>NW_027270897.1:1650000-2012500 GCF_040938485.1 Diadema antillarum
ATCGATCGAGTGGTCAGGTTGCCTATTTTGTGATGTTCGTAGTTTGTTTGCCTCACACAGCATCAGTTAGCGAGAATTCGCATGCATTCGAATATATTTCAGCTTTTGAAAGGAATCATTTGACTAAGAATGTTAACCGCACCCAGTTTGGTTCGTGTGATAGGCCAGGCCTACCCTAAGAAACAGCTGATTTTGTTCGTAGCACCAATGAAGACACGGTATTTTGTCAATGGACATTTTGCCCCTTTTGTATTGTTTCTAGTATAGTCTGCCCCACATAACATCGTTGGCGGGAATTCGCATGCATTTGAATAAAATTAGACTTATGATTGGAATCCCTTGACTAGGAATGTTAACAGCACCCACTTTGGGTCGCGTGACAGGATATATTGAGAAACTGCTGATTTTGTGAGCACCAATGAAAACGAGGGATTTTCTCATTTGGGCGTTGAAGAGAGTTTTACTCCTGTCATTGGCTAGGGGGTACAGTCAGTGAAAAGTATTAAAGGGGACAGCGTGGATAGAGACCAGCCTGTATCACCGCTGGAGGAGAGTCTATGCTACATGGAGGAGTCGTGCATGCTGAGGAACGAGTCATTTTTCCCTGCAGCAAGGCATCCGACATCATACCGGTGAGGAGCGGGGAGGACCACACGGCCGTTTCGTGGACATCATCTCTCCCAGGAGTTGGGCAGCTGTCTACTTTGGCTCCTTTGTACCGGTATTCAAAGCAGATATAAGTAAAACACATTTAGCACTCTATTTCTTTGATCTATCTATTTATTTGCTTCACGAAATAACTGTAGACTATATAGATCTATGGTCTCAGTGAGGAAAAAACTACACACAATGTGTGCAATGCTTTTTTATGTTTACAAGTTATGTTATGTAACATTGTTTGTGTGGAAACTGTATTAACTGGTTACTTATACTTTTTATACCTGTCGTATCAAAGGTGAATGCTAGTCGACAAGCCCACCATGCCGAGTGTCCCAAGGGCCTTTATGGGGGACGTGCAGCCAAGTGAGACCAATCCAAGCTCGGACACCTGTTGGACCGACCACGGAGCCATCCCCGGCAGCAAACACCAGTCCACCTGTACCCGCCACGAATGGGCCATTAGTAGTTTAGTCGTGTCTTTTAAATCTATGCTTGCAATATATTGTGTCACTTGTGTTACGGTATAGGGCGTGTTCAATATGCCACTTTATCTCTTTTATCTCTTGTACAGGTTCCGTAACCATTTATAGAATCTAGCAGGTAGCTCAAGTGGACATCATTTTAGCAGAATACGGTTTTAAGCGGTGATAATGTATTGGTTGTAAGCTCTCATTGCCTTTGGTTTTTGAATTCCATATTTGGGACAGAAATTATAGAAAATTGCTATGCTACTACATGCCATGTGCCACCGTATCATCTATATCCTCGACTTCCGTTTGGTTTTCTTTTTATTTGAAAAAGTAAAACTAAAAAACAAGTGAAAAGTAATACCGATTCTGATCAGTGTAGTGAGGTGTAGATTGCGGAAAAGTTTATGATTGATATCATGTTTTTATGTCTCTAGTTAATAATACTTCTACAGGTTACTTGTCCAGTCTACGATCCAGAATGCCGAGCATCCCATTGCCTTAGTGGGGCATACAACCAACGAGACTAATCCACGCTCAAACAACCCATTACTAGAGCTGACCATAGAGCCATCTTCGACGGCCGGAGCCTCCCCTCCCGCACTTCACATTGGTCAGCACGGTGGGGACGACTTTTACGATCCCGGGTAATGCATCTAAAGTTTTTAGTAACTGACTTGACTGTCTTTTTGGGGACTGGCTGTTTCTTTGCTTCATCCCAGATAACTTTATTCCTTTATGATAGAATCTGAATGATCTTAGAAGGCAAATGACTGCGAACAAGTTTCGCTTTTAATTGTAATTTTATATACTTTCGGTTGGAACTGCTGTTAAAACCATTTGCACATCAAGTAAGGTTAGATAATATCTAGATCCACAACCATTTTGGCATTTCCTGACAGACGATATAAATCTACTAATATCTTAAACCATAAGACTGAATGGAGGCTCTCCAATAAATGAATTTAGACCCTTGTTTTGGTTTTAATTCTCTTCCCAAGAAACCAACAAAATAGCTGGCGACGTGCTTTATGATGCATGTCCTATAATGGTATTCACCATTGCCTCGAGACATTTAGCTGAATAACATTACCCTCTAATAACGACAGCTTCATCTTGAGACTTGAAAATCGCTCAATCTCAAAGACCTGCTCAAGCATCAAATCTTTAGTGGAAATGCAGATTGCTTCATGGACTTCTTGTAGATGATTGCAATAAAGATGAAATAACGTTACGAAATGAAAATTTAAAAGAATATTTTCAGAACGTGTTTGTCTTTATTTTCAGAGTGCCCAGATTGAAATGTGACATCCATCTCATTTTGTATGCAGAGTATATAAGATGTAATGTGTCAAAAGTGCAGAGTGTACAGACCCCAGGGGGTGTGTTGTCACAGTGCCTATCCAGTCAGCACTGTGACAGCACACCCCCCTGGGGTCTGCACACTCTGCACTTTTGACATATTTATCTTATATACTCTGGCATACAAAATGAAATGGAAAATAAAATTCATTTATTCAGGCTTCTAATTTCGGGAGTGTTGTGAAGGTGTGAAATGTGACACCCACTTCGCTTTGTATACATCACAGTATACAAAATGATTTCAAAATAAAATGTGTGTTGGTGTGACTGCGTGGCGTGTCCCATATCACGTAGTAAACAAGACTATACAAAAAGATATAGAAAAAAATTAATTTCCTTAAAAGACACAAAGACTCGACCGGACAACACCATGTGCCATGTGCCACATCCAGGGGGTGGTGTTAGACCCAGGGGGTGGGGTTCAGAGCAAGAGTACACAGACCCAGGGGGTGGGGTTCAGAGCAAGAGTACACAGACCCAGGGGGTGGGGTTCAGAGCAAGAGTACACAGACCCAGGGGGTGGGGTTCAGAGCAAGAGTACACAGACCCAGGGGGTGGGGTTCAGAGCAAGAGTACACAGACCCAGGGGGTGGGGTTCAGAGCAAGAGTACACAGACCCAGGGGGTGGGGTTCAGAGCAAGAGTACACAGACCCAGGGGGTGGGGTTCAGAGCAAGAGTACACAGACCCAGGGGGTGGGGTTCAGAGCAAGAGTACACAGACCCAGGGGGTGGGGTTCAGAGCAAGAGTACACAGACCCAGGGGGTGGGGTTCAGAGCAAGAGTACACAGACCCAGGGGGTGGGGTTCAGAGCAAGAGTACACAGACCCAGGGGGTGGGGTTCAGAGCAAGAGTACACAGACCCAGGGGGTGGGGTTCAGAGCAAGAGTACACAGACCCAGGGGGTGGGGTTCAGAGCAAGAGTACACAGACCCAGGGGGTGGGGTTCAGAGCAAGAGTACACAGACCCAGGGGGTGGGGTTCAGAGCAAGAGTACACAGACCCAGGGGGTGGGGTTCAGAGCAAGAGTACACAGACCCAGGGGGTGGGGTTCAGAGCAAGAGTACACAGACCCAGGGGGTGGGGTTCAGAGCAAGAGTACACAGACCCAGGGGGTGGGGTTCAGAGCAAGAGTACACAGACCCAGGGGGTGGGGTTCAGAGCAAGAGTACACAGACCCAGGGGGTGGGGTTCAGAGCAAGAGTACACAGACCCAGGGGGTGGGGTTCAGAGCAAGAGTACACAGACCCAGGGGGTGGGGTTCAGAGCAAGAGTACACAGACCCAGGGGGTGGGGTTCAGAGCAAGAGTACACAGACCCAGGGGGTGGGGTTCAGAGCAAGAGTACACAGACCCAGGGGGTGGGGTTCAGAGCAAGAGTACACAGACCCAGGGGGTGGGGTTCAGAGCAAGAGTACACAGACCCAGGGGGTGGGGTTCAGAGCAAGAGTACACAGACCCAGGGGGTGGGGTTCAGAGCAAGAGTACACAGACCCAGGGGGTGGGGTTCAGAGCAAGAGTACACAGACCCAGGGGGTGGGGTTCAGAGCAAGAGTACACAGACCCAGGGGGTGGGGTTCAGAGCAAGAGTACACAGACCCAGGGGGTGGGGTTCAGAGCAAGAGTACACAGACCCAGGGGGTGGGGTTCAGAGCAAGAGTACACAGACCCAGGGGGTGGGGTTCAGAGCAAGAGTACACAGACCCAGGGGGTGGGGTTCAGAGCAAGAGTACACAGACCCAGGGGGTGGGGTTCAGAGCAAGAGTACACAGACCCAGGGGGTGGGGTTCAGAGCAAGAGTACACAGACCCAGGGGGTGGGGTTCAGAGCAAGAGTACACAGACCCAGGGGGTGGGGTTCAGAGCAAGAGTACACAGACCCAGGGGGTGGGGTTCAGAGCAAGAGTACACAGACCCAGGGGGTGGGGTTCAGAGCAAGAGTACACAGACCCAGGGGGTGGGGTTCAGAGCAAGAGTACACAGACCCAGGGGGTGGGGTTCAGAGCAAGAGTACACAGACCCAGGGGGTGGGGTTCAGAGCAAGAGTACACAGACCCAGGGGGTGGGGTTCAGAGCAAGAGTACACAGACCCAGGGGGTGGGGTTCAGAGCAAGAGTACACAGACCCAGGGGGTGGGGTTCAGAGCAAGAGTACACAGACCCAGGGGGTGGGGTTCAGAGCAAGAGTACACAGACCCAGGGGGTGGGGTTCAGAGCAAGAGTACACAGACCCAGGGGGTGGGGTTCAGAGCAAGAGTACACAGACCCAGGGGGTGGGGTTCAGAGCAAGAGTACACAGACCCAGGGGGTGGGGTTCAGAGCAAGAGTACACAGACCCAGGGGGTGGGGTTCAGAGCAAGAGTACACAGACCCAGGGGGTGGGGTTCAGAGCAAGAGTACACAGACCCAGGGGGTGGGGTTCAGAGCAAGAGTACACAGACCCAGGGGGTGGGGTTCAGAGCAAGAGTACACAGACCCAGGGGGTGGGGTTCAGAGCAAGAGTACACAGACCCAGGGGGTGGGGTTCAGAGCAAGAGTACACAGACCCAGGGGGTGGGGTTCAGAGCAAGAGTACACAGACCCAGGGGGTGGGGTTCAGAGCAAGAGTACACAGACCCAGGGGGTGGGGTTCAGAGCAAGAGTACACAGACCCAGGGGGTGGGGTTCAGAGCAAGAGTACACAGACCCAGGGGGTGGGGTTCAGAGCAAGAGTACACAGACCCAGGGGGTGGGGTTCAGAGCAAGAGTACACAGACCCAGGGGGTGGGGTTCAGAGCAAGAGTACACAGACCCAGGGGGTGGGGTTCAGAGCAAGAGTACACAGACCCAGGGGGTGGGGTTCAGAGCAAGAGTACACAGACCCAGGGGGTGGGGTTCAGAGCAAGAGTACACAGACCCAGGGGGTGGGGTTCAGAGCAAGAGTACACAGACCCAGGGGGTGGGGTTCAGAGCAAGAGTACACAGACCCAGGGGGTGGGGTTCAGAGCAAGAGTACACAGACCCAGGGGGTGGGGTTCAGAGCAAGAGTACACAGACCCAGGGGGTGGGGTTCAGAGCAAGAGTACACAGACCCAGGGGGTGGGGTTCAGAGCAAGAGTACACAGACCCAGGGGGTGGGGTTCAGAGCAAGAGTACACAGACCCAGGGGGTGGGGTTCAGAGCAAGAGTACACAGACCCAGGGGGTGGGGTTCAGAGCAAGAGTACACAGACCCAGGGGGTGGGGTTCAGAGCAAGAGTACACAGACCCAGGGGGTGGGGTTCAGAGCAAGAGTACACAGACCCAGGGGGTGGGGTTCAGAGCAAGAGTACACAGACCCAGGGGGTGGGGTTCAGAGCAAGAGTACACAGACCCAGGGGGTGGGGTTCAGAGCAAGAGTACACAGACCCAGGGGGTGGGGTTCAGAGCAAGAGTACACAGACCCAGGGGGGGTGGGGTTCAGAGCAAGAGTACACAGACCCAGGGGGGGTGGGGTTCAGAGCAAGAGTACACAGACCCAGGGGGGGTGGGGTTCAGAGCAAGAGTACACAGACCCAGGGGGGGTGGGGTTCAGAGCAAGAGTACACAGACCCAGGGGGGGTGGGGTTCAGAGCAAGAGTACACAGACCCAGGGGGGGGTGGGGTTCAGAGCAAGAGTACACAGACCCAGGGGGGGTGGGGTTCAGAGCAAGAGTACACAGACCCAGGGGGGGTGGGGTTCAGAGCAAGAGTACACAGACCCAGGGGGGGTGGGGTTCAGAGCAAGAGTACACAGACCCAGGGGGGGTGGGGTTCAGAGCAAGAGTACACAGACCCAGGGGGGGTGGGGTTCAGAGCAAGAGTACACAGACCCAGGGGGGGTGGGGTTCAGAGCAAGAGTACACAGACCCAGGGGGGGTGGGGTTCAGAGCAAGAGTACACAGACCCAGGGGGGGTGGGGTTCAGAGCAAGAGTACACAGACCCAGGGGGGGTGGGGTTCAGAGCAAGAGTACACAGACCCAGGGGGGGTGGGGTTCAGAGCAAGAGTACACAGACCCAGGGGGGGTGGGGTTCAGAGCAAGAGTACACAGACCCAGGGGGGGTGGGGTTCAGAGCAAGAGTACACAGACCCAGGGGGGGTGGGGTTCAGAGCAAGAGTACACAGACCCAGGGGGGGTGGGGTTCAGAGCAAGAGTACACAGACCCAGGGGGGGTGGGGTTCAGAGCAAGAGTACACAGACCCAGGGGGGTGGGGTTCAGAGCAAGAGTACACAGACCCAGGGGGGTGGGGTTCAGAGCAAGAGTACACAGACCCAGGGGGGGTGGGGTTCAGAGCAAGAGTACACAGACCCAGGGGGGGTGGGGTTCAGAGCAAGAGTACACAGACCCAGGGGGGGTGGGGTTCAGAGCAAGAGTACACAGACCCAGGGGGGGTGGGGTTCAGAGCAAGAGTACACAGACCCAGGGGGGGTGGGGTTCAGAGCAAGAGTACACAGACCCAGGGGGGGTGGGGTTCAGAGCAAGAGTACACAGACCCAGGGGGGGTGGGGTTCAGAGCAAGAAGAGTACACAGACCCAGGGGGGGTGGGGTTCAGAGCAAGAGTACACAGACCCAGGGGGGTGGGGTTCAGAGCAAGAGTACACAGACCCAGGGGGGGTGGGGTTCAGAGCAAGAGTACACAGACCCAGGGGGGGTGGGGTTCAGAGCAAGAGTACACAGACCCAGGGGGGGTGGGGTTCAGAGCAAGAGTACACAGACCCAGGGGGGGTGGGGTTCAGAGCAAGAGTACACAGACCCAGGGGGGGTGGGGTTCAGAGCAAGAGTACACAGACCCAGGGGGGGTGGGGTTCAGAGCAAGAGTACACAGACCCAGGGGGGGTGGGGTTCAGAGCAAGAGTACACAGACCCAGGGGGGGTGGGGTTCAGAGCAAGAGTACACAGACCCAGGGGGGTGGGGTTCAGAGCAAGAGTACACAGACCCAGGGGGGGTGGGGTTCAGAGCAAGAGTACACAGACCCAGGGGGGGTGGGGTTCAGAGCAAGAGTACACAGACCCAGGGGGTGTGGGTTCAGAGCAAGAGTACACAGACCCAGGGGGGGTGGGGTTCAGAGCAAGAGTACACAGACCCAGGGGGGGTGGGGTTCAGAGCAAGAGTACACAGACCCAGGGGGGTGGGGTTCAGAGCAAGAGTACACAGACCCAGGGGGGTGGGGTTCAGAGCAAGAGTACACAGACCCAGGGGGGTGGGGTTCAGAGCAAGAGTACACAGACCCAGGGGGGGTGGGGTTCAGAGCAAGAGTACACAGACCCAGGGGGGTGGGGTTCAGAGCAAGAGTACACAGACCCAGGGGGGGTGGGGTTCAGAGCAAGAGTACACAGACCCAGGGGGGTGGGGTTCAGAGCAAGAGTACACAGACCCAGGGGGGGTGGGGTTCAGAGCAAGAGTACACAGACCCAGGGGGGGTGGGGTTCAGAGCAAGAGTACACAGACCCAGGGGGTGGGGTTCAGAGCAAGAGTACACAGACCCAGGGGGTGGGGTTCAGAGCAAGAGTACACAGACCCAGGGGGTGGGGTTCAGAGCAAGAGTACACAGACCCAGGGGGTGGGGTTCAGAGCAAGAGTACACAGACCCAGGGGGTGGGGTTCAGAGCAAGAGTACACAGACCCAGGGGGTGGGGTTCAGAGCAAGAGTACACAGACCCAGGGGGGGTGGGGTTCAGAGCAAGAGTACACAGACCCAGGGGGTGGGGTTCAGAGCAAGAGTACACAGACCCAGGGGGTGGGGTTCAGAGCAAGAGTACACAGACCCAGGGGGTGGGGTTCAGAGCAAGAGTACACAGACCCAGGGGGTGGGGTTCAGAGCAAGAGTACACAGACCCAGGGGGTGGGGTTCAGAGCAAGAGTACACAGACCCAGGGGGTGGGGTTCAGAGCAAGAGTACACAGACCCAGGGGGTGGGGTTCAGAGCAAGAGTACACAGACCCAGGGGGGGTGGGGTTCAGAGCAAGAGTACACAGACCCAGGGGGTGGGGTTCAGAGCAAGAGTACACAGACCCAGGGGGTGGGGTTCAGAGCAAGAGTACACAGACCCAGGGGGTGGGGTTCAGAGCAAGAGTACACAGACCCAGGGGGTGGGGTTCAGAGCAAGAGTACACAGACCCAGGGGGTGGGGTTCAGAGCAAGAGTACACAGACCCAGGGGGTGGGGTTCAGAGCAAGAGTACACAGACCCAGGGGGTGGGGTTCAGAGCAAGAGTACACAGACCCAGGGGGTGGGGTTCAGAGCAAGAGTACACAGACCCAGGGGGTGGGGTTCAGAGCAAGAGTACACAGACCCAGGGGGTGGGGTTCAGAGCAAGAGTACACAGACCCAGGGGGTGGGGTTCAGAGCAAGAGTACACAGACCCAGGGGGGGTGGGGTTCAGAGCAAGAGTACACAGACCCAGGGGGTGGGGTTCAGAGCAAGAGTACACAGACCCAGGGGGTGGGGTTCAGAGCAAGAGTACACAGACCCAGGGGGTGGGGTTCAGAGCAAGAGTACACAGACCCAGGGGGTGGGGTTCAGAGCAAGAGTACACAGACCCAGGGGGTGGGGTTCAGAGCAAGAGTACACAGACCCAGGGGGTGGGGTTCAGAGCAAGAGTACACAGACCCAGGGGGTGGGGTTCAGAGCAAGAGTACACAGACCCAGGGGGTGGGGTTCAGAGCAAGAGTACACAGACCCAGGGGGTGGGGTTCAGAGCAAGAGTACACAGACCCAGGGGGTGGGGTTCAGAGCAAGAGTACACAGACCCAGGGGGTGGGGTTCAGAGCAAGAGTACACAGACCCAGGGGGTGGGGTTCAGAGCAAGAGTACACAGACCCAGGGGGTGGGGTTCAGAGCAAGAGTACACAGACCCAGGGGGTGGGGTTCAGAGCAAGAGTACACAGACCCAGGGGGTGGGGTTCAGAGCAAGAGTACACAGACCCAGGGGGTGGGGTTCAGAGCAAGAGTACACAGACCCAGGGGGTGGGGTTCAGAGCAAGAGTACACAGACCCAGGGGGTGGGGTTCAGAGCAAGAGTACACAGACCCAGGGGGTGGGGTTCAGAGCAAGAGTACACAGACCCAGGGGGTGGGGTTCAGAGCAAGAGTACACAGACCCAGGGGGTGGGGTTCAGAGCAAGAGTACACAGACCCAGGGGGTGGGGTTCAGAGCAAGAGTACACAGACCCAGGGGGTGGGGTTCAGAGCAAGAGTACACAGACCCAGGGGGTGGGGTTCAGAGCAAGAGTACACAGACCCAGGGGGTGGGGTTCAGAGCAAGAGTACACAGACCCAGGGGGTGGGGTTCAGAGCAAGAGTACACAGACCCAGGGGGTGGGGTTCAGAGCAAGAGTACACAGACCCAGGGGGTGGGGTTCAGAGCAAGAGTACACAGACCCAGGGGGTGGGGTTCAGAGCAAGAGTACACAGACCCAGGGGGTGGGGTTCAGAGCAAGAGTACACAGACCCAGGGGGTGGGGTTCAGAGCAAGAGTACACAGACCCAGGGGGTTCAATTTTTTTTTTTTGGGGGGGGGGGGGTGGGGCACTTTTTCTTGGACTTGCGAAGGACCCAGGGAGTAGGGTGCCTAGCTAGAGTGTGCCACGCCCCGATATTACATTAAAGGTCCAGTTTACCTTTGGGAGCAGTGATTACATTTTTTTTTCAAGATATCACATTTGATGCATACGTGTAGGTCTGTTGTATCACAAAACATTCTACCATATAAAGTTTTTGCAATAAAGCCTAAAATATAAGGAGATATCAGTATTTTTTCTTAATAAACCAGAACTGTAGACGGTTTAGTCAGGAAACACTTTTATTATAACTATTGTTCACATTTTGTGTATGTAACAATACTTAACATCGATAATACGGCTTCAAATTTTTGCAGTGTTTGTTTCTATCCCTAACTCATGTTTTAGAACTATTTTAAAGCACTAATGCTGGGTTTTAGTTGCATTTGCAAATGGTAAATTATGCCTTTAATGCAACCTATGACGTCATTTATGTGAAATGAGTTAAGCTCCTAACGTCATAATGAATATCAAAATTTGTGACGTCATTTATTACCCCTTTCACTCATCAATACGCCCTATTACATTATTTGTTTTTTATTTCATTCCTCATTCATTTTTGTAATTTCTTTTTTATGTATCGATACTATATTCATGTTTCGTAACTCATCTATCATATTCATATTCCATATTCTATATAGTCCTGAACAATACCCACAAGTTATGACACCCGAGACATACTCATCCTACTTCCCTTTCCCATCAGCATCATTGAAACGGATC
This sequence comes from Diadema antillarum, assembly GCF_040938485.1. Taxonomy (NCBI): domain Eukaryota; kingdom Metazoa; phylum Echinodermata; class Echinoidea; order Diadematoida; family Diadematidae; genus Diadema; species Diadema antillarum. The sequence goes on from NW_027270897.1 coordinate 1,660,769, forward strand.
GATGTCCCTGGGATCATTGCTTTAATTGACTGAAATCAAGAATATTGAGAAACACAATATCTACTACATTATATATGGAAATAAAAGAATATCTATTACGTGTATAACAACTACAACAAAGTATTGATACCACGATGGTATTTAAAAAAAGCAAATAACAATAACAACTAAAACTACAGCCCCGCTTGATAACAGAAAATGTGATGGAAGGATAAGAAAGAGAAGGAATAAATGACACAAATTGAGTTTAGAAGGAAAAGAAGAGATGAAGAGGGGAGCGGATATCGAACAGAAGGATTTAACATTTCAAACATATCATTGTTGTGATATTCTATTCCTAAATTGTCTCTTAAATCAAATGATAGACTGTCGATGTGTCAAATAAGTTGCATATAAATTTGTTTAGTTTTATCTGTTGTTGTGAAGAAACATTAATGCAGGGAGGTGGAACTTCCACCTCCCTGATTAATGGAAGTACTATTATACAAAGGCAACTATTAATATAGCTAATGTGATTTTGATTGTTTCGGTACAGCAATTGTCAGTTATTTTGTGGGAGACATATTTTACGACCAACTACGCTCAGGAGTTTGCATTTCAGAACCTGTTAATCGAACGACACCTTCCTTTCACTTGTTTGCAGTGCTGTGATTAGTGGAAAGTTAAAATTTTACTTCACTCAACAGCCCATATTCTGGGTATCGGAGTCCAATGTCAAGTCATATTTCACGTTATCAATTCAATAATGCAAACAGAGTTGCAAATAAATGATTATACAAAATAACTATAATAACGTAAATGAGAGTGAAATACGATTGATGAAAAGAACAAAGAAAATGTACAGAAATATAAAAAATGCAGAACTATTAATACACGATATAGGGAACCAAAAAAAAAAAAAAAAGAGAGGAAAATATGACGGGGGGGGGGGGGGAGAGAAATATAAGGGAGGGGGATAGTGAGAAGGACCCAGAACTGATGACATGAGCACAGCTGTACAAATTTAGAATGAAAGAAATACGAGTCACATATTATAGTTGAGAAAAACAATGCGAAAATAAAAAAAACAAAGACGTACGGAAATATATGTGTGATAAGTGAACAAAGAATGAAGGAAAATGGAGATGAGAGCGAGAGGAGGAGAAATGAAGAGAAAGAGGGGGAGAGTGAAAAGACACGTTACAGATAAAGAAGTCACGACCTGGAAAAGGCTTATGCAGTAACTATAAGGGACAATAATCATCTAAACATGTGTCATTATATAACTACAAAACTTGGTTTAACTAGAAATGTCTGCCCTCTTTTCACAATAGATAATTGATCCACCTTCATTTCGGGTATTTCTTGTGACATCTTATTCAGTATTTCTTTCGATGTTCACTATAGGAGGCTGCAATGAAAAGGTAATGAAATTCACCACTTTATTCTCATCGCAATGGGAAAAAATCTTTAATTTCTATAGGAATTTGATTCCTAGAAATTAAAGGAAAAATTCTTAGGAAAGTATAGTGAATATCTTGAGGGACCCCTAACACCCCCTTCATCAATGTTTTTGTTGGTTGAGATCTGGCAAACGACGGCAGTCTGCAAAATGCAAGACAAACCGATATCTGAATCCTTTCATTCCATTTGCAATAAGACTTTTTGATAGTACCCGTTAACTCATTAGTAGCTGAACTACCCGAGGCCGCCCGTGAAGTTGCCCCCTTTAATGGGCTACCAGAGGCCTGCCTGTCCGTTATCTGATAATTTTGTTTCCAATGTTTTCACGTGGAATACTACTGTCATTGAGTAATTTGAGGGAGGTTAGGGGTCAGCAGGAGTTTGTCGAAATTGTTTCTGTGATGAGCGGGTGTTTTAGTGGAGTCTTGGGCTTTCAAATGGGCGAATTGTGATAGACAGGGGACAAATTTGCGGTGATTTATGATTTGGAAAGTTGTCGGGTTGGGACGGTATTGTAAAACAGTGAAACTGCACTGAAGATCCCACGTTTGCTTGTTTTTAATCAACATCATTATCATCTCAACGACAACATTATCGCCACCTTCATTATCAGCTTCACCATCATAATCATTGTCATATTTACAGTCTTTGCCACAGACGGGTCATTATCATCATCACCTGGGATCACCATCTTGGGATTTTACAGTTTTCGGATTTACGATGTAATAGCTGATGATGTTTGATATAGATTATGTTATTAAATGAGCTGTTATACCTCCGCTTCCTTTTCCATTCTTATTTTTCTTACTTTTCTGTACCGTTACTCCTCCCTTCATATTTTTTTCTGGCAAATTGACGTATAATTACAGTATATTTGTTATCTTGTATATCTCAGTATTGTAAAGTGATTATGTGCAATACAAATGGTGGAATGTAGCAAGAAATGTAGATGATGATATAATCGATCACTGTTATTGTTTTTGTATGTGTTAATTTGCTTGTTCTGTCGTATTTTAGGGCGAGTTGGTTTGAGTTGTTTCAGTTTCGGGCTGACATGGGGGGGGGGGGAGGTGAGACTGGAAACATAGCAACAGGGAAGGTTTCTGGAGTTTTGAACATCATGCCAATTGATTCGGTTTTTATGCCACGTTTTTATACGATTGTTCTTTTCAGTTTGACTTTGCATGCATGTTCAATTATCTATTATTTATCATGTACTATTTCGTGTTTCTCTCTCTCTGTATATATATATATATATATATATATATATATATATATATATATATATATATATATACATATATACATTGTATTTGTTATGCTTCGTATCGCTGAATTTACTGTAATTCTTTTTTATCATTATTATTGAACGATTAAAATGAAATGAATTGAAGTGAAGTGAATTGACTATACACGTATCTTTAAGAAACAGTTGGGATTTGTGATTAGCGCAACGGAATTTGCATGAAAATTTCCTTGCGAAACATTCAAGTGCTTGAGGTATTTCTTAAAATGAAGCTCCTGGTTGAAAATTCGATAGTGCAAACATTAGGGATTAAAGTTTTTTGTACATCTATGCGCCACTCTTCCTTATAAATGTAATTCAATCTGCCGCTAACTAAACATTTGCTTCTGCTAGAGTGAGCGTTGATGCTTGATTGTTTCAACTTTCAGTGAGACCTAGGTTGTTAATAATCTACATTTGTTTTATATTTTTGGGTGTTATTTTCTGATATGTGTATTTGTAATCAAATTAGGTCGTTTTTACATAGGGTAACGTTTTGTCTTTGAGTTTGCACTAATTAAGATTTCAGGGTGTCATTTTCCGATATTTGTAATCGATTTAGGTCAGTTTCACATAGGATAACGTTGGGTGTTGGGGTTTGAATTAATTACGCTAGTATTTCGGGGTGTCATTTTCCGAAATTTATAATGATTTATGTGGTTTTCTCATAGGATAGCGCTGTGTCTTGCAGTTTGCGTCGAGTTTGCATTAATTAGTATTTCGGGATGTCATTTTGTAATCGATATTACAATGTACTTGGTTTTCACATAGGATAGACCCTACGATACCGTTGTGTCTTGGAGCATCCTAGCAGGGAGCTACGGGTGAGACCTTCCTGCTTGGAGTTTGCGTTGAGTTTGCATTAATTAGTAGGTCGGCCATCAATGATCGATCCGATGATTATAGTCCGTATTTCTGCGCTTCATTCTGTTTTACATTTTCTGAATTTTGAAAGCAAACTAAAATCTAAACGACATCTGTTTGGTCAAAAATGTGAATTTGATGACTTTTCAATAAACTGGTTTTTTTTTCGAGTTTTGTTGATTGTTGAGGTGAGATGTGTGATATACTGAAGTAAACGTGACGTTAGTCATTCTTCGATAGGATGGATTTACTTGATCGATATCTGTTTCGAGAGGGCTAGAGTGGCCTGGGAAGAGCCAGGTCCAGGTGCTGTAATTCACCCTAATTTTCACCGCTAACGGTTTGTATTAGTTTGCATTAATTAGTAATTTGCGTTAGCTTGCATTAATTAGTAGTTTGCATTGAGTTTGCATTAGTTTGCGTCAGTTTGCATCAGTTTGCATTAGTTTGCGTCAGTTTGCATATTAGTTTGCATTAGTTTGCGTCAATTAGTAGGACCGCTCATATGCTACCTACATTCTGAAGAACCAATAGGCCTACACTACACATGTAAGTGTATAAAGTGAACACGAAGAATTTTTCGTAACAAATATTATGTATTTTGTTATAAGTTATTCAATTGTAAGTTTGGTGGCTATAACGTAAGTTAGGTGTGGTGTCGGTTTAGCACGTCTTGTTTACTAGTGTAGGACATTTCGTGATGTCAGACAACAAGTAAATAAGCACACCAGAAACAAAACATCAATACATATAAAAAAAGTTTATTTATGATTATCTCTATCTGTACTGCCACAGTTGCTCGGATGTAATGAACGCATCGATTTTGATTTAAAAATCATCAGGATTTAATATGTTATATATATATATATATATATATATATATATATATATATGTATATATATATATATATATATATATATATATATGTATATATCATATATATATGCTCCATCTTGTTAGTTCGAGATATTTGCAATAAAAGCTAAAAAACAACGAAAATAATGATATATTATGGAACATTTTTAATCATTACCGTTATACGTCAAGAATATTCCTTGTAATGCAACAAGTGAGGTTCCATTGAAAGAATATTTAGTTCTGTTTGATGCCACACTTGCCTTAGAATGTTTAGAATTTGTGGTTTACCTGTTTTGCAACGAAACTCTTCATATTATGCATAGGCCTATATGATATCATATATTTTTTCTTTTTTTTTCCAATAGTATAGTGAACGAAAATTTGAGCCTATGGTAAAAGGAATTCATATTGTTTAGGGGCGAATTCTGTATGATTTCAATTCCAAACATTTGATTTTAGTAGGCATGTGAAACAACAACATTCATAAATCATTTGCAGATTTGAAATGTAGGTCGTGATGATCAATTCATGTGTTTTCATAGGATTTTCTTTTGTTTTGTTTTCCCCCAGCATATCCGTTGTTGTTTGGGGACGCGATAACAAATTACGCTGACAGCCGAAAAACTCTGGGTAGGGTCATTTTTGTTTATCGCGATTGGGTTTTGCCGCAATTATATCAGAGTTTCGTGATGTATTCAAATTGGTTTAAAAAGGTGTTTCCTTTCGCCACAAGAACGTTAGCCAGACTTCGTCATCTCTATTAACAAGTAATGATGCAAACTGATGGTTCAGTCTTGGATTGTAATCTATGATCCACAAAGGTATAAAACGGACGAAGGCAAATATTGATTTTATATACCTGAAAAAAAAAAATCCATAGATCAACGATACATAACAAAATTCCATTGTACACTAATTGTGAGCTGAGATAACATCAAATTCTCTATGATACACAACCCTTAGCTTATTCTACTCAGGCCCTAAAAGGTTTTGATTCGTGTTCAATGTGCTGTTCACACTAACTGACCAGTGGATCAGCCAACCATCATTGACCTCTATCTCTATCAACACGCTCTGACCTCTTCTGTATGCTGCCCTCAACGTTTCGTGAGAGAAATACTTCTGCAGCAGAATTTTCAAATATCTCGGTGGATAATGAATGTGCTACTGAAAAAATGGCCAGAGCAAAATTTAGCGGATGGATTACCATTGACTGACTTCAATATGGCATACAAGTCACTTAGACTGATGTGATACTGCATTGTGATTGACTAGTTGAGCAAGGAAAGTCCATGCAGCGTGGTGTAAGTTCAGTCAAGCTTTGGAATGCCAGGAATAGTAGTTTAGTAGTCCCATATACTACTGTTTGTGTTATATACAACGCTTGCGCTACAGACGTCAGACTGCTCTGCGCGCCGACTGACATGACGCTTAATTTTTGAAGATCTCCCAACGCACTTTCGTATGACGATCGTAGATGCTTCTCATGTGACCCCCAGCATCTTGCTATAGGCCTAGACCAAGTCGAGCTGATATAGCTAGTAGTAGTAGAAGTACAAGAACGCATTTTCTGAAAGGAGAATACTGTCCTAATTATGTATCGGTCCTAAATTTATATTTTTGCCAGGCTATGCAAGCAAGGAATTGTTTTGTAAATTGTATTAATCTGAGTGTAGGCCTACCGGTAATCTAAGAGTAAGACTCTCTGGTGATTAGTCTTGGCCTACTATTTTTCTGTAATTTAATTATTTTTAAAAAGATGGTTGATAGTCGCACCACTGCACTTTAGACTAGTAATTTAGTAGAGTAACGGTTACAGTAATAATCTACCATGAGATATGAGTAAATTTTACAAATTGTAATTTGTATGCCATTTCATTATGTATATAATGTAAAAATATTGCATTTACATGTCCGATCCAGGCATTTTATTATGGCTCATATTTTATTTGTTGTCTCTATGTTGCATCCAGGCCAGGCCTGCCTATTTTCTATACCTCTTTAATAGCTCTGCCCGCGAGCTCTGTGAACATAAAACATTGATATTTTCCCCTTTTTCTACTGACTGCTGTTAGTGTTATGCTTGTAGTGGGGTGAATTTAAAACTATTAAACTTGAGTAATGTTTTTCTCTTTCAGGACTAATGATGGCCCACCATAACCAACTCCTGTTCAACCTAAATGTTCCCTACAACCCTCTGAATGTGGTAACGGAGTTCCACAACCCCGGCCCTGTCATCATTGAGCGCCTCCCAGGGAGAGAGCAGAGGGAGAAGCAGGATGCCGGGGGCCTGGCACCAGTGCAGTTCAGCGTCGTCTCCAAAGAGAAGTTGGCGTTTGCCATGCAGCTTGCCAGACGGGATATGAAGAACAAGATTCGCGAGCAGCAGCAGCAACAAGTTCAGAGAAAGGAAGGAGAGCAGAGAGACAAGCAAAAGGTGTCAAACAAAACGGGGAAGGATGTGAGAAAGAAGAACACTGTGAGGAACATTAAGAGAGGAGCGCAAAATGCCAGCACCCCTTCGAAGAGGAACGTCAACATCAATATCCAGAAGAAATCTGTCAGGACCCAGACACCCGTTGGACATGGTCACAGAAAACTGAATCAGAGAGGGTCTCCCGTGTTGGTGTTGACTTCCCAGCCACAGCCTAGCCCCATCCAGAAAGAACATACTGAGAAGGTGGCTGTCCTACCAGCCAAATCGAAACCAGCCCCCGAGTCTGAAAGTTTGCATCAGAAACGTGAGATTGCCAGACTGAACAAGGAGCTCCAGACGTGTATGATGAGGATCAGTTCTCTCAGTAAACAAGGTGCAGTTGTCTCTACAAATGTAGTTGTATTATCATCATCACAATGCAGAATTGACTAGAGTTTGTAGCTTGGAGGTTTAACTTTAAATTCCAGGACATGTATACCATAACACTTGCAAGAGTTTTGGTCAGCTTGAAGCAAAAAGACCTTTGATTATTCCCTCAGATATTATGGCAATGAAACAAAGATATTATAATGTCATTAATTTTCATTTCTAATTCATTTATTGGTTTTGTTTCAGCAGGATATCTCTGTCACTGGCTGAAGATGCTGTTTTTCTCAGAGGCCCTACATGTACACATACATAAGTATAGGAATATTTGAAAAAGGATGATGAAGTAAATGTCAGTGAAACAGTCAGTAGTTTCAAACGTCTTAGTTCTGGCTTCAGCTGCACGCTGTAGACAAAAAAAAAGAAGTAATGTATTCTGCGTTCACTATTCTGCATTGCCCATATGGGACCCCTTTAGATAGATGACTAATAGTTGCATTTTCAGTACTTAAGATGTACCGCTGCGGAAAGTTTTTTCAAATTTTTGTGGGCTTGTGCATCACATGTACTTTGATTAATTCTCTATTCATTTTAAGATGTATTGCTTTTGTAATTGCACCTTTTACTTTTAATTGATGAATGTTTGCTGCTTCCTTTTGATCCTGCAGTTTGCAAGTTTGTATACATGTCCCATTTTAAAGATAATAAAAAGTTTTGGTACCTCAAAAGTTTCCCTGAATTTCCTTGTCTTGGTTTGTGTTTCACGTTAAGGTACGTTGTCTGTGAGAATTACTCGCCCCAAAGTGTTCTCATGTCTTAGTAATCATGCAATAATGGTTTCGTACCAGAGCCACCGCTGTACAGCGTCGATAAATATTGTACGAAACCACTGACTGCGACCAGCAGCGTGCAGCCCACTGTACGCATAGCTAACTGCGACCAGCAGCCCCATACGCATAGCGTAATGGGGCTTCGCATTGTAGCATTCAGGATCATGACAGAATTAGCATCGCGGGTAAATGTCAACTTAAAATCCAAAAATTTCTTCGATTTGAAGACTTATCAATTAAGTTGAAGTATTGAAAACAGGCTTCGAACAACGTTTGGTTCTGCCAATAGTCCCTTTCTTTTCGAATTGATGACTAAATGTGACTCGGTCGAGAGGACCTTGGGAGAGCTACATACATTGTACACTGACTACTAAGACCAGCGCATGCGCACACAAACATCTTATCCGTTGATGGATTTGAAATTTGTGCGCATGTGATGTGTTCGCATGCACTGGCTGTAGTACATGTATTCAGTGTACAGGTAGCTCTCCCAAGGTCCTCTCGGCCGAGTCTTATTCAGTCATTAATTCGAACAGAAAGGGACTATAGGAAGAACCAAACGTTGTCCGAAGCCTGTTTTCAATACGTCACCTTAATTGGTAAGTCTTCAAATTGAAGAATTTTGGGGATTTTAAGTTGACATTTATCCTGCGATACTAAATCTGTCATGATCCTGAATGCTACAATGCGAAGCCCGATTACGCTATGCGTATGGGACTGCTGGTCGCTATGCGTATGGGGCTGCTGGTCGCAGTTAATTGCATGATTACTAAGACATGAGAGCACTTTGGGGCGAGTAAGTCTCACAGTGTTAGTTATATGAAAGGTACTTTAACCTGAAACACAAACTAAGACAAGGAAATTCAAGGAAACTTTTGAGGTACCGAAACTTTTTATTATCTTTAATCTGCATACAGTGTGTCCACATATTTAGAATTTGTTCATGGTCATGTGCACAGTCTTGCCTCACTAATCTTAGAGATTCATGTCCTGTATTCGTGAATGATCAAAGGAACTGGATGAAGTAAATGATCATATGCTGCACATGGAAGGACATACATGTATATACTGAGAACTACTGTATGTCGCATTTCAAGCCTTTTATTATTCCCCCCTCAGTGGAGGCAACCACAGCAGCAGCAAGCTCCCCCGATCGCACCGCCACACTCCGGGCAGGCCTGGAAGCCTTGTTTAGAGCGGAACACCCCCGTGACGAGGAGAGTAGGTCAGAGGTTAAGAAAGGAGAGGGCAGTTCAGGGGTCAAGGAAAGGGCTGCTGCCAGGCAGAGTAACAAAGTGCGACAGAGACGGCTGAGGCATTCCGAAGTCAGAGGGGTTATTCTTCCTGCCAGGTCAAAGGTGATAAAAATCTTTTGAGCCGTTTGTATTCCTGTGTATGTTATTTAAGGGGAATGAAACCCAAGTATACATGAAGATGAATGAATGCAACAATATTAGTAGAACACATCAGGAATGATTTTAGGAAATTGGACGATCTGTTGAACAGTTACCACTTTTTAAAAGTTTATGTGGAGCTATCACTGGATGTAAAGATTTCTGCAGTCTGTGGCATAATGTATGTACAACAGTATAGACAAAGAAAAAGAATTCCACAAATTATTCTTTTTAATGAAAAATACTCATTCCCTCGACATGTTACTGACTTATGTTTAGGGTGATTATACTCTCTTTGCTTTTTGAAAGGGATAAGTCAAATGCTCTTTCATTACACTATAAAAGTGAAAATATTTTGAGTTTTCTCTATATTTTCCTTATATCATTGTCCACACGTGACGTCACAAAGCATTTGTGGCCTTCTCATTTAGTAATGGCGTCACCAAAACTTAAAAATTCATAACTTGTGAACAAATTGCCTGATTTTTCTCAAACTTTTTAGATGTGTTAGGACTACTAATTATTGCTGCATTTTCTCAATTCATATAACCTACAGATATATATGTGGGTTTCAGTTTCCTTTGAACAGTGAAAACATTATCTAACAGTGTTTCCAGTTTGGAAATTCTGAGCTTCAGGGTCATACATGGTACCAGAGTCTCTGATGCTGTGTAGATATGAAGCAGTAAAAAAAAAAATAATTATGATAAAAAATAAAATAAGATAAAGGTTAAAAAAAGACACTAAATGTTTCAAACAAGTGAGAACCTGTAAATGACCAGATTTACCATGTTCAATATTTCCCAAATCAGTAGTATTAGGATAAACCATTCAGTTAATGGTTTGTTAGCATTGTGTATTTGTTCATGGATCTTGTGGTAGTCAGTGACAACATCTTTCTCAAACCTTTTGTGTGTTTGGTAGTTTTTCATATGAATGCATAGCGATCTGAACATCATCACCCAGCTCAGCCAGCAAATTTTGACAGTTTTGGAATTGAGTCTTCAGAATGACAGTGTCTTTAGGTAAGATTGTGCAAAGAGGGACACAAGATTATTTGAACTCGAAAATACAAGGAATGCCCAGATTGATACATGTAGTGACAGATCAAACATGAAATTGAATTTATATTGTCAACATAATTTGTCAGCATACTTTGCAAGCACAGATTTTTATTGCAAAGATTTTGATACACTTGAGAAGTGAGAATGCAAAGAACTGCTTCCTGCTTGCACAGTTTCTGTCTTAATTTTTAAATGCATTGAGAAATTGATAAAAAGCCAGAATTCCTGTCAGACCAAATTGGATACATGGCCTTCTTTCTAATCTTTATTGTAGCCTCACCATTTTGCCTCTGCCTCAACTGGAGACAGGATGCACTTTACACGTCCAACTGAATCCTCAAAGACCAAGGCAAGACCCACCCATGATGTCCCGAGAAAGTCGACCACGGCAGCTCCCGTTTGGTCTCCGCCTGGTTCACCTCGGAGCTACCACAGGGTTGGCAGACTGGGCAGGGAGAGACGCTCAGGGCGTCTGGGCTCCCATGGGGAAGAGTCTGATGAGGAGCTGGTAACAGGAGATCATCATGGTAGGACTCCTACTAGAGTAGGGGAGAAGATATTCAAGAATCCTTCAGCAGAGAGAGAGAGAGCGTTGGACGGCAGAAGTGGAACTCAATATCTTGAATTTCACAGGGGTGTCTCGAATTCCACAAAGTCTGCACAGAGAGAAGCTGCATTTGCAGGGAGCAGGATGCCGGTTAAAGGTCATGGCTTTAAGATTTCCCATGAGGAAACCAAATTGCCGAGGTTTCCCCTCAGTGAAAGAAACGAAAGTGGATTGAAGGATGGCCGCAATACTGGCATAGTGAAGGAAAGGATATCTTTAGAGAAGAGTGTCCGAAGAAAGGTCCAGTTTGGACCTCCAGCTGGAGCCGACATTGGCAGGGAATTCGTCAACCACTCTGCATGGGTGGATGAAAGTGACCGGGTGGCCGTTCATGAAAAGCCCAGAAGGGAAGTGGAAAATCCATATTTAAATGGGGTAGCTTCTGGCAGTGGTGATGTTGATCACTATGGTGACGACCTGACTGGACAAGATAGCGGACACAGGTTCAATCCTAATCGGCAACCTCAGGAGATAAAGCACTCTAGGCCATCATCTGTGAAAGAAGTAGATGAGGTAAACTTGAAAAAAAAAATGTTGTAGATGCAGGCAACTTCCATTATAGCAAAGTCCTTAGCACTAGCAGTTTTCTTCCGTTGTATCAACATTTCATTATAGCCGAACAAATAGAGTACATGAGGGTACATACATGTAGGTAATAACTTTGGAACTTAAATTTTTACTGTTTTGTTGTGAAAGTTTGGTGTAACCTTGTTCATTATCATGGGAATGCACTGTATGTTTACAGTGACTGTCAGGGCCAATGATTATAGACAACTGTAGCAACTTCTCAAAAACTCACAGCTGAATTGCTTTCTCGTGGCTGCTACCATAGTGATTGCAATCTTTGCAACTTGGAATATTTGAAAAAAGACAAACAAAAAAATCCTCTTCATGACATGGTTCCCTGGTAAAACTTATACTCTTACTCATTGTATTGTAGGTCTAATCCATTCATTGCACAGGAAGGCAACCATGGAATGTATAAAGTGTCTTCCTGTATTCCTGGGGCTTCAATTTCCTGATTTGTGTTTTCTTTACAGAAATTGAATATGCAGACTCAGAACTGTAGACTAGTAAACTGACATGAAGGTCAACATATTTGAAGATTCATAGATAGTGCATACAGATATATAATTTTTCAATGTAAATGTGTTTATTTCTATTTCTTATTGTAACTGATTCTGATTTGAAATCAGCAACATGATATAATTCTTGTAATCTGTGCAAGAATTGTTGCCTAGGTCACCACCCCTTGAGTGATGATAAATTATGACTTTGGTTGAGAGCCTTATTCCCTTTCTACCAGTCCAGGTTGAATTCTCCTTTGCTTTCTTTTTTCCTCTGAAATCTCTCTCACTGAGCACGTCTTTCCTGCACCAGGGTATAATTTGATAACAGAAAATTTGGATATGATGTACAGTGACATACATCTGCAATTATGTTTGCTATCAAAGTTGATTCCGTGCGCATAAACAGAGTAAAATCTTCATAGATTATTTCATCAAAGAAAGAGATAGGATTAAGTATGCAGTTTCGTTTTTTTTACTTGTTATTTTGATCAGCAACATGTTCAAACTTATTTTGTACACCTCAAACAAATTTCTTCTTACAGTTGCTTTTGTAGTTGCATGTCAGCAACTTTAAACTTTTCTCAATTTTGATCCCCACACACTTTATATCTTATTGGCGGTTGGTCCACAGTGTTTTATTTGATCACTCATGTTTTGTTTCATGAATAAATATTTGAAATTATACAACATGTATAATATTATATATTTAAATGATATTCCTCTTGTTCAGGGCTGTAGGGAGCAAATCACAGACCTGCTGATGGATGAAATCTTGGAAGATGAAGTCAAGGAGTTTGGTAGACTGGATGAGGATACCATGGCAACCAGAGCGGCCCACTGCATACAAGAAGCTCCAACATTTGAAAACATCCTACAGGAACTAGAGCTAATGGAGGCAAGTTTCATCCTTTTTGGTATTGTTTTTCTACTCTTCAAAACCAAACCAGACTGTAGTATCATTTCATCCATTCCTATGGTTTTGTTTCAGCTAGATAGGTTTGAATGAATCATTAATTGTCCCCGCCGAACGAGTTCGAGCAGGGGACTATGAAACGGGCTCCGTATGTGTGTGTGTCCGTGTGTCCGTGCGTCCGTGCGTCCGTGTGTCTGTCCGTCCGTGTGTGCGTCCGTGTGTGATCAAAATCTTCAATTTGCTACTTCTCTGTCATTTATGAGCCAATTTTGATTCTGTTTGCTTTATATGATAGCACTACATGGGAGCTTTGAAACTTCTACTCAGAATTTCAGTTGTGACCTTTGACCTTGACCTTTGACCTATATTGTACATTTTGCTACAAAATGCTACTCCTTCGCCATTTCTAACCCGATTTCGATTCCGTTTGCTTTATGTGATAGCACTAGGTGAGGGCTTCAAAACTTCTACACAGAATTTTGACCTTTGACTTCTTTGACCTTTGACCTTGATTTTTGACCTGTATTGTACATTTTGCTACAAAATGCTACTCCTTCGCCATTTCTAACCCGATTTTGATTCCGTTTGCTTTATGTGATGGCACTAGGTGAGGGCTTCAAAACTTCTACACAGAATTTTGACCTTTGACTTCTTTGACCTTTGATCTTGATTTTTGACCTATATTGTACATTTTGCTACAAAATGCTACTTCCGGCGGGGACATATATTACGCACCGCGTAATTTCTACTTTTCCTTGTTCAAAACACAAACAGAAAATAATACCTCAGGCATGTAGTTATCCTGAAGATATTCTAATTCAGTTTCCATGGTGTCCTTCCAGCTGTGTGTCTTTTGATTTTTGTGTCATTACTTTTTGTCATCAAGGCAACAGTAGAATGTCTTTAATTTGCTTTAATCCACTTAGCATCACTTTGTTACATATTTTAATTTTGTACCTTTAATGGCTCATGATTAAAAAAACGTAAGCTGATTAGTTTTTGAACAGAAAAGAGGGAGTCACGATCAAATGCCAAAGTGTCTCTTTGGCCAAAAACCAACATTTCGAATTTGTATTGGTACCTCAACTAAAATCAGATTTTTCTCGGTTGTGATGCCAACGTCTTGTGGCTGCTTTGGGGTCACAAATGTGTTCTTGTGTATGCATCAGAGCTGTGCATATGCTTTGATTTAACTATGTGTGACTTTCTGCTTCTTTTGTAGGTGGAGGAAGAACAGATTCGTAGGAGGTGGAGAAATGTGAAGTATGATGACCCTCTTGGCACTGGATCACTAGAAGATCAAAGGTCAGAAAGGGGTGGAAATGTTGAATGGATGCAGGGTACACCTCTGGATGCAAGTCAAATGGAAAGGTAAGGCCACTAATTTGTGTCTCTGTGTGTTCTTTATAATTGGAGTGACCTTTAACCCTTCATATTCCCGTATTGTAAACATTCCAAAAGATCATAGTCCTAGCTTCTTCAGTAATAGTTAGTTGATCTCCCTCAAACCTGACTTGAGTTCAAATTTTGACAACCTATTCAGATGTAACACTGCCTCAGTCTTTCACAAATGCCATGATGAGACAATGGAGGTTTAGGGGATTATTGTACACAATTCTTAAAGACCTAATAAAATGGTTTAGGCATTTTTTTCTCAATTATGTAATAATATTAAATGTCAAATTCTAAGTAATTCTATGGTTGTGCGGGTTTTTTTACTGTTCTGAATTTTGTTCTATATTTGTTAACATAATGGATGCAATTTCCTCGGTTTTGGAAAACTGTCTATACTTTCGCCGCATGCGGCGCACTATCACTTCTAAATTGTGATGACGTCTAAGAACGGAGTCGTTCACGACCAGTCTAGCCGTAGCCAGCGAGCTGGCAAGGCTATGCTAGCGCAGCGCAGCGACAGCCGGCCGGCGGCTAGGCTGCACTGGCTAGCGCTGGCGGGGGAGCGAGCTAGCGAGCGCATAGCAGGTGCTGCGCTGCACTATTGTCATTGGCTAAGCCTTTAGACAAAAGAATATTTAATGAACTGTATCGTTTTAATACTGCCAATAATACAGATTACAATTGTGGTACGCTTGGATATCCATTATTTTCGGCAAACTCGTGAAATAGGCCCCATCACTGCGTGTCTGTACTAATAATACTACGGCGACTCGCATGTTTCAGCCCCACCGTGTGGCGTTCATCTCGGTAGGTAAGCACGGCGGTGGGGCTGCCTTCCACAGTCAATACTCGTGACTGCGGCGAAAATGACTTCATAATATGGCCCTCGACTAATTTAACGGCCAATTTAACCATAAATACAACCCTACCTAACCCTAAACCCGAGGAGGACCTACCCTTGCTTTCTATAAACCCACGGGTACGGTGCACGCGCACTGCGGTGGGGCCTATTTCACGATAGCCCCACCACCACTGCGTGTCTGTACTAATACTACGGCGACTCGCCTGCTTTATAGGCCTGTGTTGCTAGACCTACTCGTGAATCCAGCCCCACCGTGGCATTCATTGGTAGATTAAGCACGGTGTTTGGGCTTCCTTCCACAGTATGATTTTTAGCATAAAACAAAAACTACTCGACCAAAATTGACGTGGGAAACTGGTTAGGCCTTTTTTTCTTTTTTTCTTTTTTGAGCCACGACCCACCCTGTAACAACATATCCCCCCAACCGTTTAGGCGTTAGAGTGTAGCCTCTGTATTACAGTACCAAGGATTCTGCTATTACTACTTACTAGTCTACTAGACCTAGTGCCGTAGTGGTAATAGTACTACTACTAGTAGTAGTACTAGTAGACTACTACTAGTAGTAGACTGCTTAGAGTATTAGATCTACTACTAGACTACTAGGGCCTACTAGTAGTTAAACTTGTAAGCGCCGGCCGACGGGCCAGGCCACGGCCGGGACGCTCCCGCTTGCTTGCTGCGGCCGGAGTAGCCGCTCACTTTGTGAGCGAGCTGGGCCTGTTCTTCTAATCTACTTACAAGACAAACAGTTACAACTTACAATGTCAATCATGTAGAATCCTTTCTAACGTTAAACTATATGGGGGCATACCAGACATACCACTCTGTATTTCCTAGGCGATCGTTTCCGTGAGGTCTATTCTCGATCGGGCTTGGTGCCATGTTCATACGCTCTTGCACTGGCAGCGGGGGAGACTGCAGCTGGTTCATATCGGTAAGGTGCAGCCCCACGATAACGTTCTGGTTCATCGGCTGCCTCTCCCTCCCCATCTTCCCCTTCAACTTCATGTGCCTCCTTTTCTTCTCCGCTATCGTCAGAGCTGCAGTCTTCATCATCATCATCAATGTCGAAGTTTACCCATATAGGGGAAGACATTATGCTCAAGGTACCAGGTATTTGTGCGAGCTAACTTAGTGATAATGTACGTGGTACTAATGCGTATAGCGAGGTGCCCGCACCTCGTCAGGGGCCCGAATACCGTCACCCCACTTAAAATTGTTTTGAGCGCACTAAACAAAAATGTATGCCCGGGACTGTGTTCTGTATGCTTGAAACTTGGCAGGGTTACCACAATCAAGCAAATTGTGGTGAAAACCGAACAGTTTTTCGCGAAAATCTGAAATTTTCATAGGGCTATAGGAATACGTATTATAAGTCACCCGCACGCATCTTTTACGTGTAT
Source organism: Diadema antillarum (assembly GCF_040938485.1). Lineage (NCBI taxonomy): Eukaryota > Metazoa > Echinodermata > Echinoidea > Diadematoida > Diadematidae > Diadema > Diadema antillarum. The sequence continues at coordinate 1,677,561 of NW_027270897.1, forward strand.
GTCTATGGGAACATCACTGTCACCCGCACACGTCTTTTACGTGCTAAGTCTATGGGAGAGCGGGTGACGAGTTGCGGGCCCCTTCCTTAGCGCGCAACTTTTTCGCATCGTTCGCGTTCGACGACAATAGCTGCAAATTTTCAATATCGATCAGTGAACTTGTGATTCCATTGGAATTTTCAGCATTTTTCCTGTATGCGAGGTGGATTTCAAAGAATTTCAGTGGCGAAATGTGATTCAAATATGGGTAAACATTAACTATGACGAGGTGCGGGTCACCCAAGTATACATGTCGACAGTCAGTGGGTCGACCGGGAGCGCATATCCCGCGGAGCCCGGGCCTGGCCGGGCTAGCTATCGTGTACGCGCGTGTACCAAGCTAGTAATCTGAGTGCTTGTGCTGAGCGGCGTCTGCTAACTGAGCACAACTCCGTGCTTATACGTCATCAATCGGTTCAGGGGTGTTGGTCACGTGACTATCTTTTTCGCAAAAGCTGCAACGGGGTCCTCCAAAAATGTGATATTTGGGGGAGTTTCTAGAAGCGATAAAAACCAGAACGACACTGACAACATATTTACATTGATAATCATGACATATATTTTACATTTCTTTTGCATATTAAAACATTTTGCAAGCATTTTATTAGGTCTTTAATACTGATGTTTAGTCTCACTACATCTGTGCTGATTGGCTAATGAGGCAAGCCAGGATATGTGTAGAGTGAGAAATGAAACACAGTGAGATAATATAGTGTTAGCTGCAGAGTTTAGTAATTTTAGGTTTAATTTGGATTGAATCGAAGACAAAGTCATTATTTAGAGGCATGATTGGTCTGACAGAAATTAATATTATACTACATGTATGTACTTGAAGGCAAACCTACAATTCATTTACTCATGGTACAGAACAGAACAAATTGGATCCAATTTTGTTGCCCATATTTCTTCTCTATAGATAGATTATGAAATTTTTGTTGTGTGCGAGTAGTTTATAAATTTCATGTTATGATGATACTCCTGGAAAGTTTATTGGAAAGCAAACTTGTGACATATTGAACTCAAGGAAAGCTGAGACACATTGATACATCAGTTAGAATCATCACAGTCTTCATGATGTGCAAATCAAAGCTGATGCCATAGCTGCCTAGCTGGACTGCAATGCTACGGGCTCAAGTTGTCAAATGAGTTTCACTTTTCACCTGAGTGTATAGTGTCTCATCTGAGTAGTCAGTTTGTTTCAGGAGAATGGCCTAGTGCAGTCAGTGTATAGTTCTCCAAAATACAGTATTAACTTGAAATGATAGGGAGCAATATGTAGATATTACCGTAAAACCAGAAATGTTAGCGTGCATTTTAATTTCACAAATTTCATGAGAGCCAGTATTCGTGAAAATAAAATGCACGTAAAAGTTCTTGTCTACAATATATTCATTGAATGCCAGCGGTAATTCATGAAAATTTCATACCGCGAAAAAGGTCGTTCACCCCAATTTGCAAAAATTTAATGCTGTGTAAATATCTTGCTTTACAATACCATATGTCCCCCAAAAAATTACAACGGGACCCTCCGCAATGATATCTTTAAAAATAGTGAATCAATCCAAGTACAATTTCAGGGTGTGAAACTATAAGTCATTGCCCACATCTTACAGAAAACCCCATTTGATTTGCTCCAGTGGTCAAAGAGAAATGAGGAATTTTGTAGAGGATGTCAAAAATCTCTTCCCTCCAAGTTCTGTCTATTGTTTTCACACACAAAAGCATCGAAGTGCTAAACTTGGAAGAATCAGACTCACCACATGCTTTACAACATTCCACATTTCTCTGTGACCGCTTAACCAAATTTAATGGGGTTTTCTGCAAAATAGAGCTAAGATGTTATATTTTAAGACCCTGAAGTAGCATTTAGACAGTTTAATCATATTGGGTGTTATCAATGCGAAAATTTGATTGTAATTTTTGGGGGGACATTTTGTATTTGTTTTAGATGATATATGATATGGGATCAATCATGCTTGTTCGGATGTATGTTCACAGAATCCCTGAAGTCCCCACTCAGCATACAGCAATGGTATTCAGCAAGCCAGTACCCTCAACAAGCCAGGAGATGACTTCATCTCTTGGGCAAAAAGTGCAGAGGATGGAGGATGACCAGGCCAGACTGATGGAGGAGGAAGATGCCTTGATCATCCCACCCATCACCATGACAACGTCACAAGAGCAAAGACCGCCTACATCTCCCAAGGCCGTGTGGGAGAGTAAATCATCCGCTGCATCACGTGGGAGCGGTGGAAGAGGGCGTGTCCCCCTGTTTGTGCCCAGTGACATGATGAAACGGGTGGAGCAGGGAAGGGAGGCGTTCACAACCCATCTCAAGAGAACTTCACACCTCTCTTATGGAACCTTTAATCCATGGAAACTGATTGAGGAGTAAGTTTCACGTAGTCTTGATGGAGTAGTACTGAAACTAAGAAGTATTTCATATTTTGTTTGGAAGAAGTCATTGTCTCGATCCAAATGATCCAGTACAAAATAGTCTTGCTCTGCTTACACTTGGCAAACCTTTTTTTTTTTCTCTCTCTCTCATCATCTTATTCAAATGATGTGTAAACCATATTCAAACATATGCCACTGAGTTTGCTATTAAATAGTAATGTTACATTGAAATCAATCCCTTACCTACACTGTGTGGGGTATTTGCAAGTATGTTTGTGAAAAGGAGTCATGTGCCTCCCATGCATACTGTTATCAGATTATGTACTACCAGAGCTGCCAACTCTCCCTGATTCTGCAGGAGATTTCCTGAAAACTCAAATATCTCTTCATGTCCAGATAACAGAGTATAACAATCTTCTTGCTTATGGACTCATATTTGCCCACTGAAACCCATGTAACACACAAATATCTCCCAAGTTGCTCTTTGGAATCTCCCTGATTTTGATGGGTGAATGTTGGCAGCACGGCAACACTAGTAGCTGGGGTGTTCATGGACAAACAATTTAACCCTTTGAGTGCAGATTGGTGCTGCAAACACCAAGAATTGTGCACACTGTTCAAAGTTCCTGTCACAGAAAAGGTTAAGCTACGTGTATTTGCTTCAGTGAGTTGAAGTTGGCAAGGAAGTGTACACCTCGTGCGGTCAAAGGGTGAAATTTACTGCACCTTTTCATATGCTTTGTAGAGATCTTTTATCATGTAACTTCCTGTAAGAAGTAGAATACCCAGAGAGTCAATATCAACTCCTTTCTGCTCTCCCACCAGACTCTCAGATGAAATACTGGATGACATCATCGCTGGAGTCACTGAGGAAGTCAGTGATGTCGTCGGGCACTACGTGGACAACCTCTACGCTGCCGAGTTTGACATCAGTGCGGAGAAAACAACAGCGTCGCAATGAATCCTTCAACTGTATGCATGATTGCACTTGAACTGTGTCTTCCTACACTTGTTACAGAGAAAACAAGATGGTCCCATTGAATCTCTCATTTCTGAACAATGACTACTCTTCTATGTCTTCTTATACTCATTGCACAAGTCCCTTGTGTTAAGGAGTGTTGGTTTTTTAACTTGTCAGGGTGCTGAAGCCTAATATAGGATGACCTTTGACCCACCACTATAGCAATACTTCTCATGGTGTGGAGATGGGCCACTTCACTGTCCCAGGATGTAATGAACCTAGCTTACAAGGGAGTACTGCATTAATCCAAGCAAAGATGGCCAATCTTGTGTGGCAAAGAAATCTACTTTTCACTTGTTCATTCTTTTTGATGGGAAAATGGAAGCACATGAAGATGTAGCAACTTTTAGTATCTCGAACAGGTTCATTGCATATGATAATTGAAATTCATTGTAAATGAACTATTTTGTTATCAAATTAAAAGTGCTGCATCTTTCTGTATTGTATTGTTTGTTTTTCAGTTTGGTTTGCATCAGACATCAAAGTAAAACCTATATAGTAGTCTTGTGAGTGAATTTGACTTTCAGGAAAATTTACCTGGAATGTTACCTTGAATGGCTGTACTTTGTTTCATGTGGTACAGATTTGATTTATAGAAAATATATGCCAGAGGACATAAATGGTATACTCTTATCGGCTCTGAATTGAATAAATGGAGATTAAAACAAGACAAAATAAAACAGAACATGTAATTCTTGGTAATTTTCTCTTACACAGGGTCAATTTAAGATTAACACAGTGTATGCTGTGCTTATTTCCTACTTTTCCAAATGACAGAATATATTCTCAAAGTTGTTTATAGAAAGTTTACTTTTCACATTTTGCTAGGTTTGCCCTGATTACAAGTTATAATAAGCATACAAGTATCAACTGAAATTCTCATATCTTATTGGTTAATTCTCAGCTGCTCCCATGGTAACTTTACTTATATCCAGTTGCAGTTGTTATGAAATTCTTTTTGACATGGAACCTTGATGCTGTGATAGTATGTGCAAGAGCAGTTGCGGAGGGCTGAATTTTTAAAAAGAATCCAGCACTTGTATGGATCATCTCATTTGTGCCCATTTATTAATTTTTTTTTTTTTTTTTTTTTGTATAGCATTTGGACCCTAAGATGGGTAACACAAAATGAATTTCATTTTGATAAGTGCATTTATAGCCAAGAGATGAATTTATTTTGTCCAGAATAGGACTTCATTGGTATTTAGAAAGTGAAAGGCAATTGAAATGTGATATATTGGAAGTAAATGTAAAATCTTAAAAAGTGCAGTTTATACATTCCATATGTGTCATATGTATGCATTTTGCAAAATGTTTACATTGTATTACACTTTGCTGTGTATATTTTCTAAATAAACACTTTTAAGTAACTCCCTTAAAATGGAATGTTTTATTTGAAGTATCTTTTTTTATTAAAGCTTTATGTGTGGATTACAGTAAATATGAAAGGGCAAGAGTTTTAATGAGATATTGGTCCAATAAAGATTCAAGGTCAAACTACAGGCAAAGATATCAGTCAAAAGTGTCAAAACTTGTTCAATGTTACAATATCAATATCAATATCAATATCAATATCAATAAATAAATGAATAAATGTATATGTATGTATATATATATATATATATATATATATATATATATATATATATACAGCTGTATATATATATATTAATACATATTGTATACATGTATATATATATATATATATATGTACATATTAGGAAGAATCAAGAAATAAACTGGTAATGCATTTTTTTTTGCCGATAAAGAATGAGTTTATTGGACTCGAATTTTTGGTGGCCTCCACCTTCTTCAGGAATATCGACAATGACGGCACCAAAACACAAATTGAACATGTAGAGTGCGCACTCATGTACAGACTTGGTTGCTATGAGACAAAGGCTGAGAGTGTGCACCCTTTACAGTGATGTTGCCATGTAGACGCAATGTAGTCATGGCACGCATAAGGAGGAGAGCATTGACATGTTTATTATGTAACAATGGCATTCAATTTAAGCATCATATCACTTTGTATTATCACATGCTATGATACCGACATCTGTACTCCTCAACGTACCATAAGTTATAAAAATACAATTGTAATAGACAAATTCAGGAATAGATAAAGAGCGCTCCAACAACAGGAATCACTATACCGACCTCATCCCACCGATGACCACTGTACACCACAGTCTCCACCAGTGTGAGCCACGAAACAGCTCAACTATTGGAGCGCTCCCCAACCCACTCCTGAACCTCTCCACCACTTTCATAACTTAAACTGAACGCCACTGCCACGCAACAAACATGTCAATGCTCTCTTTGCGTCTACATGGCAACATCACTGTAAAGGGTGCACACTCTCAGCCTCTGTCTCATAGCAACCAAGTCTGTACATGAGTGCGCACTCTACTTGTTCAATGTTTATGCCTCCGCCACGAAGTGGTGCCGGAGGCATTATGTTTTCGGGTTGTCCGTCCGTCCGTCCGTCCTTCCGTCCGTCCGTCCGTCCGTCCGTCCTTCCGTCCGTCCGTCTGTCTGTCTTTCCGTCCGTACGTAATGAATTTTGTGGACAAGGTAACTATCAAAAGCTGTTGAGGTATCCTAATGAAACTTGGCATGTATGTGTATTAGGGGGTGAAGTTGTGCCTATCAACTTTTGGGTGCACGTGCTCAAGGTCAAAGGTCAAAAGGTCAAGGTCAAATACATAAAATTTCACTATTTCCACCATATCTATGCAATGCCTGAAGATATTTTCTTGAAACTTAGTGCATACATGTATTACCCAATTTAGATTCTCTGGTGAAAGTTTGGGTCATGAGGTCAAAGGTCAAAGGTCAAAAGTCGAGTAAAAGTATTAAAACTTTTTTTTCTCTGTAAATTGGAAAATTGTTCAAGGTATCTTCATGGAACATAGTATATACATGTACTGACTGGCAGTGATTATCTAGAGAATGTAGGGTTCATGGGGTCAAAGGTCAGAGGTCAAAGGTCAAGTGCAACACTTCAAAATTTTACTATTTCCCTCATGTTCATGCAATGCCAGCAGGATTATTATTTTTTTTTACACTTGGTGTATGCATGTGTAACCTAATAGAAATTCTCTGGAGAGTTTTTTTTTTTCTTTTTTTTTTGCCTCAAAGGTCAAAAGGTCAAAGATCAAGTGAAAGTGCTGAACTAACTTTTTCCTCCATATCTCGGAAGTGGCTCAATTTATCGTGAAACTTACTGCATATTTATGCATGTTCTACCTGAAAGTGATTATCTTATGAATTTTAGGGTCAAAGGCCAGATGAACATGGTAACAATTTACTATTCAGTACAGAAATTGCACTTTTTCTCCATACCGGTACCATGAAAATTACTCAATGCATAAATGTATGAATGGGTCAAAGTCAAGTTAAAGTCCTTAAATCCCCAAATACATGCTCTCCTATTCATCCAATTAAACCAAGGTCAAGGAAGGTGAACATTCAACACATTTGTGACAAACTTGTAATTTTAATATTTTGCCAATTTTATGAAAATGTAATCACACATTGTCCACATGTACTATAGACCTATTAGGAGAATCATGCATTATGGCGGAGGCATACCAGTCGCCATAGCGACATTTCTAGTTGTTTTGGTACCGTCATTGTCGATACTCCTGAAGAAGGTGGAGGCCACCGAAAATCCGAGTACAATAAACGCATTCTTTATTGGCAAAAAAATTGCATTACCAGTTTATTTCTTGATTCTTCGTTATATTTGAGCCAATACGTGAATTCTCAACGTATATGTACATATACATGGTGTATATTATATACATGTTTATGTAGTGCGAGAGATAATTCCCTTCCCAAACATACGCGGTGCTCTTTGTGGGTAGCATATTATACAGTATATATGGAAGACCATTGCATACATAACAAAATATGCTTGATATCAAATGTTAAAATCAAACTTAACTTGAATTTAGCCAATCAGACTAAAGTATTTAGGACTTAAGTTTGATTCTTAGTTTGATGGCAAACTTTTTTTTTAATGCAACACATCAACTTCTAAAGTACACATCTGTATAACCTTTATGATGAATATGGGTGTTTGCTGTTTTTCATGATGAGTGTGATAAACGAATATGTATTAGTGGTACATTTGAAGAGTTTGTTTGCAAAAACCGATAAGTCCATATTTGCCAAATGGAGATATTTGCGATTAAAGGTCAGGAAAAGTAAAGAGATTAAAAAGAAAATTTTTGCTTCTTTTGACCATAACTTCAAAAATGTACTTTTATATGTAGTGACTAATATATCATTTAAAAGGTATCATTTTTTTACTGTATGACAGAGACCGTACTTCAAAATCTTCAAAAATGGACTTATCGGTTTTTGCAAACAAACTCTTCATTTAGTCTATAAGTATAGAAATATTTCATACAAATATTTTATTCATCAATTTTCATGCAATTAAGACATTACATTAGTGCAGTACCAGTATTATGTGTGAGCAAAAGATATAGACAACAGAATCATTTTGACAGTCTCCTATTGCTACAAAAAACAACACCAACAAACAAATACATTACAATGATTTCACGAGTTGCAGTAATTGCTTGAAGGTAGGGGAATTTGAGATTATTCTCTGCTCATTTGCTCCTGTATGACTCATCTTGGATGACATTGTAATAAAATGCCCAAAAAAGAATTGCACTGAATTACTCATTCCTCATTGTACAATGTATTGTAGCAACATTTTCAATATCCCATTTCTTTAAGTCACAATATATGTTTTGACATGATTATGATTACAACCATGTGATTCACATTGAATTGTGTGTGTGTAACATTCTGTATGTCGAATAATGTAGGCTGTCAACTGAAAGAAGCATGCAGTACCCATGGTACAGAAGGCATGACAAAATACAAAACCGACCCTTGTCATATAACAGTAATATCGATACCAGTAACAACTCAGAGATACATTGTATTACAAAGTAGAAAATTAGAATCCGTTTACATTATTGTATACTTTGATACAACTATATATTAAACAATTACAGATCTAGGTCTATCATTAATACACAAACTAACTGCATAATATTCTTGAGTTTGTTGTTGAAGTGCACCACGTAGGATATCATATTTTATCAATAATTGTTCACATTAATGTCAGTGAAGTCTGCAAAATAAGCAAACAATGAACATCTACTGTAAAAGAGAAACAAAATACCTAGGTAGGTTATTTCTACTATTACGCAAAATATCACTCACACACAGTATTATTAAAAATTGCAAGCTCATCTGCATGATCTGCTCGTGCATGATGTGATCTGATTAAGCCCTCAATGATTGACGAATTGGCGTCCCCACAAGGTCATACATTTTTTTTTCATCCTTTATTCCATAATGTTTGTATTTTCAGAAATACAAGTGCATATATGCGTCCTAGTTTAGAACAGCCATGATTTGTGCATGCTTCAACAGTGGGCTCCATGAATAAGGTCCTAATGCCTCTGAGTGCATATAGAAAATCAGATTCTTTGATGACCTTCGACCAGCATTCTTCCTGTTTCGCTTGTAAAACAAAGCTTAAAGCCACAAACTCTACTTGACTTGAGTTCATCTCTACGGGCTGACATATTTGGAGAAGTGTTGGTCTGTTGTCTGTTTTCGTTCTAATCTTGTGCGTGACTGCCGACAGCTAGGCTAGCCTCTTCCCTTCTCGGAAAAAGGATGACTCATTTTGTATTCCGTTTTCCTGAATACATATCTTGTTTGATATCCAATTAAGGCATCAAAACAATTTCTTCGACAATACCTCACGGCTCATGGAACATTATTGTACACATTCAGTGATCATACACATACTATCTCGATATTTATTTATTACATTTGTGTAATACCAGTACATCAAACAATGATAATGATTTGCACTATTTCTTGCATGCATGCTTTCTTGGCTCAAATTTTGAAGAAGCCTGTCTTTTCTAATTTTATCGATTTTGACTACAGAGGGCGGTAGCTCAAAACCCGCTCTGACAAAAACAAACGAGCCCAGCCGTACTAAGTAGCTCTAGCTCTCACTGTGCAGCAGCTAGCGAGTACGGAGTACATAGCGTATCGAGGGCTGAGGGCTGGGGAGTGCTGGGGAGCCGCGAGAAATTCAGCATGACCTTTGCCGAAGTCTGCATACAGGTCACTCTTCCGCCATTTTCTGTCGGGTCGTTTGAAGTCATCGGATTCGGTAAGTTTACACGTAAATATTTCCTAAGGACATCATTACTAACCGCTAAATCCTGTAGATATTGAACGAAATATCCTGTGAAAGAGTGTATGTTCGTTGTTAGGTATATCTAATGGCTGTATTGATGAAAATATGACGTTTTCGTTACCCCCTCCGCCGTCCGCATCGCGAACCAACACAGTTCCCCATTGGCGAATGGCTATGTATAATGTACACCAATACGTGTAGGATTCTATGTGGGTTGTTTTGATGACTGTGAATAGCGGAACAAGATTCCATTGAGTGGATCCAGGGCCCTGTACGTGCCCCACCCCTCTCACACCTCTTTTCCTATCATTCAGAGAAGGGACCAGCAATTGATCAATGCACAAACTAGTGTGAAACCATTTACCATTCAGATCTAAACTGTAAACTTCTCGGTAGGACCTAAGGGCAGTTGGCAGTACAAATGTACCGGTAAGTGGAGTAAGGGGGTAAGGCGAAGTGAAAAAAAAAAAAAAGTTTCTTGTCCGAATTGAGAGGTGATGCAGAAGAAGGCCCGGAGGTTAAACAGTTCTGTTTGCTTGCAGCAGGCTTTGTTCAGGGCTGGGTGCCTATTTTGCAGCCATGGCTGTTTCATTCTTTGGCATTGATGAAAAGGCTCAGTGTCACTTCTCATAGCACTTGACTTGCTAGTAACTTCTGCTTGTGTTCTAAAGTGGGACTAAGCACACATGATGTTCATTTTATTTAAAACTGTTTATGATATTGAATGAAAGTGCCCCTGCGAGAAATGGGCACTCTGCCGCAAACAGACGTGTTTACTCTAGTCCAGATTTAGACTTGGAATCAAACTCTTACAGTATATTTTGATATCTTACTTTAAAAAAAAAAAAATCTTACTAGAATCTCGAGGAGAAGGATGCTAAAAATTAGACTATCCCTGTTTGTGACAGGGTGCCTATTTGTGGCAGAGGCATTTTCATTTATTGATAAAACAGCTGAAGAACGTCAAGTGTGTTTAGTCCCACTGTAGAACAAAAACAGGAGTTACTTGCAACGTGTTATAGGAAGTGATGAGAGTACGCTCGCACCTAATTAGGCCTATTCATCAATAAACGGCCTCTGCTGCAAATAGGCACCCTGTCACAAGCAGGGATGATTTGTCTGTGGTAAGTTGTATTTATGATCTGAAACTTGCTCAGCGCAAGGCACCACTTGATAGCGTAGCCGTCGTAGGTTTTGCACTGCCTCATGTAAAAAATAGGCCAAGTAAAAGTGATTATTACTAATATTAGTTTGTCATCCTAACTCTTTAAAAAAAGGAAGATGAGGGCACTTTGTTTTTGTTTTGTACAAAACAACAGGTTTTTTTTTTCACTTTTTCCAGACGACAAAACCTAACCCAGTTGTGTTTTGTACAGTTATAGGAGATCCCTGTAGGCCTACAACACATGTGAGAGTTTCAACGGCTGGAAATCGATTGAAATGTCATCTTTTTATCATTAAAAACAAGTTTTCTTTTTTCTTTTTTTGTGATGCCACAGTGAAAAACAATGTGGGTGGGGGCAAGAAGCAAATAATTTTTTTGATTTTTTTTCTTTTAACCTGGCCGTGTTATGATTTACAAACATGCACAACTATTGTAAAACCCTGAACATTTCAAGAATACAAAATGTAAAACTTGATGGTCATGGTCTACGTGCATCTGAGTCTCCAAAGTCAGGTGAGGGTTAAATATTTACTCTTAATTGTGATGCTTTGATTGCTTCTACACATTTTGAAATGACTTTGTGATGCTGTTTGCATGTCGGCATCTTGATGGCTGCTGTACTGTATACCCATCGTACCACGACTGTTCAAGCGATCGAGCTGTACCATAATGTGTAAATTGTCTTCTACTGAACTTTAGAGACTCAAATGCAAATAATGTGTTTATTCTGTAGGTTGTAGAGGATGAAATTGTACGGTACATATTTGAAAATCATTTGTGGTGGGAACAGCGCTGGCATTCTACATGTAGTGTGATAGCAACACATGAATTATGGTATTGAAATGATGTGCACAGTAGGAGTATGAGTTGGTGCAGAGACTTATTCATTCAAGATGTTTGTATGTTTTCAACAGTGCACTGTCCAAGCCCATAGTATTACATACTGTATAGTATGACGACAGTGAATACAGTATGCATTACTAGTGCCCCGAATACGCTGTATTACACTATATTCTATAATGCACTGTGTGTATGTCATCACAGTCAGTAGGCGAATTGCTGTTGTTTTTTTGACTGCCCAAAGTAGTATTGAAATCAAAACAGTCAATGTAGCAACTGAAAAAAAGATATGAATGGGGACATCAAACCTATAATATATATATATATTTTTTTTTGTATTTTCAGGTGGATTTTGAAAAGCAGTAATTAGTAGCAAAATTGATGTGACGCCCTAATTAGATGGGCAAGAGGATGAGAAATGAAGTGTGCTGTAATTTCTTCTTTTACTTGGCCTGGATGGAAACTGTAAAATGTGAAAATTGTAGGAGGCTTGGCCTGTAGTAGGGACCAGGGACTACTAAAGTTGTAGAGTAACTTTGACCAGGCCATATAAAGTGTGTTCCCAGTGGGTGTATGGATTTGGTGTCTCGTGCATGGTGGCTTTGCCTGTGAAATTCAACATCAAAATTTGATTTATTTACATGTAAATTGGAATACGTAAAGATGTAGTTTAAATGTTGATAACTCACTTCGTGCAAAATTTGGTTCCATAAATAGTCCCTTTCTGTCCAAATTGATGATTTTTCAGGATTCGATCAACTGTAAACCAATCCGTAGTACTATGACAGCTGATATGCACTTGAAGGATTTGGAACCCATGCACAGGTATATGCGCACAGGTTCCAAATCTGTAAGTTTATTTGAAATGTAGCAGGTTTTAGTATTGTCCTTCATGAATCTACAGCTAGCAGCATGTTGATGCCACATACAATGTAATAGCATCAGGGGAAATATGATCAGTGTGTCATGTGTACAGGCATGTATTAACATTTCATATGCTTAGTGTATGAAAGAATATGTACATGTACATGTACCAGTAATAGTGCTTTTGGAAACCCTTTACAACAGTGAAAGTGTATCATGATGATACAGACTTCATGATAGATGAGGGTCTGTTTTCAGAGACTATTACAACTTATACAGTACATTTATGTGAGTACTGAGTAGCGGAAAAAAAGAAAGAAAAAATATCAGTGTTGTAGGACATGAGAGCAAGCCTAATGCAATAAACATCTGGTGTATTGGCAGAACCTCATTGTTTCAGGTCAGTGTAGGTACATAGGTCTTTGATCTCCTGGCTGAGAGTCACCTAATATCTGTCTGGTTTGAATGTAAAAAGTGTATGTCTGTGTGTGTGTGTGTGGGGGGGGGGGGGGGAGTGGGGTGGGGGAGGGGGCTTGAGGGAAGAACCAATCAGGAGAAGCATTTTTTTTTTTTTAAATTCCAGGCAGGGTCTTCCTGTACAGTAAAGCACACATGACATACAGGCCTTCTTAATTGCCTTGTCAATGTTGACACATGTTTAAATCAATAGAACTGTTGGCTTCTCAATGCCATGCCTGCTTGCAGGATGGGGACATGCTCAGTGTACACTGCACAGCAAACATGAAAATACTAGCAGCTAATACTCCATTCATACACAAAGTTGGGCTTAGGAGCGTTCTTGAAGCGCTTTGACTTGTGCCCTTCTGCGTCTGTTCATACAGAGAATTACCGCTTGCTGAGACCACATGCAAATTGCCTGAGAGGGGCATTTGGACTGTCATGGTGACCTTTGAGTGCGCAGGAACTTCTCACATACAAACTGTATGCACAGCGCGCATTGCATGAATTCCACTTCCGGAGCGCTCTAAACATTGGTGACCGTTTATATAGAGCGTAGAGCACCCCAGCTAATGCCCAGGAGCGCTCCTGAGTCTAGCCTCTAGAGGTGCATAGCTTTGGTTAGCACTCCAGGGCCCACTTGTCTGTTTTTAGGGATCAGAGAGGTTCAAGCGCTCTTAAATGCCCTGTATTTGTGAATAGGTTATTAGATGATGAATGAAGATGCAAGGGTACGTTGTCATGAGTCCAAGACATACACCGTACAGTGTACTATAAATCACAAATTTGTAGAAGGTCTTTGTCTATTTTCAGAGTCCAGATGGTTAAAGGGATCGTATAGTTTTGGTTGAGACCTAATTTCAGGTTTCTAACATTTTTTGGTGAGATACTGAGAAACCTCTTAGGAAATATGCAAGAGCATGTAATTCCATGAGGAATTCAATGTTTATTTGATGAAAATTGGTTTTGAAATGGCTGAGATATCCAAAACAGAGCAATTCTAATAAGTGTGGGACCTACACTTTATTACGATCACTTTGTTTTAAACCTTTTTTTTGGATGTTTCAGTCCTTCCAAACCCAATTTTCATCAAATAAACTTTGAATTCCGCTTATGGTTAGCTCTGTACTATTTCATAAGTGTTTTCTTGGTATCTCGCAAAAAGTTAAAAGCCCAATTTTCATCTCCACCAATACTGTACCATCCCTTTAACCAGTACAGGAGATGCTAGTTTTTACTGGCAGGGCCATACACATATAAACGACACTATCTGTAATTCTGGTTCGTAAAAAAATATGCAGTTGTGTAATAACCAACTTATTGGCAAATTGCTTTGCCTCACACTTGACAGCCTCCAGGCCCATGCAAAAGCACATTGAATATAACAAACACAGCAGCAAGAAGAATGCTAGTAAAATGTGAGTGAAATCTTTTTTCAAACACACAGTACACTGTACCATTGATACACATGTGCAGTTTACAGCACCTAAAACACTGGTATACCAGTGACCTACATGTATGATATGAAGGTTTTTTTTTTTTTTTTTTTTTTTTTTAATTTGTTCTTAGCAAGTATTATGCATCATACTGAATAGGCAACACTAGTGCAGGTACAACCACTCATATACCCGTAATGTGCAATTTTTCAGTGAACTTGTATCAAGCAGAGCAAAGAGTAGATTGCATATTATGTAGGCCTATGTAGGCCTATAGCTTATAAAAAGCCATTGAAATGGAAATCCCCACCATATAGAAAATATGGACCACATACTGTGATATTGATGGTACTGTTGATCCGAAGCCAACTGTAAGCCTGCATGGTTTATCACCAAATACTTTTTTGTATGTTTGGTGTGCTGCCACAAATTGCTCTATAAATACACTGTATCTGGGGAATTCCCACTTGCTCTTGTGTACTGTATGTCTGAGTGTGTCTGTGTGTCTGCGTGTTTGCATTCAGTTTGCACTTATGATGTCACAGTTATTTAGTCATTGAACTTGCCAATGACTGTAAATACAAATGTACATGAAGGCTGGCTTGTAAAGGGCAAATTCATGGTAAACTTAACTGTACAAGTGGGAAAGATATTCCTGTGCTACAATGTACATGTATGTACTTGTACACACAGTATAGTGTTCCTTTCTTTCAGGCCGTATGTACATCTAAAGGAAAAGTTGAAGTGACTGTGTGTTTATGTACAAGTTTGTATACTGATGTGTATAAACTCATGTGGTGTCCTTTCTATCATGATACCAATGTGGGGGAATCCCCAGCATGAGTGATGATTTTGTATGTTTTGTACGGGTGCATTGTTTGGGAGATCAGTGCATGGAGGTACATAATGATACTGACAATGCACAGATGGTGGGAAGCCCCAGCACATTTGAATATAGTGAAGGCATACACGATGCGCATGTACATGTAGTTGACCTGTTGGGCATCTTGAGGGAGATATTATTTCCTGCCTATCATCAACACCTGTTGTCATTTTATTGCTTGCTCTTGGATCCGCTGTAGCAGACCTGCAGAAGCGGGGGAAGGACAGATTTAAGTTGACATCTACAGTGTATTGGTGTGAGCTTGGATATGTGCTGATTTTTTCTTCTTTCTAGGAAATGTTCAGTGAGTGATCTTTCCTTTATCATTGAGATCCTTTTCTTTTCTGTAAGTAAAGTTTCTTTTTTTATAGAAAGAATGGCAGCTCAAATTTAAGGGTTAGATTTTAAGCACACTTCACTTAATCTATCCAAAACAAGTGGTGAAGGGTACTATCAAATGTGATACCTGGTTTGCATACATGTGGCTAGTTTAAGTGGGACACAGTATTTTTAAGATATAGGAATGATTTTAAAAGTTTGATATATGTAGTATTACATGTGAAGTAAATGAAAGAGATATTTTCATTCATTGTGTTTATTTTATGAAAGCTTTCTTTGTTGTATTATACAAGATGAATATCTGACTTTTGAAGAAAAAACACTGTAATAGAACCCCTCTATTTAATACAAAATTATTTTATATAGGCCTATGCTATGTTTAATTTTGTTAGTCCAGTTGTATTTGATACACGACATGCAACTTGTACATGGTTCATTTTGAGAAAAAGGGAATGCAGCACTTGAGACATTTCCCCCATTTGTCATACAGTGTATATTTTGCCAAGTTTTGAGATTTTAAATAGGCCAATATTCATCCAGACATGTACGCCTGTAGGCCTACTGTTTTTTTAATCCTGTGCTCATATACTGTAGGAACTGAATATGCAATACAGTGTACATGTACATCGTATACTATTAAACTCATAATTCCACAGGAGTGGCCATGCATAAGAGTCATCACGTTAACTTGTCTCTCCTGCCCAATTGATACAGTGTATCAGACGGATATCAGTGGTGATACTGGTATCCTCATCAGGAGACGTGACTCGTAGTCAGCCAGGGATGACTGGTAGTAATGTGATAAAGTCACAGCAGCTGATGCCAAGCAAAATGTATTGTACAGCGTGTGACATTGATGGAGGTTCTCATGAGGGCTGCTTGTGTTGTAGCTGGTGCTATTAGCCACTCACTGACCGCAGCTGCTACTGTATGTGTGTGTATCATTAATAGGGGTGGTTTGCTGCAGGTTTGAGGTATATTGTGAATAGATGCAGGTTAGTAAAGAGAGACATGTGAGGTACAGTCTCAAATATTGAAAATTGTAAACTGTGCCAGAGAATGCTGTGCTTAGTTGCATGAATGAAAGAAAGCAACCAGGTAAGGGAGCAAACTCAAATCAGTTCACATGCAAGTACACTGTACAGTAATTGCACATTGATTCCTACTTTATGTGGAAAAAATATAGAGATTTGGCACATTTATAAAATGGCATTAGGTTAGGATTGGTGCTGGGTTAATGTACAAATTGTAGTTTCATTAATAAATATAGCATTTTCAGAAGAGGCAAAATAAAACGCCATGAAGTATTTTTATATGGCACTCTGATGAAATTTTTAGCTATACATGTAGTTGTCTGGAAAAAAGTGTTGTTGATTTGTGGTTGCTTATAATGTATACATTCTGCTTCTCTTTGCTGTGATAAGGCAAATATGGATTATTATTGATCAAGTGCTTGAATGTTCTGATTTTCTTCAACGTGCACAATTTTTTTCTGTCATTCAAAATGAGTAAATAATACTTGGTTCCCTTTCAGATCAATGACCTTTTACAGTAGAGGTCTGGTATTGTCCGTGAATATAGACAAGTGCCTTGAGCCCATTTCATGTTAGTCAATACAATATCCTTGATTTGAAGCATGTATTATCAGTATCCAGTCATTGAGCTGATCTATGCCAGGCAGCCACTATTAATAGAAAAATACAATGAGTTGAAAGGCATTTGTACTTTGTCATGCATGGATTGCATTGTCAGGGTTAAGTTACATGAATAAGTTAGCAACAACAAACATTATACAACGTATGCATGAGTTGGGAAGTAACATTACACGTGAATGCTACTGTTGCCTTGTCATTTGTTAATCATCATAGGGCCCCTATTAAAAGGATTTATTGCAGGGTCTTGCAACATCAGCTTACACTGTGCATATGCTGTGATTTATGTTGTACAATGTCAATTCATTGCCATGATGCTTCATAGTATGATACTCTTTCCTGTCAGTGTACGTAGTAAATCTATACATTCACATAAAATTGCACTGCTGTACTGTATGGATGCATACAACCAAATCTGTAAACAGCAAATGTTGCTGTTGAGCTACACCACGTGAAAAGGAGGTACAAAATGAGAGTGATATACTGTACACAGCCTGTTAAAAAATGCAAGTGTGTCAATGTACACATACTGTAAAGCTGTTGACCGAGATCATGATTGATCATTGGTTGGCCCTATTCCCTGCTTCCAGGAAATCAGTGTTATTTTCAAGTCCCTGAGGAGGAAAGAGAACACATGGAAGTGCCTAGGGTTAGCAAACTTTATCAAATTATTTCTTCCCAGTGACAAGTCAAGGAAATATACACCTTTTTTCAAAAAAGTAAAAGTTTATGAAATTCTCTTTATATTTTCCTTATATCATTAGGTGATTTCAAGTTCGGTGCTAGTGCTAGTGCTAGTGCTATCTCAGCACTAGGCACCGGCAATAAAACCGAACTTGAAATCACGTCGGTGTTGGGAGTTGACCTCAAAAATTATGACGTATTTCCGGTAGTTGGTGCTGGGCTCGGTGTTGAATGTCGTCTGCTGAACCGAGCTCCGCCGATTGTGTTAGCGATTTACGTGCTTTTTCGCCATTGACTAACACTAGCCCCTAGGGATTAACATTTTCGTCATTTCAAGTTCGGTGCTGGTGTTAGCGTTGCCGTGCGAGACTCATATTCACGTCCATAATAGATGCACGTTTTACGTGCAAAGTCTATGCTAATGCAGTGGTAGCCCACGTAACGTACACGAACACTCTCGACATGGCTTTATAAATCTGAGCCTGGGAGCAAAATTAAGATAGTTGTATTTTGGGGAATGAATGAAATTTGTGTCATTTTAATCCGTCTTCCTCGCTATGTGTCTAAAACTAAGCAGTTTTGGCTACATCTTTTAATATTTGACTGTAATCACGCGCCATCACTTTTTTCGTCGCGCTATTCCCGCGGAGCTCGCGGTGGTGCGATTCCAACACCTAGTGCTGGTGATCGATAATTGTGATCGGTATCGCCTCGTTAATCTGACCGTCGGTGTTGGAGCTCGATTTAACGCTGTTATTTGGGGGCTAGCACTAGCACTAGCACTAGCACCGAACTTGAAATCACCCATTGTATGCATGTGATGTCATACACTGTAGTAGTCTTCTCATCCAGCAGTGACTGCACAGATACTTTAAAAATTCATAACTTTTGAACGGATTGTCAGATTTTCCCCAAACGTTCACTCAATCCACATGTTGTTGTATATGAAGGTGAACTTATCCTTTAACTTGAAAGTGGCCTGTGGCATGCTCAATTACAAAGTCTACATTCAAAGTGTTCTCTTTCTTTTTATGCCTCTGCCACGAAGTGGTGCCGGAGGCATTATGTTTTCGGGTTGTCCGTCCGTCCGTCCTTCCGTCCTTCCGTCCGTCCGTCCGTCCGTCCGTCCGTAATGAATTTTTGTGGACAGGGTAACTACCAAAACCTTTTGAGGTATCCTAATGAAACTTGACATGTATGTGTATTAGGGGGTGAAGTTGTGCCTATCAACTTTTGGGTGCACATGCTCAAGGTCAAAGGTCAAAAGGTCAAGGTCAAATGCTGAAAATTTCACTATTTCCCCCATATCTATGCAATGCCTGAAGATATTTTCCTGAAATGTAGTGTATACATGTATTACCCAATTAAGATTCTCTGGTGAAAGTTTGGGGTCATGAGGTCAAAAGGTCAAAGGTCAAAAGGTCAAGTAAAATGTTAAAATTTTAACTCTTTTCTCTGTATCTTGGAAATTGTTCAAGGTATCTTCATGGAACATAGTATATATGCATGTACTGACTGGTAGTGGTTATCTAGGGAATTTAGGGTTCATGGGGTCAGAGGTCAGGGGTCAAAGGTCAAGGGCAATACTTCAAAATTTTACTATTTTCCTTATATTTATGCAATGCCAGCAGGATTATTTTTTTTGACTTGATGTATGCCTGTATAACCCAATAGAGATTCTCTGAGATTTTTTTTTTTTGCCAAGAAGGTCAAAGGTCAAAAAGTCAAAGATCAAGTGAAAGTGCTGAACTTACTTCTTTCTCCATATCTCGGAAGTGGCTCAAGTGATCTTGAAACTTAGTACATATTTATGTATGTTCTGCCTGACAGTGATTCTCTTATAATTCGAAGGCCAGGTGAAAATGATAACAATTTACTGTTCAATACAGAAATTGCACTTTTTCTCCATACCTTGAAAATTACTCAGTGCATAAACTTATGAAAGGGTCAAAGTCAAGTTTAAGTTCTTAAATCCCCAAATACATGCTCTCCTATTCATCCAATTAAACATAGGTCAAGGAAGGTAAACGTTCAATACATTTGTGACAAACATGTCATTTTAATATTTTGCCAATTTTGTGAAAATGTAATCACACATTGTCCACATGTACTATAGACCTATTAGGAGAATCATGCATTATGGCGGAGGCATACCAGTCGCCATAGCGACATTTCTAGTTAAGTATGTAATGCAGAGATGCAATCTGTTTTTTTTTTTTTTTTTTTTTTTGTTGCTGTATTTTGTTTACAATATCTCTCCCCCCCCAAAAAAAACAAAACAAAAAAATAAAACACCCAACAAACCAACAATGCAGGTTGGCATCCCTGGTCGACACATTGTAATGTACAACTGTATGTTTAGATGTACCAGGTACTATGTACAGTATGTACCTGTGTTACATGTGTATAAATATTTTATGGCATACTATATCCAGTGTGTGCAATTGCAAGAAACCCCCTCTGGTGTATATTTGATACTCCTTCATATTCGAAGGAATGATTTATTCATACAACTTGAGTTTGCTAAATTTAGACCACTGAGAGTGCCTGCACAGATAAAAAAAGTGGCATTTTGTCTTTTAGCCAGTTAGCCTATGCAGGGATCAAAAGTAACATTTAGTCTCTAAGCATTGTGTAATTCAAGTTGATGAAAAAAATGGGTAAAATACTAAAAAAAAAAAGTTTTTTTTTTCTTGACATTGGGAAAATTAGTTCCCAAACTGTTTGATGCAGATGCAATCCCAGGTACTATAATAAAGCATTGTAAATTGGAATTCACAAAGAACCACTGGAAGCAAGGGGAAATGGTTCATACTTTCTATACTATTTGTATTCTTGAAAGTGTGCTATGATATTTAAGACAATTTTTTTTTTTGTGGATGTTAATGAAGCTTGTCTCAAATTACTATCTTCTCATACTTTCAAATTACAGAACCAAAGGTGGTTTCCCAAGTCAGCTGTTCTCTGCTTGCTCGGCTGATGAAGCCAGCTTGCCGGCAGTGACCCAGCATCTCAGAGAGAAGGCAAGGACCAGCGGACCAGCCATTGCCTGCATTCGTGCGAGAGTTCAGCAAACTTTGCCCTTTGGCCATTAGGACAAGTCTTGGTGTCTTTGACGTCACAAGCAGTCTCCTGCCGGTTGCTAAAGCTCACCGTTGTCTTACCCTCGGGTGCGTGTGTTTCAAGGAAGCTCTCCCTTTTGGAAGGGGAATGGATGTCTTCCATCTTGCCTGGTATTGATTTAGATCATTGTCAATCGGCTTTGATGTTGCTCCTGAAAATGACTTTCGACTTGTGAGGACTTCTTTGATGTCTCCTTGTTTGTGAGAAGGAGTTTGCCAAAGACTCAGAGGTTTAACAAGTCAAGACTTTTATATAATATAGACTGGCACCTAGCGTTTCAATCCACTGAGAAGTTTGGATTTATATATTGCAAGCTTGCAGCACTGGAAATCGTTTGAGTAGACCAAGTCATCTATCAGCCTTGAAGCCAATATGGTAAGTGTGCGAGTGAATGTTGTAAGTACAGCTATTTCTAGAGACAGATCATTGAGAATGGCACAAAGCAAAGCAAATTTATAAAAAAGAAACAGAGGTAGAGCATATCGTTGCTGATGTGACAAGACCTTGTATCTGAAATTTTGGTGAAAATGACTTTTGTGGGTTTAATGGTCAGATGATCAGTTGATGTCCTGTCCAGATCCTACATAGCTATCTTGTCCCAAAAATGAAGCCACCTTGGCACGTTAAGGGAAAGGCTATCCCATTTGATATAGTGCTTTGGCTACCATGTTTTTTTTTTGCTCTCCTGAACATTTGACATTTTGTAAATACGAGGTCTTGTCACCCGGTGATGATATATGGCTGTGTTTGTGTACACAAACACACACACACACACACACACACACACACACACACACACACACACACACACATACAATGTACACACAAAAATCTGTATGTGTGCTTAAAATATGAAATGTTAACTCGTGCATGCATCAATGCAGCTTGTTCTGATAAGAATCCGAAAGTTCTCTCTCCATGAATTTTGTTAATTATTGTGGCCTTTAAAGTATCAAAAATGCAAACATAACCCATCAAAGAGTAGACAAGTACTGCTTTGTCTCCTTTGTATCAAACAGTAGCAGGAAAATGAACATGTATGTGTTTGCTTCAAATTCATGAAATATGATGTACATTTGTAGTGCCTACCCAGCAAGGACAGTAGAAGTTAACCTTGGAATACTGTACCTGGGTTCCTGTGTAATCTGCTGGAAATACTGAAAATCAATATCATGTGTTGCCATTTATTTGTCAAAACAAGTGCCTGGATGCTGTATTTTAAGCCTGGCTGGTATATCCTGTGAGACAGGTAGTCAAAACCTTCCTATTTTTTTTTTCCCTGATTCAAGGAAGGAATACTGGTTTTGAAATTATCAGCTAGCTAAAAAGCTTGTGTATTGTAGATTTGGGAGGCTGACAATGTTTTAATGTACTGTATAATGAAGTGTATTATACTGCTTTATTAACTGAATATAGTTATTTGATATACATTATAATACAGCTATGTAATATACATTCAAGACAAGCTAATTTGTGTTTGACAATTAATTCTTTCATATCTGTTTAGCATAAGGTGCATGTATAGACATTGTATGTAAGGATAATCATGCACTGAATTAGTGTTCAGATGATAGAACAATTCAAAATTTTGTTTATGGCCAATAGTGTACGATTGGTTTTAAATTGCAGTGTAAAACTTGTGACATGACCAATTCAACTACTTTTTGTCTGGAATTGAATTTTGATAATGTTGTCAGGAAAAGACGGTATTTTATTTAGGAGCTGCTGTATCAAACAAAGTTCTTGTCATTGAAGCAAAACTAGAACAGATTTTTTTTTTCCTGTCTCCATATGCTAGGCTGAGCCATTTGAGGAGCATGACAGCCTGGTCCACGTTAGTCCCAGGGAGGCGTTTCCCAAGCCCCCTCTCCACAAGGACAACCCCGCCCTGGAGTGCCCCTACCCGGAGCTGTGTGGAGAAGGCGTGGAGTTCATTGGGGAGGCATCGGATGGAGCTGTCATCGTCATCTCAAACTACCGCTTCCTCATCTGCTATCCCAAGTCGTTTGTCAATGTAAGAACATTGTCTCTTTCCCGTTCTCTTTTCCCCCTCAATCTGTGTTCACAATGCTATTTGTTGATAGAATACTTTGCATGGTGATGTAAATGAGGAAGAGAGGTTTGCGGTAATGCCATGTGTAGGTAGTCATTGAACATCATTAAAATTAATTCACATTTCATCTATTCTCTCTCTTGTTAGCTCCATGATTTTCCAACCTTCTCCTACCCCTCTCTTCCCTCCTTTCTGGTTCATCCTTCTCTTCCCAAAAACTTCCAGCCTCTATACCTGATTCTCACTCCATTCATCTTCACAACTGTCCTTGTCTCAGTTTTATCATCCTGTCTCCTCTAGTGCAACCTCAGCTTTCAGGTAACCGCTGCCCTTCGACTGGCACTATTTCTCCTTCCCTAAACTCTCCCTACATCGCTTCCCTTCTTCATTCTCCTCTTTCTATTTCTCCAAACAACAGTCCTTTGAAGACCTAACTACTTTTTACATACAAGCCACGTGATGTTACTGCAAACCTTTCTTCCTCCGTGTAATATTGTTTCAAAGTCATGGTGAGCATTTTAAAAAGCCAGTTGACCATGAGAAGAAATTAATCTGTGACCTGCAGTAGAGATATCGAACAGAATGGTTTTTGAAAGTTTGCGGAAAAAATTAGATTGCTTATTTCAAATTTGACAATATTCTACCAGAACACACTTACTGAGCAAGTACATTGCTGGTTTAGTGGAAGCTCTGAAATGATGCTTTGGGTTTTAATTTTTGTAGAAGTGATTATTAGTTGTAATTGATATTCTGCTTCATTTGCTTTGTCCATTAAAGATGAATGATTTCCATCTTGATGGAGGGACTAGTATAATTCTGAAATCTTTTCCAGATTCAACAACGATGTCCCTTTTGTACCTGCCTCCCATAGTACACCATGGTCATTCAGTCCTACAAATTCAAGACAAAAACCTTTTGTATTTTCAAGATACAAAGCATATTGTATGTACTGTAATGGAGAGCACTATGTACAATGTGTGATCTACATGTAAGTTACAACAGTATTATGGCCTTGCTCCTTTTAATGGGATTTTCCTCAGGATATTGTCAGTGAAGATTTGCCACTCTTTTTGAATCATTTGTTCTCTTTTGCTCAAACCTGCACTGATTTAGTGGCCT
Organism: Diadema antillarum; assembly: GCF_040938485.1. Classification (NCBI taxonomy): domain Eukaryota; kingdom Metazoa; phylum Echinodermata; class Echinoidea; order Diadematoida; family Diadematidae; genus Diadema; species Diadema antillarum. The sequence continues at coordinate 1,701,888 of NW_027270897.1, forward strand.
TTTTCTCTCTGCTCCCTCCATTCAGAAAGACTTTATCAGTGGATTATTTCCTTAGCTCGGAAGTATGGCAGTGACGTTTTTGGTGCCCGAGAATAGTCATACATTTTACACTGTATGAATGCTGGTGTGTTGAGATCTTGTAGGCATTCATTGTACATATGAAACTGTGAGCCACACCCCCTTTTTGTGCATGAGCTGTTTTCTCACTTATGAATCAAGCTTGATAAAAGTGATTGTAGGAATTTCCTGCTATTCAAAAGCCATTTTTAATTTTTCCTGGAATTGGTCAGGAAATAACTTTTAAAAGGAGTGTACATTGTACAAATGTAGCTCTGTTTCTAACATGAAATATTAGATGCGTACAAAAAACAAAACAAAAAAAAAAACCAAAACAAAACAACAACCCTGCTTCCCATTTCAGCAGCAAAGACATGTCTGTTTACATTGGTACTGGTAGAACTGTTTAGTTTGCACAGTCAAACTGTGCAAACATACATTTGTTTTCATTTCATACCCTGTGTAGTCATTTTGTGTTGCATTTGATATCAGTTGGGCATGCCGCTTTTTGAGATTGTTTTAAAAGCAGAATTGGACAATCACATTATACCTCATTATGTGTGCCACATAAACTATCAATAAGTAATGAGATGCCTTGGACCTCTGCATGTGAATAAATCATTAATTATGTTTTAATGTCTGTACTACAATATTTAGTGTCTATATTAGACTATGCATATCAGGGAGATGAGGGATAGAGAGGATGGGGTGTGGAAGAGCTCTAGGTGGAATTTATCTACAGTGTACCTGTGAGGTCAGATACACTGGTACCCGTATGACCTACATGTACCTGTACAGGTGTAGAAACCAGAAACATGTAGCTCATTGGGGACAGGTACGGCTTTCTAGTTTTGATAAGGGCACTTGAATATTTTCAGTAAAAGATTTTTTTTTTTAAAATAAATATTTAGAATTAGAATAACAAATGTTATTTTTTGGTATCTTTTGACAATCTGTACCTGCAATATTATGATACTGGTTTCTCATCTTAACAGGGGTTTCCTTTTAAAGATTGCCTACAGATATATAGATGCATCAGACGAACAGATCACACATTGCACTTGTGCTTTATCTTAGGCAGTTACATTACTTGCCAGGGGGAAGTACAGTACCTTGTTTGCATTGTGAAATTTATGACTTGGGAAGCATTTGTATATTTTATGTGGCTGAGCTACAATGTTACTTTTATTACAGCACAGTTGCCTTCCAAACCTTTCAGGCTGGTACAGTAGCTCATCTATTTTTTGTTAATGAGATAAATTCAATGCAATGGCAAGAAATGGATGATTTTTTAAATGTTTTAAATTTTTATTTTTTTTGATGGCTTGTACTGTAGTGCTTTAAAGCAGCTTGGTTGTTTTGCTCACACTGTGTGCTGCCAACAGAAAAGGATTATATTACAAACAGTGTGTATTACACTTGGTACTACCACAATATGCAACATGGTGTCTGTTTCTTTTTACTGTATCCTATCACAAGAAAATGATATTACAATACAGTGTATGTTTCTCACATTTGATACTGCCACAAGAAAAAAAGTTTATAAATATACAACATGGTATATGTTTCTGACACTGTTTACTCCCACGAGGAAGAAAGGAAGGATATTGCAATACTTTGCACATCGTCACAGCTGATTACTTTCACTTTCATTTGGTCTTGCAACTTTTGACATTATGTTTACATCCAAACCTGCTCTTCTCCTAACCTAGAGTCAAGTGCTTACACTACCAGCACTAACCGTGGTACTTACGTGTTGAAAAAGCATACAGTTTTGCTGTAGGTTGGTACTGAAAAGGTTGTAAAAAAGTCGTAGTTTTGCCGTTGATTGATAGTAGACGATAATGAGCAAGACCTTTTGTTACTGTAATCCTTCCCTTTGTGCTTGCTCCATACAAATTCAAACAATAGGAACTATAGGCGATTTCCAGCAGAGGGGCAGACTCTGGTGTCCTAATTACCTTTTGTCTTGGTGCATCGACGTGTGCGTAAATTTCTAAAGATGATGGGAATAGGATTCACTATCGGTGTCACCAATTTTGTGGAGCCATGCTTCGCGGTCGCCGATCGGCGGGTTTGTTGAACAGCGCGAAAATCTCGTGTCTTTCGAATGCTGGTAGAACATAATTAATGTCTGTTAACGTCAAGAAAATAAAGTCGATAAGGCGTCGTATGTGATGACAGGTGGGCAGTTACAGCTTCCTTTCAAAACTTAGATATGTTTGCATCAGAAATAGGTTGAGGAATATCCCGATTTTGTAGTAAGATATATTTTCTTTGCGGGAAAATCGGCCACCAAAAAAAAGTCGGATGTTTGCCTTTATAGGTTGGAAATGAACAGCGGTAACTATCCGCTCCGTAAGATGCTGAAATAAATGTCAGATGCTTGCTTTTAATTTTGGAAATGAACAACGGTAATATGCGACTCCGTATGATACTAAAATAGATGTCGGATGTTTGCTTATACCTTTGGAAATGAATAACGGTCAATATTCATGCAGCTCCGTACCACGGTGCTAAAATTAATGTCAGACTTGATTTTGCGTTCGGAAATGAATAAGGATAACATTCGGTTCCAGACGATGCTGAAATAAACGTCGAATGTTTGCTTTGACGTTCGGAAAAGAATAGTAGTAATATTCAACCCCGTACGATGATAAAATGAATGCCGGATGTTTGCTTTTACGTTCGAAAGTAGATAGCAGTAACATACAGCTCCGGAAGATGATAAAAAAAAAATGTCGAATGATCCCTTTGACGTTCGGAAATGAATAAAATAATATTCAACTCCGTACGATGATTTAATAAAACATATCGGATGCGCTTTTACTTTCGAAAGTAAATACCAATAACATTCGACTCCGGAAGATGCTAAAATAAATGTGAGATGATTGCTATACGTTCGGAAGTGAATAACAGTAATATTCTGCTCCATACGAGGCTGAAATAACTGTCGGACGTTTGCTTTTACATTTTGAAATGAATAACAGTAACATTTACCTGCGTTCGATGGTAAAATTAATGTTTGATGTTTGCTTTGACGTTCGGAAATGAATAACAATAGTATTCAGCTCCGTACGATGATAAAATAAATGCCAGATGTTTGTTTTTACGTTCGAAAGTAAATAGCAATAACATTCTGCTTCGGAAGCTGCAAAAATTAATGTCGAATAATTCCTATGACGTTCGGAAATGAATAACCATAATATTCAACTCCGTACGATGATTAGATAAATATCGGATATTTTCTTTTAATATCCTTTCGAAAGTAAATAGCAATAACATTCGGCTCCGGAAGATGCCAAAATAAACGTCAGATGATTGATTTTACGTTTGGAAGTGAATAGCAGTAACATTCTGCTCCATATTCATGATGCTAAAATGTCAGATATTTGCTCTTATAATATACAGTTCGAAATGTAACATTCAGTAACATTCAGCTGCGTTTTATGGCCAAGTTAATGTCTGATGTCTGCCCTTGCGTAACATTCGGTTCTGCACACGATGCTAAAATAATTGTCAGATTATTCATTTCACTTTCGGAAGTGGACAGCAATAACATTCGGCTCCTTGAGATAATAAAATAAATGTCGGATATTTGCTTTTAGATTTGGAAATGAATAACGGTAATATTTTGCTCCGTACGATGCTAACATGAAAAACAGATTGTTGTTTTTACATTTGGAAATTATTAATGGTATCAATCGGCTCAGTTAAATGCTGAAATAAATAGCGGATGTTTTCTTTCACGTTCGGAAATGAATAAGGATAGCATTTCGCTCCGTAAGATGCTAAAATGAATGTCGGTTAATACATTTGAAAATGAGGAACGGTAACATTCGGCTCCGTTAGGTGTTAAAATACAAATGTTGGATGGTTGCTTTTACAATCAGAAATGAATAACAGTAACTTTCGGCTCTTTACAATGCTAAATCAAATGTCTGATGTTTAAAAACGTCTGCAAATGCTCCCACTTTCTCATTTCAAACGTAAGTTTTGACCACCTAAATATAGGCACAATTATTATAATGATCAATAAGCCTATACTTGAAGAGTTTGTTTGCAAAAACCGATAAGTCCATTTTTGAAGATTTTGAAGTAAGGCCTCTGTCATAAAGTACAAAATAATACCTTTTAAATGATATATTGGTCAATACATATAAAGGTATAATTTTGAAGTTATGGTCAAAAGAAGCAAAAAATTTCTCTTTATTCTCTTTATTTTTCTTGACCTTTAATCTCAAATATCTCCATTTCGCAAATATGGACTTATCGGTTTTTGCTAACAAACTCTTCACTTGCTAAATCTTAGAACTCAGAATATCGGTAAGATGATTGAATGTTCTATTCATTTATTTTAGACATGGGTACCTGTATCACTTCAGTAATACTTAATATGCATTTGTCTGTGTTAAGTGGGACCGATTTCGTTTTTCTTATGTTTTTCTTTATTTTTTTTCGTTCCACAAGAATTTTCTTTCGGGCCACCGAAAGATAAAAATCAATGATTTTTGTGACGAAAGTCGGATAACGAAATTGTCACTGCATGCGTGTTTAGAATGAGATTAGAAAATGCCATCAATTACTAGACTTTGACCATAATCGTCTAAAATGGATATCAAAAGACATAAGATGCCCTACATTTTTCCCCCTCCGTTCGGCCTATTCAAAATATGAACATAACTGACAAAAAGATGTGATGTTTGAGTTTTCTGCAAAAACGTGTGACTGAAACTATTGAATCGTTTTACTAGATTGAAAACAGCAAAAACAACGTTTTTATGTCTCTTTCCACCACTCTTACATATGTTTTTGATTCAAAAGTGACCAAAAAAAAAAAAAGGGTTCGCATGCCACCGATGTCCGTTTTTACCTTTACGATTTTACTTTACGATTTACAAGCTATCGCAGCCATCAGGCATTATGCCATATACATTGCGTCTTGCATGAACTTCAAATGGTTGGATATCTGTTCCTGATGCCCTTCCTCCTAGCTATAGGTATAAGTATACCACCATCAACTATTTTTGAACTTTCTAACAACGACTTCATTCACTCATTATTTGTGGCACTTTTCTGACAATGGCCACCCTGGTTCGAATTGAGTGTTGTTGCGTCGGACAGACTCTGGAAAGCGGCCCATTGTCGTACGTGTTGTCTCTCCGTATAAAGGTCATCTTTCTTTTAGCGGTCAAACCTTTCATCCCATCGAACGGTCCTGACCTGGACCCTAATCTTGCCGGTGCTTATACGCACATAGAGGAGAAAAAATTCCTTTGTCCTTAATTCGTGCCGATTTCTGTGGTGATAATGAGCCAAACACGAGCCAGGCCTGTAGGCCTAATAGGCCCTATTATAATAAAGACAGCAAGCAATTACGATGTCTGTAGCATACATCCGCTCTTTCTTGCCATTCTTAAGTTTGAATTCTTTTGTTTAGTTCAATTGCCCAAGCTAGTGACTCATGCTAAGGAGATTTAAACTTTGATGGTTACTCATCTTCTCCTTTATCTGCATGTTTTCAAACTCTTGAAATTATAAGCATATCGTAATAAGGTGAAACATGGCTGTAGGCCTATACCATTCCTCTATATATCGTGACACTACACGTGGGGAAAGAAACTCAGCTTTTAATTTTTTTCACAGAAAGCATTTTATTTATTTATTTTTTGGTTTGTTTCAGAGACGTTTTATCCTACGTACTGAAATCTGTCTGGGGAAATATAGGGCCTAGCCGTTATCGCGCTGTTGCTGTGCGTGAAATGTTCGCAAACACGTGCTTCCACTTTTCACCGCGCCACGTGTTGGCTTCGTTGCCAACATTGCGACGGACGCTACTTCATTTTTCGTATGCGTTCGATAAGGAAGGAAATCAAGTCCTCTGCCGAAATCGTAAATAGCGATGGTCTACTTGAATAGTGTTGTGATTAATACTGCAAGGTTGCAAGTTCGAATTTCTTTCAGTTTTCAGAAGTAATATACATTTTGTTTTTGTTTTGTTGTTGTTTTTCTGAGCATTAGATTACAAGAGAGTTGCATTGCCACGATCATGCCGTGTAAAGTAGTTGGCAGAATTCACCTATCTGCCGCAGAGCCGCTGCCTACCACCCGAAACATACAGCATGTTTCCACAGAGAATCCGATTTGGTTTGCTTGCGCGCCATGCCTTGTGTATTTAGCACAACAGCAGCGTCGCTAAGCTACATTTGCCTATCTGTGAATAAGCATACGGCCACGTGTATTTTCGTTGGTCATGTGGAATGTAGTTACATGCTAGTCTTTTTGCAGGGGTAGATTGATATGATTATGTGTGATGAATTATTGGCTACCGGTATTCGCTGGTTTATGTTACAAACGTAAAAGAAAGGAGAATAGAATAATTTCGTATTGCAATGCCCGAGGCCTTTGACTCGAGACTAGCTGGGAAGACTGTTCATTCCTCCGCTGTTTCCCAGGCTGTTTTGTCAAAGAATGATAATTATGCGCGCGTGTTCTTCTGTTTGAACGCCCCCCCCCCCCGTGTTCGTAAGAAATGTCCAGTACACCTGTATCTTTTTTTTTTCTCTCTCTCTCTGCTTGCCTATAAAGGGCTTTTTACACTTGTGTTTCTTAACCCCGGACTTTCTCTGACCCAGGACTATCGTTAGTCCCATACCAATTTTTTCAGCTTTTTACACTCGCCAATTAGTCCCGTACTATCTCTTGTGCGGGGCTAAGGAGAAATCTGACCTTTTTACACTCGTATTTCTTAGCCCCGGACTTTCCAAACCACATGAATATTCATAATCATGCTGTGTACTGTACACGTACACGCACGCACCGGCAGCACTTGATTACCTCGTTTCTGATTGGTCAGTGAGGGTCGAACTTCGTCTCCGTCGCTTAGCCCAGGATTATTTTTTCGTTCTGTTTACACTTACTTGCTTGGCACCGCAATTGCGGTGCTAGCACCGCAATTGCGGTGCTAACCCCTGCTATTTTGCAGGGCCAGATAGTACCGTACTATCGGTGGGGCTAGCCCACTTTGGCAAAAACGAGTGTAAACAGAAAGTGGGCTAAGGATAGTCCCGTACCAACGGTGGGGCTAAGGCCCCCCCTTAGCCCCACCGTTGGTCCGGGGCTAAGCAAAAATTTACAAGTGTAAAAAGCCCTTAAATGAATGTACAAAGGGTATTAATTGTGAGTACTTCACATCGAACCTCGGTGTTATTCTTGCGTTAGCCAGCGCGCTTCGTCCTCGTCTGTACCAGTATAAGGGCCTTTACAAAAAAACAAAAAAAAAAGGGGGGGGGGGTGGTAGTTGTCGAACCTTCAAAACTACGATTAGCATTATCGACCTACAAATAGGGCATATAGAAATGAGTACAACTTTCTTGAAATTACTGCAGCAAAATGGAAAAAAAATTACGAATATGAACACAGAACACTCGTAATAACGATTTTACTTTGAAGTGGACAGGAAAAAGATTAAACGCAATAAAGGAAGAAATCAATGATGATGATGATGATGATGATGACGATGATGATGATCAACAGCATTTGTATGGCGCCATATATCTTTTATAGAAACATTCAAACGCGCAGACTCCTTAGCAATTGAATGCCTGGTTAAAAAAAAAAAAAAATCAGAGGCTTTGAGGTGATCCAGTTAGTCAATTTCTGGTAGAAAAGATGGGAGGGAGTTCCATATCACACATAGGCGAGGAGCACTATCTTAAGGAAAATGCCCGGTCTCACCAAAAGACGTATATACTACGTTGTTTTTTTTTTCATACAGTTTTCTCAATATTTTAGATCAATATCGTTATGTATAAGCATTTTGTTTTTGGTTGTATTTAATTTGTTCTGATAAGTTATCGTATTTGATTATTTTATGGTTGTATTATACGGTATACTGTTCATGCTGGTTATGTAACAGCGCCATGAGCATCATTCTTGATGGACTTCAGTGTATTGTAAGAGGCCACTATTATTATTTTTTTTAATCATTAGTATCATTATCATTACTGTAAAAAAAAAAACACTGTAAAACAAAAGTCGAGTGATTTGATTTTCATTCATTTTTCAACAATAGGTCAGTTTGGCCGATTTCTGTTCGCGCATTCCCGTAGGCTTGTATTATGTAGGCCTACAGCTCATCTTTTTGAAGCAAGGGATGGCAAAAAGATGTTTCATCGTACGGAGTAGCATAGGCCTACTAGTATACAATGTACACTGTATCTCACTTGGCGGTGACTGTTTACAAACGTATAACTAATTTAAGGTTTAGTCAAGGTTCGTAAACAGTTGCAATTCGAAATTGTATATACGCAAACGATTTTCAACGTCTTAAACAGTGTTTTCTTTTCGTCTTGCTGCAAAGACGTTTGGTCATATACGAGTAGGTCTACAAAATTTCTTGGCGACATGCACGACAATGCAAGCCATAATTATATCTTAGAATTTGATTGCAACTGTTTTCGAATCCTGCAGACGAAAGTTTAAATTCACAATGTTCGCAAACGTTCGCAGCTCAGTGAGAGACTCTTGAGACCAGCCCAGCTTGGATAAGTGTATTCGATAATCCCCGTAAGGAAATGTGTGCAGCTTCAGTGGCGGATCCAGGCGGAGGCACACCGGGTGCCCCCTCCCCCTTATTTTGGTTTAAAAAAAAAGAAATAAAAAGAAAAATGGAGTTGGCGCGTTCGTCCCACGACACATTCTAATTTTGTAAAGGCGTCCCTCTTTGCGGAATTCCTGGATCCGCCCCTGAGCTTTATCACTCATCTCTGCATGAGGTGAGTATTAACTCATTAACCAATTCTCCGTTTAATGAGTTCACAACAGCAGAATAACTATGTCGACGAAGGTATACCACCGTGCATACGCTTCGATGCACATACCGACAGGTGTAATCTTTGTTCATCTCTACATCTTCCCTGAGAACAAAAGGAGAATAGTTTCCTTTCAAGGTAGAGCCGTGTGGCTTACACCGACCAGGGAAGGTGGCCCGAGAAGAAGAAACAACTCTCCTTTGAAGTCATGCTCGACACCATAGAACGTTACGCGTTCAACACTTCGTGTAGCCATGTGCTTTGACAAGAGAGAGTGCATCATGCGGTAAGCAGGTCTTGAATTGGAGTAGAGAATCAAAATGCAGTGTAAAACTGTCGATTTTGACGCCAAAGAGTTTTAAAAACACGCTAGAACATACTTCGGCGGAACACTTTCTTTGAAAAATCACAACATACAGATATGATAAACAATCAAAAATTACATGTAAGCAAAAAGTTTGCATCATGGATAAATATAAATGTCTAAAAAAATCTAGTTTTAATGGCATTTCGAAGAAACTAGAAATACATGTTTATGAATTCCAAATAGAGCATTTCATTTAAGATTTTCCGGTAAAATATAGCTTGTAATTCAATGAAATTCGAAGCGCGTTTTTCGTCTCACAGAGTGGTGTCGGGCATGACTTCATTAACGTAGCCTATGAATGTTGGACATCTTATATGGTATAAAAATGCATTGAACACACACAACCTAAATTGGTAGGCAGGACTAATAAGAAGCTAGTCCAGATGGTGTCACCCTGGACTAGTGTTATTCTAGTAATGCTAGCTTGACTTGCTTATTGGACTACCGTGAAGTTAGTAATGACTACTGGACTTGGTAAGCCAAGGCAAGTAATGACTTCTGGACTTGCATAATGCTAGTCATGATGTTAGTTAACACTGCTGGACTAGGGAAATCAAGCTAGTAATGAGCATAAAACTACTCATCATGTTAGTAGTGATTGCTGGACTAGTTAGGCAAAAGATAGTCAAAGAGTGCTGGACTAGCACAAAGCTAGTCATGTCTGCTGAACTAAGTTACTAGCTTTGGATTTCCATGCTAGTCATGACTGCTGGACTAGCATGAGACTTGTAATGGATGCTGGACTATGCTGAGTAAGGCTAGTCATTGCTGCTTGACTAGAAAACGACTAGCTTTAAACTAGTGTAGATGGTGTCAAGTTACACTAACATAGAGCTAGTACAAACAGCTAGACTAGCTTATTGCTGGTCCGGCCCTTTTGACTAGCTTTCACCAAACCTAGTGCAGCATGCGTGACAAGCGAAAGCTAGTCAAGGTCTCGGAGATGAATCTGAAATGAAATTACATGTATGCAGATAATGTAACTGTGACGAAAATACATTAAAACAAAAGCAATAATATCAGGTTAAAAATCTCAAATTTTATTCATCCAACGAATGCAGCAAATTAATGTAGGCATCATGAATATCACAAATGAATCTTACATAATTGAAAAGAAATTGAATTGCAGCATTGAATAAACATATGAATATACAGGGTTACATAAAAACACTCAATGCACAATGGGAAGCATGAAATAAATCAAGAGTCGAGCTCTACAACTGCATATCTCCTTATATACAACATTTATATAAAATTGAACCCGTAAATGGCCATGTGTTGTGAACTTGCAACCCAAAAGGGTGGACCAAAAAAAAAAAATTATGTTATGATTCATTGTTATATGAGCTCATTAAGCACATGAAATTGTGACACGGCAAGTGATAGAATAAAAAAAAAACGATGAAGGTGCGGGGGAGGTGAGGGGGAGAGGGGAGAGAAACGGTACACATAAAGTCTATGGGAGCGATTTTTTAAATTATGTGAATAACTTTGCTATACTAGGAACTAGGCAGTTGATTTTGGTTTTTTCTTACAGCTAGGACAGGTATAATAATCCAACTCCAAATGCATTATAAATTTCTCAATGATAATTATCTCAAATCAAGTCACAAAAGCTTTAATCATATGACCAAGTCAACTTAACACTATGAGAGCAAATTTATTATAATTCATAATTTTGGTATAATATGGGCTACAAACTTGATTTGAGTCTTTCTCATCCTTCTCATTATTTCAGCTTCATAACGCATGTTTTATTGTACAGTGTATTAAGAACTATAAATTACATGTGGCTATACAACTCGAAATCTGTGTCAAGGAGTAGCCGCAAGGCAAAGTCTGAAACTAAAGCAGAAATTCATTCCCAAGGACTGTAAATGTACAGTACATGTACATGTATTTTGGAATTTAATTAGAGAAATCTGACTCTGGTTGCTTTCTTACAAATGATTATAACATAGGCATATAGTAATAACTCATTGAGATAATGTGTGTGGTTCCTATACAAATTTGTTATTACAGAGTATATTTTCATAAACTTTCACACACAAACACATTACTGTCCATAAGAATAAGATGTAATGAGGCTTGCAGTGATGTAACATCCAATACAAATGTAGGTACAACCTGTACATTGAATGTATTAATCTGATCTAAAAATACAACAAACGGAACAGATTCTCTAAAAATTTCAGATTTTGACTTTCTTTTTATATCATGCCATTTTGTACAGAAAGGATGCATTTCTGAAGGTGGTATCAAGGTAGGAAATCAGACTAGTACAAGACCGATGTTAGTACACAAAACAGTCTGTCCAAAGGGGTTTTCCGAGGTATTGTCGTGAACAACATTTCATGAATGTTCTTTATCTTTAAGGCATCTACTTAAAGCGTATCTTGACTGTAATGCTTTCGGGTCTGGAGAGCAAGATTTTTTTTTTCCTCTCTTGGGGGCCCTATCCTCTGCCCCCCCCCCCCCCCCCCCCCCCCCCCCCCGAGCTCCAAGGAGGTTATCATAGGTATTGAGGCATTGTCATGAACGTATATTCTTCACCTATAAAGATATCCACATACACCATATCTTGCCTATAATGCTTTTGGATCTGGAGCACAAAAGTTTCTCCCATCTTCCCTTGCCCCCCTCGACCACATGCTCAACATGAACAACCTTGGGACCCTACCCACTAAGGATGATCCCAACCAAGTTTGTCTGAAATCTGGACTCCGGTTTGAAGAAGATGGACATGTGTTTTTTCCCCTTGGCCCCCACCACCGAAACTTGGGTCTTTCCATGAACAAACTATATTCTTTATAGGTAAATATATAGATCTACAAATAACATATTAACTGCATTGTTTTGGGGTCTGGAGAAGAAGATTTTTAAAGATTACCCCCTTTTTCCCCTTGGGGCTGTCCCCCTGGGCCACATGCTCCACATGAACAACTTTTGGTCCCTACCCCCTAAGAATGATCCCCACCAAGTTTGGTTGATATCCGCCCACCAGTTCTTGAGAAGAAGATGAAAATGTAAAAGTCTATGCACGACGCATGACGAACAAAAAGCGATCGATCGCAATAGCTCACTCAAGCCTTTGGCTCAGTTGAGTTTAAAATAGACACAATGAACATTACCCACTTCACTAGCAGTTGTTAAGACCACATTTTGAAAACAGTACATGGATCGACCAGTCTCTGTCCTAAAAATAGATCTTTTTTTTTTTCACCAGAAAGCCAGTTTCTGACTAAAGGCAGTTTATTGTGTTACTGATATTTGATCATCTAATATTCAAATTAAATATCAACTAGCACTAATTGACAAAATTTGAAACAGTTAACCAAAATAAACTAACGATTATACCTCAAATGACCTTGTTTTTTTAACTTTTGAGGCTTTGACCCTGTCATGTGACTTCAAAGTGTGTCATAAGGGGAAAGTTACCATAGTGCACCTATTATCCAAGTTTGGTTACGATTGAAGTTCAAAAAAGTTACTGAAACTGTAACAGATGGACACATGGAAGGAAGCATGGATGAACATACAGAATTTGGATCGTTTTGTGTCATCACAATATTTGGTGAATACTGCCAGTTGTTTGGGAAAATAAAATCTTCCCTATAATAAGGTTGTTTTCAGGGCAGCTTGAAGTTTCAAAACAAACTCTTTTCATCGACGAGCCCTGTTCTACTTTTAGTGTTGAAGTGCTGCAGTACGTCCTGGTAACAGCTTCATGTTCAACTACAGATGAGCCTGATGAGGCTGACTCTTCAACAAGAATGTAAGTTCCAACTTCAGAGGAGCATTTAATGTATCTCAAAAGAGGAAAAAGCAAGGATATGTACGTAGGCCTATACACCGATGGTAGCTGTCTCTTCTCGTTGGGCTTCTAATCTAACGTTGGAATTGTGTTCAGTCAGGGGCTTGGTGAAAGCTGCAACTACTCTCTCTCTGCCTGAGTTGATGAGTGGTGTCATAGCTCCTCAAGGTCTCCAAACGATACTCAATGAATCCCGAGATCCTTGTCATATAGGTACTCCTGAAATATAAGAATGCATTGTAGGTCAAAGCTTTTTCTCGAGTCTCAACAAATTTCACTTTGGCACAGAGTTGACTATAACTGATGAAGATCTGATAGCAGTAGAAATACATGTAGTTGCATTCTTATGGAAGAAAACGAGAATAGGTTTATAATAAATGAACGGCGCAACTGGCATGTTGGAGCTTACGTTACATATTTACATTACGTTACGTTGGAGTTTACGTACATCCAACCTAAGTCATGGAATCAGACCAATCTGCACACAAAATTTATTAGACATCTATGAACATGTACATCAAAGATTATTAAAAGCCCCCACATTGCCTGTATATTTGCCCAATGATTTAATTAAGACATAGATGCAATTAATTTCCCTGTAAAGGCCATTTTTTTTTTTTTTTTTTTTTTGGGGGGGGGGGGGGGGGGCTCATGACCATATCCTGTACAACTTTGGGTCCTTGCCCCCTAACTAAACAAGGATGATCAACTCCTAGTATGGTTGAATTCTGTCCACTATCTCTGGAGAAAAGTTGAAAATGTTCAAGTTTTTAAAAGCTAGATGAATAAGATACCATGTATGTCACTTAAGCTTTCTGCTAAAGAGGGCTAAAAAGTTGTAGATCACATAAACTTAGTATAAACTTACATATCCTTGTGCACCTTGTGTGGTGTCTCACAAAGTGGGGTACTGCATCGCAACTGCCTTGGCTTCAACGCGTCTTTTGCTCACTACTTGGGTATCTGAATTTAAAAAGGAAGCAAGAAGAATGTTAATCATATGTTACGAAGCAAATATATAACATCAAAAAATTGACCCTCATTTCAATCTTTTAAGGGGCTGAACTATTTTCATGTTTTTTTTCTTGGCATTAATTTCTATTGCTATTCAGTACCGCTGTTTCAAGTACATTTATTCATGTGCTTCTTACACCAAATATCAGTTAATACAAATGAAAATTTCATGCAGATGGGTTAAGTGTGGATGTGCACAGTTAGTAGAAAAATACAAGATGTGATTATCCATTGAACTTTATGGCAAATCAATTTCCATTTTTTTATTCATCATTATTATAATTATATCATAAGTATTAGGACTGTTATCATTTACATGTGGCCCAATGGGGCTACCAAGAAAATAAGTCAGCGCGGAGTCTTGTAGGTACACTCTGTTTACATGTTTCATACAAGTATATGGCCTTTTTTACGATCAGTGGTGTAACTTTTGTACTCGGAGGGTCAAAATTTCAAACAAAATATTTTTTCATTATTCTGTTTGATTCCTGTTTGAAAGTATTCAAATTTTTGAAAAAATAACATTTCAGACCTTAAAGCTGAAGGGTTATTGGTGTAATTTAAGGAAAACCATGGCACCTGAAGTAAATTTAAGCAAAATTTTGCTTTCATGAATTCCACCATATTGACAAAACTCTGTAGTCAAACTTCACCATGCAAAGTTTATATGGTTAACAACAATATATAGTTTGTGAATCAAAACTATTTTGGGGTTGAATATAAAGTGAATTTGAACAAAAAATACATGAGATCTATAAATTTTTGCTAAAAATACCAATTGACATGTAATTTTTAAGATTTTAACTATTTATTGGAGGGCAGGCCAGGTCAAACTCTTACTATAAGAAGTCTTTAAGAAGGGCTACCTTCCTATGTAGGTTAAATGAAATTCCAATCATTTCTTTAAAACTTGGATTTTTCACACATGGATGTTTCGGAGGTGACAGTTAACATATTAGAATGTTTCGGAGGTGACATTAACATTAACACTCACCTTTTTTTAGAATAAGTGACAATAATACAAAAACTTCTTCTTTTTATCAATGTTTATAATAATTATAACTCAAGAACAAGAAATTAACTCCTGTTTCAAGCAGATAAACCACACAGAACAAGTGTTTTTTTACACTTCATTAATTAGCATGGGTACCGGTAGATTGCCTTCCATTTGGACGAAGGATGTAAGCTAAATATTGTAATCTGAAGAAACATGGCATTCCATTTTCTACCTTAACTTGAGATGAGGGTGTGAGATCATTTTAGTAATGTTTCTTTACTCTCAGAACATTTTATTCCACAACACCAGGGAAGAATCACTTCGTTTCGGAGGTTACATTCAATGTTAACATTGTGTTAAAATATTAATTTACAGTAAGAATATGACGGAAATAAACTAGATATAGTAAACTTAAGAAACATGGCATTCCATTTTCTACCTTAAATTAAAATGAGGGTGTAAGATCATCTTAGTAATGTTTCTTTGCTCTCAGAACATTTCATTCCACAACACCAGGGAAGAATAACTTTGTTTCGGAGGTGACATTCAATGTTAACATTGTGTTCAAGTATTCATATAGTATGTCCCCCCAAAAAAAATTTACAATTAGACTTTTGCATTGATAGCACCCAATATGATTAAATCAGCTAAATTCTACTTTGGGGTCTTAAATTATAACATCTTAGCTCTATTTTGCAGAAAGCCCCAGTCCATTTGGTTAAGTGATCTCAAAGAAATGTGGATTGTTATAAAGGATGTCAGGAGTCTGATTCTTCCAAGTTCAGCACTTGGATGCTCTTGGAACTGCATATTGATGTGTAAACACATGCAGAACTTGGAGGGAAGGGATTCCTCACATGCTGTACAAAAATCCTCAATTCTCTTTGACCTATGAAGCAAATTGAATGGGGTTTTCTGTAAGGTGTGGGAAATGAGTTATAGTATCAATCCCTCAAATTGTATTTTAGATTGATTCACTATCTTTAAAGTTATCGTTGCGGAGGGTACCACTGTAATTTTTTGGCGGGGACATACATTTTGTGCGGCCGGGATGAATACCAAAAGTAAAAATTCTTATTTGACTAGTGTACGTTTTTGTTTGCACATAGTTTTATAAATGGATTAATTCAAGGATGTTTATGAATTCTCCATCATCCTTGATAGCCACCATACAAATGTTATAATACTGGTGAAAGGTGTTTGGTTCATCTGGGATAAATTTTCTATACACAAGATTCATTTAAACTGCTGACATTACTAAAATATATTTTATGCATCGTTCTGAATTGATTGAAAATTACCTGCAAATCATGCATATTTAACAGTCACTTTTGAGAGTAAAAAGTGTAAGATAAGAAAAACCATTTTATTGTTTTTGAGGTGACAAAACACAGAGACAACCCAACTTCTCAGGTGTTAACTATTTAGTGAACATTCATGTCTTTCCTCAGGCTTTAATTTTCAAATATAGGAAAGCTCTTTCTTTCAGTTCTTACTTGTTATTTTGTTTCTTATTCTCTTTCATGATAATGGATACCAGCTCATATTTTTTTTGGGTATTCTCTTTCATGATAATGGATACCAGCTCATATTTTGTTTGTGATTGTTATTCATACTAATCTTTAACAGGTTTTTACAGTTGGGTTAAGAGAACAGTTTGTGTTTCCCAGCTGAAGAGAGCAGCATAATGCTTTTCTGTGAACTTGAGGGGAAAATTTGTTTTTGTTCAGTAATTTTCCCCATCAACTTCACAGAAGGTCCCGGACACAAACTGGTCTCAAATAAACCTATAAGGGACCGAAACTGGAAAAGGACAATTTCACCTCAATAGACATGAGGGTTGAGTAAATACAGCAATATTAGTAAAAAAAAAAATCAGTTAGAGTTTGAGGAAAGTAAGGCAATCCGTTCCAGAGTTATGGATATTTTAAGTTTCTGCTCAGTCAATGCTGAATGAGAGGACTTCTATAGCTTGTGATGTCACATGTGTACAAGGATATAGAGAAAGTATCAAGAAAATTCAACATACTGTATTTTCACTTTTCTTACATTCTACTTCTAACAAAAGAACACATGACTTCTCTCTTTTGGAAGGCAGGGTGAATAATGTTACCCTAAAATACATCAGTAGCAAGTTGAAGAAATGTGCACTTTTTTCAAAAAGTAAAGTTTTGTGAAATTCATTTATATTTTCCTTATATCGTTGTATGCATGTGACATCATACACTGTCGTAGTCGTCTCATCCAGCAGTGATTGCGCAGATCTAAAACCCATAACTTTTGAATGGATTGTCCAATTTCCCCCAAACTTTCAATGATGTGTTCTACTAATGTTGTTGCATTCACTCAATCCCTGTATATTCAAGTGGACTTATCCTTTTAAGAAGCCATTTTCTTTTCCTTGAAATTCCAGTACTTAAAGCCAAATTCTAAGATAAAACATAATAACAAAACAAGGTAAACACCTACTCAAAATTATACTGAAGTAGAACTACAAATCTTGTTTTTTGATCTTTCCCTTTCCAGTCCTGGGGACTTGTTCCTCTGTTCACTTTAGTTGTCACATAACTTCAATAATCTTAAAAAATACAATGTCATAAACAGGTGGTTCATTTTGGAAAATGAAATAATTATTGTCATACTAAAAAAAAAATCTCATAATTTTGTTTATGATTACCACATTGTACATGGAAAAACAACAACTAAGAATTCAAGAACAAGTTGTGCACCAGCTGTAGGCATGTGGCCTTTTTGTGGAGTTTGACTATTTGATGATTTTTTTTTTTTTTTTTTGCATTTTTTTTTTAAGATTGTGGACTAGGGCATGCATGAACTGCCACATGTATTACATTGTACTTTGGTATCAAGGGAATTCTGGTGAGCTATGTATACAAAAGTCACTTCTGTTGTGGTGATTTTGTAGATCTGTATTAGAAAATGTTAATAGATAGTGAAAAGGAACTGAAGTCTTGCCTTTCACTATCACATAGCTATATGGTGTTAACAAACAATGTCACCTCCGAAACACAAGAAAAAGCAACCTACATGGAAAGCTGTGATTGGTAAATCTTCACAACTAAATTGCTTGTTGGAAATCAAGCTTCTAAGATGAAAGCATCTATATGTTTACTTAACTAAAGCAGGAGAATTGATCTTGATTACAATATTGTATATACAACAGATGGGTGTATTTTGTGCATTCTCATTGTTAAAAAAAGTGAAAAAATGTAAATTTGCCCTAAAATGTACAGTCTAGTAATAAAAAAAAGAGTGAGAGTGTGGTAGTTGATTTCTCCACTTTGAGACTTATGTTACTAAAATAAATTAAACCATTGATGTACATGATATGGTTTCTCTTCAACAGAAATGAACAAAAAATCTTGTTAACAGTGTTTTGTCACCTCCGAAACAGTAATTTTTAGTTTTTATTGGATCTTTTATTAATCTCTAGAGAATTCTCACTTTCTGTTGCCATATTACTATTGTCATCCAAAAGAGATTCCTGTCCATTGGACAGAATCAAACAAAATTGCTTTGTCTTCGAGAAATTATCAAATATAGTATGCTTGTTGTTTCGGAGGTGACAATTGTTTCGGAGGTGACAAGTGTTAACGGAAAATTGTAAATTGCTCCGAAATGAAAACAACAGGCTATATTTCTACTACTTTCCTTCAGAGATAATGTGAGGGGATATGTTACATTTTTGCAAATGTAATGTATAACTGATGTCAAGAATAAAAAAATCAAATACATAAATCTGTTGTCTCGGAGGTGACAGAAATGTTAACGGAAAAGTTACATAAATTTATAAACGCTTACCAAAAAATGATAAGTTATTTGAATTAAATAATCTTTGGATCAAAGTTAAGTCAGGTTGATTACTATTCTGTTTTGATGGAAATTAGCAAAGTTGAATTTTATAATTGTGAACAAGAGCTAACTCAAAAGAGGGGTTAATTGTTAACGGAAAATGTCACCTCCGAAACACAAAGTTTGGACGATTTCAGTATTTAAAGAAGACAAAGCAGAACCTGGTAAACATAATAGTTCTTAATGTTGGATACCTGTCTATCACAACAGCAACAAAAATAATGAAAAGGAATAAACAATTTAATATGCTAGCTCTGACAAAAATACTATGTCAGAGTGAGTACACCAAAAGTGTTGGATTTCAAGCATGTAAGTGCCTGCCACATCTGAAAGAAAAATAGAGGAAAGTTCATTAAGGTACCCAAGGTAGACACTGTGGGTGGTAAGTTTATGAGAAAAAATAATGCATATCTGTCAGTGTATAAGAAAGTTATACACCAATTAGTGCCAACACTGTGTTTTACACCACTGATTGTAAAAATGGCCATATCAGTCTTTATTTTTAAATCTATAACCATCACTTCATTTACAACGTTATACTTACCGGTCCCTTCATTTTTTTTTTTTTTTTTTTTTTTTTGGGGGGGGGGGCACATTTTAGACTGTTATTCTCTATATTTGAGAAGACAAAAACAAAAGTGAACAGGCAAATTAGATGGTGCTATATTGCATGGAAATGTATAGTACAAGACATGACAATGGGAAACTGGTTTTCCAGACCAGTATTCAAACAATTGAACTTACGCTGTACAGTTTTCTGCTTCCATTATCAACAAGAAATATGCTACGATGAACTGGATAAGCAGGTGTCTCCTTGGAGCAGTCAGAACTCCTTCCATCAGCTATTGAAGTATCTCCTCCCCCTTGGAGTGATGTGTGTGTTGAATTCCTGGGCAAATAAGTAAAATTTAAAGGTTTTACAAATCATAAAAATTATGGCATGAGGATAATAGGTCCCTCCAGTTTACATTATAAACTTGAAGTGCAAAATCATTTTATATACATATTTGCCATAAGCAACGTTCAGCTCTACTTACACAACTCAAGACTGACCATAACATGGTTTTCACTTCTGTCGATACAGCAAGTACACATTTTTCTTAAATACGAGTACTAACCTCTCAAGGCTTTCATTTTCAGAGAGAAGGACAGCTCCAAAACTGCTCCATGAAGAATAATTAATACTTGAAAATCATTTCTTCAAACAAAACAAAACCAACAAAGCTTTCAGTCTCTTAATGTAGCCTCTTATGTAATTACTGAGACTCTAGAATGTAAAATAAATGTGAATCAATTTCAAACTAATCTCCCTTCATTTATCATCGTGGAAAACAACAGAATAGCTTACAGCAGGGTTAGTGCAATGGAAGTCCATATCTCAGAGGCTCCTTCGCTGATGTTGGCCCGGTGTTTCCAGCATTCGTCAACCCTGCATTCAATGGCTAGTCGTTGGCCACATCTGTTACATGTACTTCTTCAATCTGGTGATCTGCACCCTCGTGGTGTGACAGAGACTGTACAGCTATCAATCTGTCTTCGTTCTCCAAATGATGACCCCTATACCGAGTTCCTTTAAATCACCATCACTCCCGAAGAACTGTCATGTTACGTCTTTTAATCTGGAGGAAAGCATGAAAACACAATGTTCAGAAATGGATTTAGAACTCATCTCCACAAGACAATATGCAGTTCCGTTTTGTTCACACAAATACTAAGTGTGCATCAATAGAAAAGCTAGAAATTCCTTTTTAGCTACATCGATCAGCATATTTAGAAAGACCCAAAGATGATCTCTGCCAAATTTCAATGCCTAAGGTCACCTGTAACTTTCATAAAAAACAATGTTCAAATATAGTACCCGTTGTCGTCTGCTAAAAAGGGGGATCGATCTCCATGATGTGTGAGCACGTTGATCTTCAGCTAGAAGTGTGATGTCACAGTGGACTATTACACTTAACAGTGCATGCATCGTATTTCTTACTTAGATGATTGCCACACATGACGTGGGAGTGCAATAGCACTATGGTATTCTCCCAGCTGTGTGGATGCTCGAATGTGGTGGCAAATAAAAGTCCTTTTTACTACATAGGTCATCACAATTATATAAATCACCAAATTTCACCAATTTTTTTTTTTATTACCGTATCAATCAAGATCACCTTCTGGCAACACAGTGTCAGTGATTCGACTCAATAGCAATGTAGAGTTTCTAGACGCTTCTAGTCGATTGCATTAACCCTATTTCAACTGAGCTATTGGAGACCAAGTTTTTACGGGGGGGGGGGGTCAATTTGACCCCCCCTTCAGATCTCGGCCACCGATCGCGCGATCGCCGCAAAATTTTGCCTGAAAATAGAGCCGGATGTCAACTACAAGATTACACGGTCATACAATAGAAAAAATGTTGATTTTATATTTTTGAATAAATTAATTATGCAAATTTATGCATGAAATTATATTTTTACATATAACTCCAACAAAAAGACTGAAGGATTGCTAAATTTTTGTTCAAGACACATCAATTTTCTTTAAAAAAAATAGCGCAGTCAAAATCAGTTTCTTTTGTTTTTTTATTGTTTTGTTAATTTTTCATGTATTTTACTGTTTTTTCGATCTTTTGTTTTCCATTGTTTGTTTGTTTTTTTCCAAAATTTGTTGGAAGCACTTTTTCAAGCTTATCTACATTAGAATTGATTAATTTCAATGGTTAAAAGTTGAAATAATCTAATTTATATCAATTAACCAGAAAACAAACAAACAAACCACAATTTGCATAGGATTTGCACAGAAATCATGAATTTGAGCTGTTTTCAGGTTGACATGCATATGCAAAACATTGCGTAACTTCAAAACGGTGTACCCGGACGTCGCAAATTTGGTCTCAAAATATGCGGGAGACTTCAATGAAAAAAAGTCATGAAATGACGCGGCAAAATCTTTGCGCGTTGCGGAATCGTGGCGTGAAATGTCGAGAAGGGGGTCAATTTGACCCCCCAGTTAAAATAGGGTTAATTATAGCACAGCTTTATACACGTCGATCTCTAACCGTGGTCTAAACTCGACCAGACGTCTCCCTCTACATACTTTACAGTGATCATCTCTGTGTGCATGATGCTATGCTTGTAGTCCATGTAGAGTTCATACCACTGCACTGTAGGCCTAACGTTAGGTCTAGTATAATACCGCAATGAGAACCGGACCTAGGCCCTAGGATATAGCTTATCCTGGAAAACCGTTCAATGTAGGCCCTAGATGTTTAACAGTGGTCTAGGTTCTGCATCTACTACGTTCTAGGGCTAAATCGTGATATCGGTCCCCTCTCATTCTGCGTGTGTGTCTCCACTAATGCGCAAAGTCTATGGAGGTTGAAAGAAGTCCCCAGCTATAGCGGTGAAGGGTGAGTGGGGACCTAACCGGAGTTCTAGACTACCTACTAATACTAGTTGGGCCTAACCCGTTAGTAATAGTAGGCCTATTTCGCGTTAATGCTGTTCTAGTTGGAATAGAATAAATTAGTAGGGCCTACAATTAACGCCAACGGTTGTGAGACTTGTTTAGACTAACGGTTAGACTTTTACAGTTAGACTCGAGTAAGCCCTACCTCGGTAGAACCCCAACTTAAGTACATGTAGACTAGACCGTGTCTAGTTCTATTAGTTTCTCTAAGATCTAACATTACACTGTTAGTAGTTAACGTTAGTTAACGTTAGGCCTACAAGTTAGCGTGGATGTGTCTTCCTGGACATTTTGCTGACTAAACCATACAGATACAGATACGACTAACGTTCTGGAGAATTTAGACTCAGAGTTTAGTGTGTCCCAATATTTTCTGAAACGCATAATGTTAACATTAGAACTTTTAGAACTCTATTAGAAGATAGCTCCTGATGATCGATGTATCATGAGAGGCATTTTTTCAACTTCGCTCTATAGGTGCCTACAAAAGTACAAGTAGCCCCCTCACACAGTTACAATGTCAGATGTACAATGTCAATGACGGTTACATTCGTCACTCGTTTTTGTTAATTTTGGAAATCATAACCTGGTCTAGACTCTATTTTGTTTGAAAAATGCGTTTCTAACGTTAAAAAGTTAAAGACTTATGAAATAGTCCGCGAATAGGCCGAGCCCCATCCCAACATGCACAAAGACTCAAAGTATTACTGTAGTATTAGATCCTAACACCTAACAGTTGAGTTTCGGCCTCGGATTCTAGCTGTTTGGTGTTTATGGTAAGGTAACTGCGACCAGCCCCATAGCTAACTGTGTACACTAACGTTACAAGGAGCGTCCCGGGCCCGGGGTTATTCGTAAGGTAACTTAGATGGTCGTTTACGGAGAGGTAGTAGCCCATAATACTGGAAAAACTCAACAAGTTATAATTAGATCGATCTATGGTTTGCTTACCTTCAAAAATGTGAATAATATCTCCGCTCCACTCCATTTGAAGACAGAAATTTTCTCACGTCCATTACATCCAGGCTCTGATTCTCACGATTGCACACGCACGTAAATCCTATGCATATAATACACGCACAGCACATCGTATACACATGCACACAGTACGTCCACGTACGCACAGGCGACAGACGCGTCGCTCAGGTAAACCTTCCCGCGCCCAAACCAGGGGAAATTGCGGCTGGTGATTGGCTTAAAGTAAACACATGACAGGGGAATTCTCAATTTCTATTGGCCTAACCAAATGGCATTCAAATATATATTCACTGGAATTCACCCTAGTTCTGCCAGCTTGACTTACTAGTTCACGGTAGTTCCTTCAGTTTTACTAACATGCGCTGTTTTCGTAAGATCAACGAGTTTATGATAGTTTCTCCACTTCGACTAGCTTTACACTAGTTCCTCCACTTTGACTAATTCTTGGCGTATACACTGCAAACTAGTACAGCATACAATTTTATGCTAGTCAGACTTGATTGACTAGCTTTGGGTTAGTAAACCATGGCCTGATTTAATCCAGCAGAGCATTACTAGCTGCATTGCCGCATTTTACTATCATCATGTTCGTATAGCAATTTTTACTAACCGTGCTCGACTAGTTTAATGCTAGTCAGGCCAGGAATTGACCCATTTAGGTTGTGTGTGAATATGCATTGTGTTTGTCCGAATTACACGAAGAGTTGCCACTCCGTCTACACCCCCAGCTGCACAGACCAAAGAGGACACACAGCTCTAAAATTTTCTCACAGAGATGATTGTGTTTTCCTATGAAATTTGAAAAAAAAATCCATTATAACGAACCCCTCCTTTATGATAATAATTTATGTAAGCTTTTCCGACTATGATCGATTCATCGACGACATTAATTGTTTATGAAAATATTTGATATTATACTTTGATGAATAATATTCTGAAAACTGACTTCATGACACAGGAGACAGCAAAATGTTCTTGAAATCCAGTTGGAACTAAACTTGAAGGGGATATAGAGATGAAATGACAATGTGTACAGGCAAACATGAATTAAAAACGCATTCATTCATTTTCCACTGGACCCTCAAAGATTTGTGCCCGACAAGATACACATTTTCGAACTGATGATTGAAATCGTAGACTGTTTGCCCCTCGCGCTATACGACTGGTAGAAATCATATTTGGAACGCGTGTCTCTCAAAATAGTCGACATATTCCAAACTCATCCATTATAGTCATGGAGCTGTTAAAAAAAAGCTGAAGAAAAAATGATGTATATTAAACAGTTTACTCGCGTAGTTGACATTCGTCACTGATAAGGGGATAACCGCATCAGGTATAGAAGTCGCATATAAGATCTCGAGAAAAAGAAAGAAAAAAAGGGAGAAAGTAAGTGTCAGAGATGTCTGAGGGGAATCATTCTGCTAATCGTGGATTGTATAAGAAAACGTGGAAATAACCGCGGGACAATCGGTGGCTGCTTTTACATTTCGATTGAATCTATAATTAATGTAAAAAATGTAAAAAATTTTATGGTGTGCATGAATTATACAATTCTCTGAAGAGCTCATGTTTAAGCGTGTGACGTTCACTCCTGTTGCAATGGAGAGGGTTACGATATTTTGCGATAACGAAGTAATTCATAATTAAAGTTGCCAAATTTGTCGACATTAAAAACAATTGTGTGAAATTATTACGAACACTTTTGTAAGAACACGGTTACAGCAAAATTTTTGTTGAAACAAAGTCATTTCCGAGCGTCATTGGCAAAGAACAAAAGAAACATGCTCCGTTCCAATGAGATGCCACTCCTCGCTTTCCTACATTGTACAAGAAGAAATTCACGGAGACTGCATGAGCGAACGCTTGTTATTTTTATTCGTTCACTTTTCCCCGTGGATAACTTACTTGTATTAATCGAAAGTGAATATTAGGGATCGTTATCACGAACATTATCTTATGGCGTTTGTCCAAAGGTTCGTCATTCGTATACGGTTCATCACTGCGAAAATGAAATCAGGTTTTTTAATCCGAAAATGATAAGAATCTTCGTTATTCCAAAGATTCGCCGATAGGAATATGAATTAAGATTCGTGAATCCAAACGTGAAAAAAAAAAGGAGTACACAGACACAATTTTGGAATTACAAATCTAAATCATCGTCTTCGTTTCTATAGCAAAGTTACGCCTTTCAGAACCTTATTTCATTTTCGGATTAACCAAGCTTTTGAATTACGAATCCTGGGAATATCGAATCTTCGGAACGATCCTCCGAAATAAGTCGGGAATAATGAACGTTCGTAAACGTTCGTAATCGACGAACTTTGGAATAACGAATCAGGCCTATGAACACATTCCTAACCATCACTTCACTTTTTTATATTTTTTTTTTCAAACTAAGCATGAAAGTACAAACTATACTCTGTTTGAAATCTGTTTCAAATTGCCTTTTCATCCAGTGCAGCGTATTTATGACCAAATATTACTAAGCATTGAATTACGCATCATACGTATCGTTGCCGTCTTTTTTTTTCTTCATAACATACTCAGAACTGTATTCGTCGATAAGACGAAATGCCGTTATACTTTTTTTTATGAAATTGCCGATCCCTAGGACTTCGATTATTTATAACTGGAATGCAGTGTATACAAAATAGGCACGGTCAGACTGGCAAAAGATCGAGAAGGTTAACATCGCGATCTTTATAAGATCTCGAAGTTTTGCCCGTCTGACGTTTCCCTGGGTGAGATTCGACCACCGCTGAATTCTCACGTGACTACTAGTACCCCCGTTTATGGATGCACAACGTGCGTTGTTGCCTTGACACACGAAGAGGAAAAATGGACTGTCACACGTGCGCACCGTGTGTATACGACGGACCATATACGGTACATGTAATTTATCAGGTGCATCAGCGCTATGAATGTATGCAGTCTGTACTTCGATCGACTGCACAAACGGTTGCGGTATACTAATACAATTAACAGTTGTACCAGCTCGTTTAGCTGACCAGATGAGCTCGAACTGTAGGTATACGACCGCAAAAAGAAATCTATTCTTCTCCGTCAGATTTGCTCGAACTTGGCCCCATTTCGTACTCGTTTGAGGCGCGGCCACGATTAGTAAAAAGCTGAGAGCTATTCCCCTATACTAGCTAGCCGCAATAACGAAGCCACATTGTGTGCGCGAATGGATTTTACCTGCCGATGCATTGATGGCTAGAACAATACTAGTAGTCCAGAGAATCATTTAAGCCGATAATTAAGTCATGAAATAGTAGTTGGGTGTTCGTAGAAAAGTCGTAGTTTTGAGGGAACTGCCCTTGAGGAAAATAGAAGTGGTATCAAAAGACGGATTATCGCCGTGAATAGCTAGTGGTCTATTGTCCGATTTTCACACTGCATAACAAAAGACGGCGTTCTCGGTCGCGAGAGCGGAGATGCGGAAGTCGTCTTTTGTGATGTGGCAAAACTACGACTTTCGTACGACTAAATCCTCACTAATCCACCCCTGATCTACAACCACTTAACAATTTATCTACGCCTCTTTCACTTCTTAACAACGACGCATTCAACACTAAGGCACGAACACAAAGAACCACGGCAAAACTACGACTTTCTTACTACTTTTTCAGTAGCAATCTACAGCAAAACTGTGTGCCTTTTCAACACGTAAGTACCACGGTTAGTGCTGGTAGTGTTACTGGCTGTATTGAGCTCAGAACAGATTCTTGAATTACACAATTTAGCGTTTACTTGGTACATATGGTGTGGATCTGATAGCAACTCCAAGTGCTTCATGAAAATTATCAAAACCTGATCTGATCATTTAAATTACAACTTTAAATATTCATTATAATCTTTACTGGCGAAAGAGTAGATTTTGATGATTAATGATTCATCTTCAACATATATTTTTTGAGGAAATAAGCTTTCAAAAATTCAATGTACATGTACACTTGTATGAACAAAAATATCAGCATTTTGTTAATAGGATACTGGGCAAGTCCAAGATAAGGTCCCCTCAGAAGGCAAAATTTCATCTTTGCTCAATATTGACATGTTTGGTATCATTTTGAAGCTTATGAGTTGAAGTTTTGATTTCCATGGAGAAAAAAATGATATTATGTAAGTTTATGCAAATTTCAAGGGCTTCATTTGCATAAATGTGAAACACAGCGTTACGTATGGGACATTAATAAAAATTCATATTAATTCAAAGGAAAGCAAATGATATTTCATTAATATGTGGACATAAGAAGTTCATCAAATAGTTTAACTTGGTATAAAAATTTAGGGATTATGCAAATGATTATGCAAATTAGCTCGTGTCCTATCATGAGATGTCCCATACGTAACAAATTGAGGTCATTTTTTTTAGGTTTTTTCTGAAATTGCTGAGGATATTTTAATGCCCTTTTGGAAAGTTCTAATTTATTGTTTAGAGAAATTAAATACCATAGAAAAAAGAAAAAACAGTAAAAGAAATACATTCTATTAGGCATTGAAATAATGTTACGTATGGGACAAATGCGTTACGTATGGGACATCCTCATACATATTGCATGTGAATGCATGTAGCTAGCTGGGAAGGTCTCTCAGTACACAAATGGTCAATCATCCTGAAGAAATCATCCCAACATCGTAGCTACTTTTTGAGTTTTAGACACTTGAAACAATGCATGTACTTGACTGAACAATTTTCAGAAAGGGGGAGGGGAAAATGGCAAAATACACAATGAAAAATCAGCATTAAAGGAATGGTATAGTTTTTGTAGAAATGGGGATTCAGTTTTCAACATTTGATGAGATGATTGGAAACCAATTATATGAATTACTAAAGAGCATACAATCCTAAGACTAGAGGAATTCAAAGTTTATGTGACGGAGATCCAATCTGAAATGGTTGTGATATATACTAAAAATTTAAAGTAAAATGATTCCTTTTTATTGCAAATGATACACAAATTGTCCTTATTCAGTTTCAATAGTATCCACGACAAAATTCATGGGTATACATACTGAGGTGTGACTCGAATCAATGACCTGACTGCTAGACAGACATCATCTACTCGATCACTGGGGTTCCACGCAGCATGTATTGCTTATTTATTGAAATTAATATTTCTTGTGTCAAGTCATTTTTTATTGTTAAATGGCAAACTGCCCTTCATCAATGGAAGTAAACACTTTAAACTATTCAATTTTTCAATAGTAACTATCCTGATAAAAATAGGGCATACATACTCAGGTTGGTCATAAAAAAAATATAGAATATGATTAAATATGATTATGATGGTAAATATATGGGGAATATTGTTCCCTTGTCAATCTTGAACAGTATTTGAGTAATTTCAACTGATTCTACCTCAATGATTATGCAAAAATTTGTTTATGAATATTTTGCAAAATTATTTTGCAAAATACCCATATAAACTTGGTTCTCCACACACTAAACGAATGGGGGACAAAAGGCATGCATACTCAGGTTGGTCATAAAAATATAAAAATATGATTGACTATGATTATGATGGTGAATATTCGGGGAATAATGTTTCCTTGACAATCTGGATCAGTATTTGAGTAGTTTCAAATTTTACTACAATAATTATGCAAAATACCCATAAACATGGTTCTTCACACACTAAATAAATGGGGGACAAACTGTCCCATACGTAACTGTCCCATACGTAACACGTCATGTCTGTCTTTAATTTGAACCTGTAAGTAAAGCTTTTTGCCTAATGACATGAAAGTTACCTGTGATAATCTTGAGTGTTGTGACTTTCATCACAGTGAATTACAAGTTGTAGAATGAAATACTTTCAGAGAGTTTTGAGGTTGAAAAAAATGTTCAAAAAAACAAAAGTTTTCTGGTCCCATACGTAACGGCACATATTTTCTCTTCTAGAATATAATTGTCAAAGTCATTTTTCTCAATTTTTTACATGTTTATACTTCTCCTAGATATCAATCACCATGATGAAGTTCAATATGATCAAAGGCCATTAACACTATTTTTCAGGTCATAAAAGTCTCTGAATGTCCCATACGTAATGCGCGCATTATCTTGGACTTGCCCTACTGTATACTATTGTCTTTCATCGCTTACAGTAATTTCGTAGCACTATGAGAAGTATTTTGTATAGTTGGAATTATGGAGCAGAAAATTTGTGTAACACAGGATACAGTATTCAAGGCACAGACACACATGTACAGTGTATGTCGATGTGCTTTTTACGCACACAGTATTGTTGAAACTTTTTAAGATGATTCGTTTAATGCAGTGCTATAATTCATTTCCATGACAACAGCTTTTTGTCATTCTTTTTCAGCTGACATCGTATGCCCTTTTATACATATGCCTACCTGTCCACAAACGTTTTGCAGAAAGATACAGCTTTCTTATTATTCTTTAACCTGGCTATGAGTTGAAAGAAAGCTCTTTAAAATTGCAATGTGCAGAAACTGTTAATGTCCATGGTTGAAATATTGCACTGTACAGCAGGAATACAACTCTTGAACATGTTATAATCTATACAGTGTAGGCTTCCAATATGTGGAGCCCTGTGTAAAGTGCATGCCATCTCACTTTCATGCTATGATAGCACATTAAGCATTGCTGCCCACGGAACTACTGCTGCGATCTGTATTGTACTTTAGGGTGTGAGCAAAATGTGAACACTCTCAGCACCAATGTTTATCAATTTCATTAAAAAAAATGATAAGTAAGACAATTTTGGGATACTATATGTAAGTTTATGGCACTTGTTGAAAATAGATCATATAACTAATTTTCAAAGCCTGTGCTGTCTCCCTGATTGATATGAACCCTTGGACACAGGATTCATGGCAATAACTGGTGCAGTGAAAATCTAGTAGAATGAGCCCATGACTTAATTAATTTTTCTTCTGGCAAAAGCTGCACTACACCAAGGCTGTGTATCCCAAGGTATGACGGTACAAAGAGTGCCCCATGATGCTTATTTGCAGTATTGCTTTGTGATATAGAAGACTGGAGGATTTAGATACATTGTAATGTCTGTTATAGTGCAGCAGCTCTGTGATACGCAATGTGCATTATAGTGCTGGTGCACTATGCTACAAATTGTAGGCAAGTTCTATTTGTTTATTTATATTTTTACTGCCTCAGCTCTCATGATATCTTATTTTTGAAAAGAGTTTTCCTTATTCAATTCCCTGCTATGTGTCCTTCCTTTTCTCTAAAAGAACGTTTTAAAGCAGGTACAGTGTAGAATGGATAGCATCAAAATATTTGAAAGGACATCATGCACACGTATTAGAATATCCGCCGTGCTTCACACCCCAATCCAATTTTAGTTTGCATGCAGTGCGGAACTCGCATCGCCCAGTGGGTGTGTCCCATGCCCACATGTGGAAAATCAATAAGTAGAGACTTCCAGCCTGCATACATGTGCACTGTAAGCCTGGGGGAGTGCAGACATGGTCGTTTAGATCCCACTGTCTGCTGTCTGTGTTGATGTTTACATTATAGGGACCCTCTGTACTTTGTTCCCTCGATAAGATTGAGAAGTGATAAAATGGTAGTGAATTAACCTACATGTAGTGTCTTGAAACTGGAATAAAGTCATGGTTATTTATATAATATCTTTCTTATCTACAGTTAGTATCCCCTAGCTTCTATAGCTATTTCATCATCACTCTAAAGAAATGGACATAATGTAAGATTATGTTGCATTGTTTGCATTGCTCAAGATTATTGATCTCATGTGCCTGTATGTTGACACGACGGCTTTAATATTCTGCACTGCTGTGCACACAAGTACAGTAACTGCAATTGTGGAAATTTGTTGAGTCTGACTGATGACTGAAGTGGTTATTGAAATTTAAATGACTTTGAATGAACATGCTTTTCATCAGCAGCAAACAGGGCGAACTTCAGTATTGCAGAATTACAAGATTGGAAGACTAATTCTTCAAGACTTCACATCATACATGTATAACAGTGTACAAGAATGGTACAATTTACAGTATCCATAGTTCAGAATGAACCTAGTGACATGTACAAATCATTCAAAATCTACATTTAAACGTACACATGTATCAGCTCTGAAAACATACTGCATGTAATGGGTGTAGTTTGTGTGAATTAGAAATACAAGGTTGGGACTAACACATATATATACATTGTAAGTAGTCATTTGATTTTTAGTAAAAAAAACTTTTGCAGTGTAGGCCTATATCCATTTCAGTAAATTCTGTATCACATTTATTTGTTTATTTTCAGAATATTTTTCATATTTTATATATTTTAGTTTTTTAAAAGCTACAATAGTACAACTACAAGCCTAAAGTAGCCAGAAATTGTTGTTATCATCAGGTGTCATCCCTGCTATCACTGATATTCTTGGAATTCTCAAATCCAAGAGTCTTGAAGTAAGAACTGGTAATGACTTTGTATAGTGGAAAAGGCAAACTAACTTGGATGTTGAGGACACAATTATAGCCTATAAGGAATGACCTCTGGCCTCTTCCAAGGCACAAAGAATTCAGGCAAGCTGGTTCATGTCAAATGGTGTTTGCCTGGCTTGAGTGCAAAGTGCCAAGACAAGTGTTTTCACATTGTAGTTTCTGGAATCAAAGACATCAGACTGAGAGTTTGAAATTGTAAATATTTACTTGCAAATCATGCTCATACATGTGTATTTATGTGCAGTTCATACAAATATTTGCATTTGTTATCACATGCGTGCAGACGCATTCTCATTAGTCTGTGCACACATGCTAGTGCATGCAAACACTTTTAATTGGGCACAGTATTAAGACCATGCAAACTGGAAATGAATATCCATGATTTATGATTTATGATAGACTTGCAACATTATGGTGATAGTTGCTCAGCACCTGTGCCAGAACCTAGCAGAAACATTCATATCATTATGTGAAGTTTGTTGTTCATGTACACAGTGAAAACCCTACAAGCAGAAATGGCTATATTTTGTCCAGTGACTTCCATTCAGTATTTGAAATGTAATAACAAGTACATTGTATTCTTGGCAGCCGTACCAGGTACACAAAATGTGAAGTCTGGGCAAGCTACATGTATAGTACAATAATTTGTAACCAGGCCAGTGTTTATTTAACATACATTGTAGCTGCAGTTACATGCAAGACTGCTTAATAGCCAATTACATCATGCTTAATGTTGTGCAGTACTTACATCGTAGCATACACATACAGTGTACAATGTACTGTAGCCAAGTTTTTGTTGCAGTGGGCAAGGATTTCTTCTGCAGCATGTAGTGATGTATAATTCATAGGCAATGTCAAACCAAAGTACCAATGTGCTTTTGAAATAATACTAGTATTTTGCTGATTTGCAGCTACATAACATTGTGTGTATGAAACAATTTCATACTAAAGTGTAAGTGTCCCCTGGCCATCAGGTTTAGTGTTAGTGTTTTCGAGGCAGCTTTGGAAGGTATGCTGATGGTTCCTATAAAAGTTTACCTGCATCGCTGCTTTGAATTAACACTGGAAGAACTCGTTTAAAAGTTTCACATTAAGAATATTTCTGGTTTTACAGTATTAAACTGTGAAGCTTGTCTATCAGTATACCTGTGAAATTTTGTATCCCTTATCTTGTCCTCTGAATGCACAGACTACCAGTGTTTTTCTACAGAAGTGCTCAGGAAGTGATCCATTGTGCATTCTACATTACCGACCAGGGCTGTGGCTTCCCTTCCTCTGGACTACTGTACACATGTATGAGTGCCGGTATCGAGTGCCATGTTTCTGCCCACTCTATACCTGGTACTCTCATGCTGCGAGAGTTTATACAGCTCTCTCCAGGTATCTCCCAGGGGACGGCTGGGGAAGGACTAGGGGATATTCACTACACAACATGTGTGTACTGTACATACAATGTGATCAGCTGATTATAATATCAAATATGTATTCTGTAGACTGTGAGTTCCAGTATAAGTTGGTAGCAGTGTGCAAATTATTAAGGACTTGTCCCCCTACTCAAAATTTCCAAAGATGATTGACAGCGCTGTCAATCATGGAAAATCAATAGCCTTCTTTACATTTCTTTGTCTATTCTTTTTTTTTTTTTTTAAAATCCAGGTGCCTGTTGGATTGATAGAGACTGCAGATTGCAGGGATCAAGAGAGTCTGGTCGTAACATGCAAAGATGGGAAGCTGATTAGGTAAGATCCTCTTGTTTGAGTAATATCAGAATGCAAATATGTTAAAGAATGCTGTGATATATACTGTATATTATGTACAGGACTGTGGAATTTCAGTTCTGCTTCCCTTCAGGTAAGAAAAGGAATTCAACACAAAGTATACCCCAATATTCGAAATTTTTTATTTCAAAAAGTCCTGTAAAACCTGTTGAGGACGAGTCCGGAGTATACTCGGGCAAGTGTCTCTGGGAAATGTGTGTTGAAGCAAGATAAACCGGTCCTCAGCAGGTTAATATAGCAAGATTGTCATATTGTGAGCAATGTCACATGCACACTGTGAAAAAATGTCTGTGATGAGCTGCAGTACACATGCTGTACATGTGATAAGTGATGAAGTCATCTTGGGAAAAACATTTTGACCAAAAGAATTGCCTTTCTCGACTTTTCATGGTAGAGAAATTTGGAGATCTTCAGACCAAACTTATTCAGCGACACTAATCTAAAAGGATTCAATCACCTCATTTTAGTTTACCCTATCCCATGAAATGTTCAAGTAGTGGCTTTGATCCAAATTTAAAAATGCTTGGAGTATGTTCAGGTAAATGGAAGATTTTTTTATTTTTATTTTTTCTAACCATAACATCCAAAGAGGAAAATGTCCATGAATTTGAATACATTGGTTACCTGTCTAGTTATTTTGAATACTAATAAATGCTATTTTCTAGCATTTTCTGGCAAAGATATAGGACCTAATCATTAGGGCATAGTGGGGTCCACTCTTGTTATCATACATGTAGATTCCCCCCTCCCCCCAAAAAAAAACCAACCCCCCCCCAAAAAAAAAAAAAACCCAAAAAACAAAAACAAAAACAAAGCAATGTGCATGTGAAAGGAAATACAATAAATATTTTGGCTCAAGAGCCGGTGAACGTATGACATACACCTATTTCTCAATACCTGAATGATAAAGTAGGTCTCTTTTCTCTTCTCAGTTTCACAAGCAGTATTACACAATATGCAGTTCATGCCATCAACAGGGAAGTGGTTTATCACCCTATGATCTGAGGCAAACCGTGCTTCCGAAGTATAGATTTGCCACCAATTAATGAGCACCCCGACGTGTGACGCAAAATTGGGCTCTGCCCGCAAAGGAAATTACCGTAGTGTTTATAATTTGGTGGAGAGGATAGCAGTGCCTGGTATTCTGCGTTGTCATTGCTGCAGCGGTGGTACAATTCCTGGCAACAATTGCCTGCAATTGATATCAAGGCGGCATACTTCAGAGTTATTGAATTGGGCAAGGTCACCCACTTGAGTTTGTGCAGTAGTCACTTAGACTAAGTAGGATGGGGTTGTAGCGGAGCTCACCTCTATTGCTGGATCAGTGTACTACTTTAGGCCTACTTTACTCTGCTGGGCAGTCAGTGTAATGGTTGAGTAGCTATTAAGAGGGGCAGAATACAAAACTTTTTCCACTAGCCAGTAAACTGGGATGGCTTTCACACTTATACAGCGAATTACTTGTTTGTAAAGTAGAAACAGTACATGCTCTGTGATGATATGTTGCCTTTAAAGGGACTGTACAGTACTGGTTGAGGTGAGGATTCATGTTTTTCACATTCCTAAGTGAGATAATGAGAAACCTCTTATGAAATATGAAAGAGCATGTAATTATAATATAATTATGTAATTTATTTGATGAAAATTGGTTTTCAAATGGCTGAGATATCCAAAAAAGTGATAATAATAAAAGACTACAGGCCACACCTTTTTTTTGGATCTCTTTGTTTCACCTCGTTTTTGGATATCTCAGCCATTTCAAAACCAGTTTTCATCAAATAAACTTTTAATACCCCTTCGAATTGCATGCTCTTTGACATCTCATAGAGTGGTTTCTGAATATCTCGCAAAACGTTAAAAGCTAAATCCTTACCTCGACCAGAACTGTACATACCCTTTAAACGGAGATTTTTAAAGTCTGAATGTTGACTTTAAATCATGTTTGTCCAGTGATGGTTTGCAGGTGTTTTCCACTTGCATTGGCTGGAATGCATTGGTAATCTTAATCCATTGAAGATGAGTCCAGAGAATACTCGGACATGTGTATATATGGGAAATGCATGTTACAGCAAAATCAGTCCATCTTCAGCAGGTTAAAGGTTAGCTGCTATAGAAGAACTGGAGTCTTAGTTGATGTAAACTAATGCCAATGTGCGTGGAAATGTATAAGTTGTATGATTAGTGCAGGTTAAAAAATGAGTATTGTGGGTTTCATGTTTGATAGATACATTGTAGGTCATATTGTTCATGACAAAGCCATTGCATAAAATGCCATTAGGAGTGAGCAGGTAGGGATGAGACTCATTTCATTGAATACTCTGTCAGTGTCACATCAAGACCTGTGAATCATGAACTTGATTACAAGCAAGTTCTTTTCTTAGTGGGAAACCCCTTATTTGTTGGCTGCTTTGACTCCAGGGCCCAGTAAATTGAAGTACTGGATCATTGTACATCGCTGTTCTGTAATGGGAAAACTTAACAAGTGCCGAGAGAGAAAAACATGGGTGTGCCAGAATGTATCATAGTATGAGGTTAATTTTTCATTGCATGTTTGATGTTACATACTCATAATTGATTAAAGGTAGAAAGGGGCATTTGGTCTAAGATACATTGTAGCTTACCTATCCCTTTGGGCCAGATGATATTGCAACTCACATTTTAGTCTCTCCTCTTGCTCACTGTCACCCATTGTCGGTTGTATGTTGTTTTGTCCTCTGTCTTCATCTTTTTTTTTTCTTTGAAACTTTTGATCAGGGTCAACACCAGAGGTACTGTTGTTCAAAACAACTAAATTGTGAATTATATACCACAAATACCAGTGTCAACTATACGCCCTTTTTTTTTTTGTTGAAAATTAGAGATCTCTGACATATTTCATTCCCATTTATTCAACACATTTTTCCTTAATACACATCAAAAAGTGTATATCAAAGGTACTTCCTACAAATAACCAAAAGTAAGCAGTGGGAGTAAAAAAAAAAAATAACTTTAATAAACCCCAACAAACTTCAAGGTATTATTATACTGTATTTTATATATATTGCGGGGTTTTTATTTCAACAAATTTTTTGATTTGGTGCCACTCGCAAACTAAAGCAACATGTGTATACTGATCCTAACATGAATATAACGTGGACATGGTATGTCATTCTCCGTTCATTAGTGTACTCCACAATCACATTTTTTTCACATGCAAAATTGTCAAGATTTGCAAGTATACATTGTACTTATATGGCATTAATGTATCAACATGTACGTGAATGTATGAACCACAGCCTACGTGTAGTTGAGTATCATACAGTGCACTCCCGTTATAACGAAATGCTCGGGACCGGCAGTTTTCTTTCGTTATAACGAAATTTCGTTATAACCTAACAAATACAATATAACGAAAACAAGCAAACCACGCATATATCATATAATGGTTGTTGAATACTCATCATACACTGGAAAAGTTATGTGAGGTGGGATTATATACCTTTTTAATTTTATTGAATATCACACTTAAAAGAGAACATATAAACTTTTTTTGTATTGTCACACCCGTATAGAAAATGAAAATTCGCTATGCCAGCCGTTCGTTTTTTTTTTTTTTTTTTTTACAAAAGTTTGTTACTTTGGAGGCTCCGTATTCCAAAGTTTCGCCATTCCCGGGATTCCGAAGGTTTGTTCATTGAAGCTTTGCTCTTCCGAAGATTCGTTATTCCGAAAGTTCATAATTTAGATATTAATATATTGTTCGTTGATCGGAAAATGAAATGATGTTCGTCATTCAAAGGTTTGTAAATCATAAAATAAGAAGAGTTCACTTTTCCGAAGGTTCGTTGTTCCGAAAGTTTTCAATCCAAACATGAAAAAAAAAGGTTCCTTATTCCGAAGAAGGTTTGTTAATCACAAAAATGGGGAAGGTTAGTTATTTCGAAGTTTCTGTTATCTTTTAAAGACGATTATGAAGGTTTGCAATTCCTAAGTTTTGTTACTGGAGTCACCTTTTTCACAATTAACGAAACTTTTTCTAATATTCCGATTAACGAACGTTTGGAATTCCTATATCACTCGGATTAACGAACCGTCGTAATAAGGAGCCTATTTCATTGTCGGATTAACGAACCTTATGAACAACGAACCTTTGTTATAACGCCAACATGTTCGTAATAACAAACTCTATTACATTTCCGAACTAACGGACATTGAGGGGTATCAGAACCTGTTTTTTTGTTTTTTGTTTTTTGTAATAAGAGCCTTCGGAACAATTAAATGAACCTTATTCAATTTCAGATTATTGTATTACAATAACGCAAGTTACGGAGCGAACACACAGTACAGATGTAATTGAATCGTTCACCCATAGACGCTGGAAATGCTTGTTCCGCTCCGCATTTACGAAAGCGATCCGCATTTCGTTATAACGGAGCACATTTCTTTTGTTTTTCTTTGTCGGTGGTGCTCGGAAAAGGCTTTTGTTATATCGAAAATTTCGCTATAACCGTGTTCGTTATAAGCGAATATTTTACCATAGTCTTATGTGGCAATAATTTTGGGACCAGAAGTTTTACTTCGTTATAATGAAATTTCGTTATAACCGTGTTCGTTTTAACGGGAGTGCACTGTACACAGTACATTGACCCAAAATGTAGTCAGAAAACAAGGGGAAACACACATTTAAACATATGCACACATGGGCCCACCCCATACATCTACACAGTACAGTATTCATCGCATAATCGGGCATCTGATAATCGGGATCCTCGCTTAAATGATATACGCTTCCCAGAAACATTTCCAACGCACGTTATTTTCACTGGATAATCGGGCGGGGACCTCTGATAAACAGGACAATTTTTCTTCAAGCGATCTTTGATTTTGTTAATATTTTACACAAAAAATCTACCAAAATACCACAACAATATTTCAAAGATTCCGTATCAGTTGTCGTTTACAACAAACTTACAAAGCAAGCTTCGGATTGGTGTGTTTTGACCTCCGTCCATCCAGTACATGTACATGCACAGCCAGGAAAGCGCCGTGTATAAGTATCCATGCCATTGCAAAGCACATGCCTTCGCGAACATTCTTCTCCCCTACATAAGCAAAGCCACGTGCTCGCTTGCAATTCCTACTCGACTCACATCCAATAAAAAACATGCCTCGCTCATACAGCCCAGGCTGTGTGCGTTGTTTAATCTCAGTCACACACTCTGAGGGCAAAGTCCATTGTTATCGCGCGCCTTCGTATCTTGTTATCTACTGTCTTTGGTTTCAACTTTCAATACAGCTGTACACTGTGATCTGTGTGTACGTCACAATCTTCCTCAGTTGTGACTGGGCAAAAGTTACGTGATTGAAATGAGGGCTATGAACAGTTACGTATTCAGTGAAATGGGGGAGAGAGTGGGAGGGAGAGAGTGAAAGATGAGAAGGGTTCAATGGATGTGCGAATACGTAACGTTTTATGAATCTAGACTATGAGCTGACATTGATTACGTGTACACGCGTGTTTGACAGAAGAATCGAACCCGGTTGCGATTACTCTACATCATTGCGAGAATGCAGGGAGAGCTGGAGGGTCGCACCGAGGGGTAGCGTGTTGTGTATTCATGTACATGTACAGTACGTCAGTATGCATGTGTGTGTGTGTGTGTGTGTGTGTGTGCACTACATGTACATGTCGTATGCTGTTAGTGTATGGTGAGTACTCGTCGCGAAAGCGGGCACCTCGCTTAAAGGGGCCGTGTTTGCTACTCCCAACCTGTCCCGATTATGCGATGAATACTGTACTTAAACCCCCCCCCCCCCCAACTGAGAGGCTCTTTACACAGCTTGAGGTTAAAACTGATCTGTCTATTCCATTGAGGGTTACCATTATGTGAAAAAGGACAAGCACACAAGGCTGTTCATCTGGTTCCATGGAATTGATGCCTATGGGTTTGTTGTTAGGCACTACTTTGAATATTTCAATTGTCACACACTGACATTTGCTGTGTGAATATCTCAGGTATTCTCGGTACGTACGTCGGTTTACAAGGATGCTTATCATACAATGGTACTTGAACAATTGAAGAGCAAGAGGGCCACTAAATGTAGGTCAGTATGACTTATTTGAATGGTTGAATGCCCTTTCAGCTCCAACTAGAGAAGTATCCACAATTTGAGCAATGACAAATGCAGTATTTACAGGGCATATCCGTATGCTATTTTTTCCATTTTTTGTACTCACTTCAGTAGGCCTAATACTACAGTAGCAATAGCAATCCATTGAATGCCATTTACAATGCTTGTGATGAGATATTTTATGAATTACAGATATGATGATGCTTTTTAATATTACTCTTGCCTCTGCTACTACTGCTGCAATGTACACTGGTACTAGGTGTTTCAAAAAACATTTCCCACTTTTGATCATAAATATTTCAAAAACTATTCATTCGATAAAACTGTCATTGATATGAGTAATAGCTGGATAGTGTACAATTTGGTTGAAGGTGATTTGCACGTTAAAGCATAAATCAGTTTCATTAAATCTAAGATTGATTTTAAAGCAAGGTTTCACATTTTGGTCAAATTTTAACCCTCTGTACAAAAATTGAACTTCGCACAGGAACCAATGATGTGTATGTGAGTGTGTGCTGACAATGGCCCTGAACAATGGACATGCCTGAACCACCTGTTGACTAGGCGTCAGTCTGGCACTCCCTGGCACATGAATGCTTAATCAATAATTCATGTGGATTGCCCTGGGCACTGCTAGTCTGAATTCATGCACGGTAAAGTGCTTGCAAACACCACATTTCATTCCAGCTGGCAATCATTTTCAAATTTTGTTTCTGACATATCACTAAATTTGGGATATAAATAAGCATAAATGATCTAAAATTCCTCATTTTAATACAACTGTCTACTAATTAAATAGTCTGACAAATTTTTCGCTTTTTCGATAAAAAGAGATCATTTTTGGTAAAGAGTTCAGCAGCATTTATCATTGGGGCGATTTGTTTCAGAGTAGATTTATTCAAGGCTCCATATACACAAGTGTATACTCTAATTGATTGTCTTTACTTCCTGTCACCACGTTTACAATAGAACAGAAGGTATTCATTGTAATTTTGTTTTTCAGAAGTAGGGAGAGCACTGACGCGACTCAACGACAGTATCGACAGGCGTTTGACTTTACACAGATACTGCCAGAGGCTGAATAAAGACTAGCTGTGATAGTGGAATTTCTCATGAATGAATAATGAAACATTCAAACCCTGGCCATTGTTCAGGACCATTGTCAGGGTGTTAACCACACACTCCCATACACACCCATTGACCCCTGTGCAAAGTGAAATTTTGTACAGAGGGTTGAAAATAGAGCAAAGTCTGGAACCTAACTGTGAAATTAATCATGGATTTCATGAAACTTATTTATGCTTTCATATTTAAACCACCTTCAACCAAATTGTACACTATTCAGCTATCATTCATATCAATGACAGTGTTATCTGATATATAGTTTTTGAATTATTAAGAATCAAAAGTGGGAAATGTTTTTTGAAACACCTAGTACTAGCGTTCTAATGGTTCTTATTATGGTAATGACAGACATAAGGAGGACGTAGTTCTTTGATTTGGGTAAAGGTGTCTAATTTCGTTATTTCTCAGTGGAGATTTAAAGCTCACAAACACCTGAATACTTCTTGAACACACTAGATGAAGAGCAGTTGTTTCATTGTGCTGGAGACTAGTTGGCAACCTTGTAGCAACTAGAGTCTCCCTAGTTGTGGAGACGTCTCCTGAATTGGAGCCGAGTCTCTGGGAAGTTTTGAGGGAATAGAACATCTTCAATATTTTTTGGAGACTCTTTCCAGTCTTGACCTAGTCGTGGAGATATCTCAGCGATGTCTCCGTGACAACTCCTGGCTTAGGCGCGGCCAAGTTGCAGAGACCCATTGGCGACCTTGTCTCTGCAACTGAGATTCAGAGAGGATGTCTTGGGGACATTGCGGCAATGTCTCCACAAATTCCAGGTATGAATAAATTGTCAGTTAATTTGGAGACATCTCTGAAGTCACCATGTTGTCGCCAACTTCGCGAGAGCGCGAGCCATTTTTTTTTTTTTTTTTGTCTTTCGAGTCACATGAGTGGCACAAGTCGTGGCAGCCACTCCGATGTCTCCTCTAGTGAGAAAGACCCTTTTGATATGTTGGCAAACTGGACAGGTTGCATCTGGATGTCTCAGTTCACAGCATGTCAGCTTCTGATGTCCAGAAAAAAATGGACTCTTGCTATGCCTGGTGGCACTATGGTGGCACCCAAGCAAATGACCAGTCAGGTGGTGTATGAGCAGTCAGTTATTGCTGTGGCAAACTGCAATTTTTGAACCTCTCTCAAATATTAGCCAATCTTGGTGTAAACTGGGCCCCAAACAATGTACGTTGTTGAAGATTGCCCCGACATGTTTCTATAAAAGGAAGTAGTCATTCTTCATGTGAAGTTGGAACCTTGCATGATTGCTCTTGTGTGCACAGCCTGTGGAAGACTGAATGCAGCCAAAGAATTTCCAGTAGAAAAGGAGGGTAGAGAATGCCAGTGTGAAAATGATAGCTTTGATCTATAGAATTAAGTCATGGTTCTTGCCCATCAAATACATACTAGAAAATCAGAAGGTGAATTGAAAATGCAATGGTGATGCTGTGGCTGTATGGCGGGAAAAGTAGACCTGTTTATGGGTAAAGGGTGTGTGTGAATGCTTCACAGAGTGCATGGAGTACTGTAAAGCCCACAAACTCATGAATCTTTTCTATCAGACTAATATTGGGTGATTCTTTGAGTGGTTAAAAAACACAGCAACAAAACAGTCTGTTCTTACTACTGCAGTCATAAGTTAATCCAGCTAAATAAAGAGGTCTAAAAACTTCCAAGATGTCACATCTTCCTCCCAACCCCCTTCTTTAAAGGACAAGTTCACCTTCATAAACATAAGGATTGAGAGAATGTAGCAATATTAGTAGAACACATCATTGAAAGTTTGAGGAAAATCAGACAATCCGTTCAAAAGTTATGAATTTTTGAAGTTTTTGTGCAGTACCCGCTGGATGAGAAGACTACTGCAGTGTATGAATAACTTAGATGTCACATGCGTACAACAATATAAGGAAAATATAAAGAGAATTTCACAAAATTCCATCTTTTGAAAAAAGTACACATTCCCCTGACTCGTTACCGACAAATGTTATGGGTAATATTATTCCCCCTGCCTTTAGAAAGACTCAAGTCAAGTGCTCTTTTATTATGCGAAAAAAGTGAAAATATGTTGAATTTTCTTTTACATTTTCTTTATACTGTTGTACGCATATGACTCACAAGCTGTAGTAGTCTCCTCATCCAGCGGTTCCAACACAAAAATTTAAAAAATTCATAACTTTTGCATCGATTGTCTAATTTTCCTCAAACTTTCACTGATGTGTTCTACTAATATTGTTGCATTTTCTCAATCCTTATGTTTATGAAGGTGAACTTGTCCTTTAAGGTCATCCAAATTTCATATTCTTTGCTTTTCTGTTGTCATTACTCCAGTGGCTAGTGCAATGTTATAACAGTGATCAGATACAACTTACCATGGTACATACAATTACAAATGCTGATGATCATGATGACAACAATAGAAGTATGATTCTTCTAGTTGTTATTATTATTT
This sequence comes from Diadema antillarum, assembly GCF_040938485.1. NCBI lineage: Eukaryota > Metazoa > Echinodermata > Echinoidea > Diadematoida > Diadematidae > Diadema > Diadema antillarum. The sequence continues at coordinate 1,745,162 of NW_027270897.1, forward strand.
AGCTGTGTAAATATTTTGTTGGAGCAGAGTCTTTAGCACATATTGTAATTTGCCAATAATTTGCTGTACAGGTGTGTATACAACGTGACTGAATGTTAGCCGGGCTCTTGACTATGACTACATATGAAAAGTAGAGGAGCACAGAGGCTGTAGGGCTGGTGTCGCAGTAGCTGTGGTCAGACACTACACAAATCTGTACACAGTTTACTTCAAGTTAATTTCCAGAAGATTGACCATACAATCACACTACCGACAAAACTATGCTCGTATACATTGTACGTGATTTGAGTGATGCGAAACTACCCATGATGTATTTCTCCAACATTTGTGCTCCACAGGGCCAAAAACAGAGCACCCTCTGTGAATATAAACTGTAGGCGTTCAAGAGTGTGCAGAATACGACATGAAATTGATCTAGTCACGTGACAAACTTCTTCAATTTTCAGCAGTGCGTGGCCACACTATATAAAACTATGTATACATGTAATTTTGCAAGAATTGTAAAACTTCGTAAAATTTGTACATGCAGGAAGTTTCAGTGGTAACTTTCTGAGAAGTTTGCGGTCAGACAGCCCAAACCACACGAAGTAAAATATCGGGTAGTGAAACTATAGTGGGGTTCACATGCATAGCCCTAAACTTGAACTTTCACTTGTGGTTTCGAAACTTTAAGTTACCTTTCAGTTTAGAGTGCCTGTGAACAACCCATGGTTTTGTAACTTCAAGTTAACTTGAAGTTACAAAACCACAGCAAAATCTTAAGGTTAGCGCGATAAACTACAAGCCGCGGGGGGTCTCCATCGAAGTTAGTGGACGTGTGGACACAACAAACCTTGAAGTTTTGAAACTTAAAGTTTAGCGTGACCTCTCCCTCCACCGTGTGTTTCCGGGTCAGCTCTGAGTTCTTTATCAGCTGTATTAGTACGGTAGCCAGCTGCAGCAGCTACCTGCACCGCACGTACCCAGGCCCCAGGCTAGCACTATGTTTGAGCTGGAAGATATCCCTCCCAAAGAAACGACTTGGAAGTAAAATTAATACATCTCACCCTCAAAAGCATCTAAATTTATGGCATAATAGTTCAGAACAAATGCAAGCAAAACTGCTCAAGCAAGTAGAGCGATATGGCAGGGCCAGGTATTCGTTGCTTGTAGCTCTAGCGTAGCGGTTTGCGGCTCTACCAGTTTTCCATCGCGGCCTGTGCGAGTTTCATCTGAAGCGCGCGCCAAGGGTATACATATGTACTACTTCCGGTATTAACCAGGATGTCATGATTCACTCGAAGTTAGCGGTGTAGTCTAAATGCATGCGAACCCGCGTCGTTGTCGTTTGAGGGTCATGGTTTCGAAACTTCGACGATCCCAAACTTTAAGTTTCGTAACCATGACGGTACGTGTGAACATAGCTATTGTTACATACAATATAATTATGTAGGTTGTATAGTGTAACCACTGCTATAATATCTCTCAGACACAGTGAGAATGGATACAAAAAAAGGTGAAGTATTGCTTGGACTATGGCCAAAAATTGTTGTTAACAGAGTGGTTAGACCTTGGGGCATTTCATGAAACGTTTTGTCCAATCTCAGCCAATCAGATGCAAGGATTTCAGTAGCTTATAACAGTTTGTCAGGAAAAAAATATTTGACAATTTCAGGCTTCATGAAATGCCTCCCGATGAAAAACATTTTGTTTGTTGCATTCTATGCTCTTACACATTCTATTCATTTGCAGAAATTGAGATTAATTCTCTGCTGTGGTTTTGCTGATTATGAAAACCTGTAAAAAGTAGAGGAATAACCATGTTGCTTTTGTTGACAAGGATGAACATAACATGCCTGTTGTTTAGAATCCTGGAAATGAATGAAATAGCCTGATACACACAACATGTGTTAAAGGGACTGTACAGTTCTAGTTGAGTTTGGGATTCATGTTTTGATAATTCTTAAGTAAGATAATGAGAAACCTCTTATGGAATATGAAAGGGCATGTAATTTTAAGAAGGATTCAACGTTTATTTGATGAAAATCGGTTTTCAAATGGCTGAGATATCAAAAAAAGTGATAATAAGAAAAGGCGACAGGCCACAACTTTATTACGATCTCTTTGTTTCACCTTGTTTTTGGATATCTCGGCCATTTCAAAACCGATTTTCATCAAATAAACTTTTGATACCCCTTAGAATCTCATACAGTGGTTTCTGAATATCTTGCAAAACGTTAAAAGCTAAATCCTCGCCTCGACCAGAATTGTACACACCCTTTAATGCTTCGTTTGAAGAGTTCGATTGCAAAAGGGGTTAAATGCCATTCTAAACATTTTTAAGTAAGTCTGTCATTAGACAAAGCAAAATAAAACATTTCCAGTGATACCTCACTGGTTACACAACAGGAAATATTATAGAAGGTACAATGTACTGTATGATAGGAAATATCCCCAAAGCCCAAAGTTTCTTAAGTTAAAGGCATAATTTACCATTTGCAGATGAAACAAATACCCACCATTAGTGCGTCAAAGTAGTTCTAAAATGTGAGTTGGGGATAGAAACAACCAATGTAAAAATGTGAACCAGTATAATTGATGGTAAGTATTTCAAAATATGTACAAAATGTGAACAATACTTATGATAAAAATGTTTCCAGATTAAACCGTTTACAGTTATGGTTTAATGAGAAAAATAGTGATATCTCCTTTATATTTTAGGCTTTGTTGCAAAAATTTTATATAGTAGGATGTTTTGTGATACAACTGACCTGCACATGTGCATCAAAAGTGATATCTTGAACATTTTTGTCCCCGCCGAACGAGTTCGAGCAGGGGACTATGAAACGGGCTCCGTACGTGTGTGTGTCGTGCGTCCGTGCGTCCGTGTGTCCGTCCGTGTGTGCGTCCGTGTGTGATCAAAATCTTCAATTTGCTACTTCTCTGTCATTTATGAGCCAATTTTGATTCTGTTTGCTTTATATGATAGCACTACATGGGAGCTTTGAAACTTCTACACAGAATTTCAGTTGTGACCTTTGACCTTGACCTTTGACCTATATTGTACATTTTGCTACAAAATGCTACTCCTTCGCCATTTCTAACCCGATTTCGATTCCGTTTGCTTTATGTGATGGCACTAGGTGAGGGCTTCAAAACTTCTACACAGAATTTTGACCTTTGACTTCTTTGACCTTTGACCGTGATTTTTGACCTATATTGTACATTTTGCTACAAAATGCTACTCCTTCGCCATTTCTAACCCGATTTCGATTCCGTTTGCTTTATGTGATGGCACTAGGTGAGGGCTTCAAAACTTCTACACAGAATTTTGACCTTTGACTTCTTTGACCTTTGACCTTGATTTTTGACCTATATTGTACATTAGCTACAAAATGCTACTCCTTCGCCATTTCTAACCCGATTTCGATTCCGTTTGCTTTATGTGATGGCACTAGGTGAGGGCTTCAAAACTTCTACACAGAATTTTGACCTTTGACTTCTTTGACCTTTGACCTTGATTTTTGACCTATATTGTACATTGGCTACAAAATGCTACTCCTTCGCCAATTCTAACCCGATTTCGATTCCGTTTGCTTTATGTGATGGCACTAGGTGAGGTCTTCAAAACTTCTACACAGAATTTTGACCTTTGACTTCTTTGACCTTTGACCTTGATTTTTGACCTATATTGTACATTGGCTACAAAATGCTACTCCTTCGCCATTTCTAACCCGATTTCGATTCCGTTTGCTTTGTGTGATGGCACTAGGTGAGTGCTTCAGAACTTCTACACAGAATTTTGACCTTTGACTTCTTTGACCTTTGACCTTGATTTTTGACCTATATTGTACATTTTGCTACAAAATGCTACTTCCGGCGGGGACATATATTACGCACCGCGTAATTTCTACTTTTCCTTGTTTAAATCACTGTTTCCAAAGGTAAACAGGATCTTTTGTTTTCTTCGTTTATTCTGCTTTAATAGCAAATATCTCAAATTTACAAAAATGGAATTACCTCTTTTTGCAGTCAAACTATTCATTTGTATACAAACTATTCAGCCACAGATCGAAAGGTACTGGTATGAATCACTCACTGAGAGCTAGAGATAAATCCCATCGGTTTTCACGTCAGCAAGCCTTGCCAAGAGATAGATTTCCGCACACTCGGTGTTCAGTCATCTCAACCACATGAATGTTACCACATGAATGTTTACACATCATGCTGGGAGGGCAACTAATTAAAATATTCTTGCCCCATTAATGAGGATGGTATCACAGTCGTCGGCCCCAAACATTAGAATTGTTAAAGAGCAGCTCTCTTGTTTGTATGATGCAAGACACCTAATGCTCACATTTAATGATTATTGTACATATAAAAATATTAATGTTTTTGTCTCTTAAGGGTATTGTAGTGGACACACATTAAAAACAAAGAGAGAAAGAAGACATGCTCGTCAGGACAAGATTTTCACATTCATTGACATTTAATGCATTTCACTTCAATATAAAAGCAAAAAGAAAAGGAACTTCAATATGACACTTGTTGTAAGTTTAAAAATGACAACAGTATTGAATGTGTACCATTCTCACTGGCAATCACAATTTCTGCTTGCATGGACTGATAAATTTATGTGGTATTATTAGATCAAGTCAATTGTGAGTGATTTCTTTGAATGAATGTGTTATTCTAAACAAAATTTATTATATACATCCTGGCTCCAGTATGCATGTTCAAAAGATGTGTATTAATCATTAAAGATATAACAAAAAATAATTACCAAACAAAAGTATTTACATTAACCAGCAAACAAACATAATGAAAGTTCCAGCAGTGTATGAAGTGAACTGTTGTAGTCTCTCTGAAAGTTGAAAAAGAAGGGAAGTGTAGAGCGGAAAATAGAAGAATAAGCCAGTTTGTAGCTCCAACTTGCACGTGAGCAGAAAATGGTAATTTGCACCATAAGGTTTGGTTTCATTATACAATTCACCGAGATGAACAACTGTGCTGTTATGATTATTCATGTTATCCTGATAAATGGTACTTGCCAGCACATCCACTTTAACATTTTAATAGAATGTAGTTTGTCCGATACATAAGGGCAATATAATGAAAAGGATGCTTCCCAAGTGTTATTTGATGTACAGTTCTGCTCATGTGTTCTATGCAAGTTCATTCTTTCTTTGAACTTGATTGATGAATTCCATTAATTGTTAACGTCAGGCAAGCTTATGCCTTGCCTTGCTTTGAAAACAGCAAAGTGTCTTTACCAACTGAAAAGAAGAAAAAGAAAAAAGGTCATTTGTACCAACCTGCACATGAGCTAACTACGAACTTGCTTATTGTTCGACAGATCTGTGTCACACACTGTACCTGCTACCCCTGAAAAAAGCCCCAGCGAGCAATTTCCAGTTGAGCATGGCAACCTCACGTAGCAATGATCACGCTGTGTGCTGACAATGTATTGTGTTTGAGTTCAGCAAGGAGTGTGGTTTGATGCAATACCAGGCATGCACAGCAGACAAAAATAGAATTTACAGGTGTAGATTACATGCCGGAATGCATTACCTCTTGGGGATTCATGCTTAGTCCAAATACTCCAGGTGCCATGTATTGAAGGCTTAATGATATGTACGCTGCAGTTCTAATGCTGCAACTGCTAATAGGCGTTTTCACATCAGCCCGATAAAAATCCAAGCTCGAGATATTTTTCGCAGAAAATAGTCAGCAAAATAGTGCGCTATTTCGAAACATCGGGCTGATGTGAAAACGCCTAATGAGTAAAATTTGAATTCTAAATATTGATACTTGGCTGGTTACCGGGTCCTCGTGGAAACGGTTTCATTAATATTGTAATACATGTAAAACTACAACCTGCTTGTTGTGACATGTGCTTGTGCTTACAGTAAATGTTTGTTTGTTTTTTTGATGTTTTTCCACTATTCCTGCAAAAGCACATTGCTACTTGTTGGAAATGTTTACATCTTTATTTTGCGGTTGCGAGGATCTGATAATTGTTTGATCATCTTTCACGAAACAAATAAGAATAAGTAACAAGTGACAGTAGTAATGATAGTGCCACTGAATGTTTTTACTCGTTGATTCCCAGTTCATTTAAATGAAAAGTGTGTTCTGCATTTGAAGTACACGTGCCATGGTACTGTACTAGCATGAAGTCATGCCCCAGATGTATCACTACATCATGGCTCATGCAGCGTACTAGACCTACAGTCTTAGTATCTAGTTGCTTGCGATCCATCCCGTGCTGGCATTGCTTGATTTTTTTGAAATGATACATATCTTCACGCTTTGTTCATTTCACACTGTTTTTATATTCGCATGTTGTTATTTTTGCATTCCAAAGGCAACTTGAAAAATTAAGACCACCGTGAAAATTTCAGCTTGTACGGTATTTCATGAATGTATAAATTTGCCATGCATGGGATTAATTGATAAAATGGCGACTGTGACTAACTTCTTCCTTGTACCTCTACCCCCTTACTCCATTCTCCTGTCCTCGTCTGCACTAGATGTCAGTTTGATACCAGTGACCAGTGTCAGGAGTGGCTATATCGCATCGTCAAGGCCATCGAAGCCCCCGCCAAACTGGAGGACATCTTCGCCTTCTCCTTCCACGCCTGGTGCTTTGATTACCTTCATCGGGATCGGGATGAGGATGCCCCCCCACCCGGCGTGTGCTTTTTGGAAGGGACAGGTGAGTGTTGTACTGTGGAGGAATGCTTTTCCATATACTGTAACATGAGGAATGTTTGCATGCATTTTAATTTCACGAATTTTGCAAGAGCCAAGATTCGCAAAATTAAAATGCATGCGAAAGTTCTTGTCTACACTATGAATGTTAGAGGCATCTCGCAAAAATTTTGTGCCGTGAAAAAGGCTGTCAGCTCCAAATCGCGAAAACTTCTTGCCGCGAAAATATTGTGTTTTACAGTACTGTAAAAGCGGAGACATTTGCGGTACGAAACTTTCCCAAATAGCTAGTTGCATTTAACACATTATAATAGACAAACACTTGCACATTATGCATTCTGATTTCATAAATCATGGCTCCTCGCAAAATGTACAGGAAATATCTTGGTTTACAGTACCGTATTTGTGGATAAACTTGGTCTAACGGGTTCACTCAGCCCCTATAGGACCCCATCACAAGGGCCAGAGTTTTCCTGATCTGGTATAGGCTGAGTTTACCCACAAATACAGGTAGGCCCATACCAGTATTGCAATGGACGCTCAGTAATGGACGCAGCTGCCAGTGTCTACCAAGCTGTTGTCTCCTTTGCTTGTAATTCCCTTTCTTCTTCAGCTTTTATCCATGTACAAATCAACATTGAATACAATCTAGTTCAGGATAAAATAGAACTGGAGGTATGTATGCTGCTCTTGTGTGTGGTAGGATTGGGCATATATTTTAGTTATAAACGCAAAAGAAAAAAAAAAACACCCAATAGTAAATCATTACATGACAATGATAAATTACTAGTCAGTGGCAGAGACTCCTACTACCATGTATGCTGATTGTAGCACATTGATGTTTTATGCACAAGTGAATACAAGTTGATCTCAAACCAGAATGACTGGTTTTAACAGTCCCAATATTGCTGCCAAATAACTTCGACTCAAATGCCAAGGGGTACAGTGTAAATTGAGGTAAAAATCTGTGATGTTCAGATGATGTAAGATTGTCTCTAGGTTTTGTCTGCTATGTAGTCATTGATTTACAACTGAGCAGGCATATGGAGTAGGTTCTTGTGGGTGTCAGGTAGCGTGTGGTGTGTTAAACCCACCAGCTCATTTTACAGCATCCAGTTTGGACTTGTCATACATTATGTACAAATTGTACTTCCTTGAAGTCATGCCTTGTCAGTTGTGCAGATCAAAATTCAGATCAAATGGGTTGAGCTTTCTGGTTGAAAAACAAGAGTTACGTTGTAGAAATTGACAGTAAACTTGTTCAAATTCAGGCAGAGGATGGGATTGTAAGGCATATGTATGCCACAGATTTTACCTCCCGGTAAACACTGTGTTTCCTCAAATTTGATGTACTCTTGTTGCTTGGTGAAAATCTGTAGGATAAATATTAAATGCTTGATTTGCTGTGCTAGCAGAGCTTGTTTAGCAAATAACTCGTCCCTCATGCAGGGAACTTTGGTTTGTGAAATCCCATGAAACCTACCTCGGCTTCCCTTATGAGAGTAAATATTGACCTAGCTTTGATGATTTCTGCATCTAAAATGGAAGAGTTCAGCTATCGTCTGCAGATTTTTTTTTCTTTTTTTTTTTGTTGGTATGGAGCAACTGACATTTGTACATGTAGATTGAAAGCAAGGTTTTCCAAAGTAGCCTTAGAAAAAAAATTATTCTGGGTAATATGATGTAGAATGCTTGAGCAGAAGTACAAAGATCGACAATGAGAAAAACTGAGAAAATCAAAATCATTGGCTAGACCCCCCCAATTTAAAAAGACATACCAACCAACAATGACAACAAATCAACTGAGCCTCATCTAGAGCAGATACTGTATGTTCCAGTATCATGATCATCTGGCTTCAAAAATCTCTGTGTCCCTGATATAAAATTTCCTGCAGTCTGCGTACATTGCCAGATTTGAACTCAATAGATTTGCATAAGTTTTATACTTTTTAGATGATTCATTGTACATGCAGTACACATGTACAGTACTATAGGTATATTCATGTCAACATTTTCGGTGTGTGCATATAAAATGTGGGCATTTGTTGTGTGCATTAATTGATATTCAAGCCATAAGAATATGTCAACTGTTCACCTTATCAGACTGTTGAATCCACATAAAACTAAATATACTCACTATATAAAATGACTGTGCGGATTGCAAAATTACAATAAAAACTGTTTGTGAGCTGAATCTATGTATTTATTAAGGATTCACAGTTATCCTTACAATACAAGTTTGATATCATGGTGGAGAGAAATTAGGATAAATATGCATTCAGGCATGTCAAGATTAAAATGAAAACATAATTCTAGTAAGCATTTGAGAACCCATCTTGCACCATTGCATATTGCTTGCAGTATATCAAAAGAGTCTACCAAGAAACTTATCTGGCTGACGCGATTTGCCAAGATGATGAGTATTTTGAGATCAAAAGTGTAGAATAGTAGAAGTTGGTATAACAAATTTTATTCCAGAAGGATCCAGGCTAACACGGTCTCGAGGACAACTTGGCCTTATTTCAGATAATTCTAATACACGCAGTTTGTGATCACCATATTTCATACATAGGCGCACGTTCATTTTGTATGCGCGCATTGTATCAACTCTGCCCATAACTGCGACAAGCCAGAGCGCAAAGCGCTCCCGTAGTAAAACACTGTAGAATTCAGAGGAACAACTCTGCCCTGCCGTCAAAGCGAGGCCGAGTTGTCCCCAAGTCAGAGTAAGCCTGACCTCGATGCGAACCTTTCTGTTTTTTTTTTTTCATTTTTGTCGTTACCCAATGAATATCTTACGTTTCATTACAGCATTATTCCACATTTCTTAGGCATACGTGTACATTTTGGAGTGAAATTTGACAGTTCTGCAGAGGTACCAGAACTGCATGTTTTACCTTTACACTGTAAACAGCAACAGAGATGGGTGTATATTTAAGGAATTATAGCACAATGATAATTTTATTGTGGGGGGTTGATAAATACCTGGGAATACTAGTATTTGCTGATTGTGAAATTCTTTAGCATTACCTTTTACCCTAGGCTGAAGAAGTGACAGTGCCGGTTTGTGTCAGATGTATCGAGACAATCATGTGCCAATTTGTCAGAGTGCTGAATCTTGAGTGCATTGTGTGCATACCTTGAAAGCAAAAGCAGTCTTGTATTTGTAACAAATTTATATGTGCACAAGCTACAATGCGTATTATTGAGCAATAGTATAATCTGTGGTCAAATGAAGCCTCTTTAATTATTCAAACCACAGATTAACCCTGTGTTTATGGTATTTTGATTTGTTATTGTTGCTAGTGTTTAATAGAAAAAGAGTCTATACTGTTCCATTTTTTGTTGCATTCTGTAAGTTTTTAGATTTTTTTGGTGTAGTTTAATCATGAAAGAGGCAAGGTGCCTCTGTTGTGATAGCATTGTCCCCAGTCCCCCTTTGTTTCTGATTATGATGATGAGGATGGGAGGGAGGGGGGCACATAATGGCAATGCACACTGCCGTAATTGTTGCCATGCTTGCAAGGTCATTACACTGCACCTCTACAGCAGAGAAGTATTACAACGTGGCAGCAGTTGATGGGTCCCGAATCTGCCAGCTCATCCTATATTACAGTCTTATGATAAACACTGGGCGGCCGTTTTTCTTTTTCCTTTTTTTTTTTTTTTTTTAAATGGTCTGCCCAGACTCATACTTCGGCTTCATGTACGGAGTGGAGAATTACAATCCTCTGAGTCATGCAGTGTAGATTATACAGAGATATGAATATTTAATTACACATCTCGGGTTCCAGGGGTCAAAATTACAATGTGGCGACACAGCTGCGGGGTAGACATCACTTTGGGTTGGGCTCGGTTCGTCTGTGCCTGCAGGTTCTGTGCAACAAAGATGCATTGACAGGTCCTCCCCAGCTGAGCGTACAAATTCCCAGCATTTTATCTGCACAAACTGTGATTTCTTTTTTCTTTTTGCTTGAGATTTAAGGTGTGTTGTACAATGTGTAGATTATATGTGAATGAAAGAGAGATATTGTCATTATATCATCTGTCCAGAATAATGTTTTTATTTTTGCCCTTCTGGCATGATATCAAAAGTTCCATCATGGTTGTTTGATTAAAGCAATTTAAATGCAACTGAACTTGTCCAAACCATGTGTATGTAAACTTTGTAGTTTCAGTACATTTATTCCAGTTTATGTATTGTGTATGATATCAGCTCATGTAGTGAGAAGAAATTTTTTGCAAAATTAGCTAAAATGGTCTCAACTTCGACGATTAATGGCACCTCAGTACAGTGTATTACATTGCATTTATTTTGATAAGAGATTGAAACCCAGCTGCACTGCATCCCGTGCATGAAATGTTACAGGGCAGTACAGTGTGTACATTATAGTGGCACACATAGTATGGTAAATTAGCAGTGCTCAGCAGTGTGGGGAGTCGCACTGATGATGTCATGCCAGTGTCCAGGGACCGTGTCACCTGTTTTTCTGTGACAAAGGTGGTATAATTAACCCTTCATCTCCTACTGCCAACAGTCAAAGCAGAAGGAGTTGAGGGCATCAGTTTGGGTGACAGTGTAAGATTTGTTGTTTGAACCTGGGCTGACATAAGAAAAATACCTAATTTTATGTCTCTGCACAGAGGGGTTATATTTTGGGCTGTTTGTCTGTCAGTCCTTCTGTCCTTTTGACATGATTTACTTAAAGTAAAACTTTCCTCTGTGTGTGTGTGTGTGTGTGTGTGTGTGTGTGTTTTAATTACCTGACTCAGGTGAGCACTGTGAAGTATAGATGTACAGTTCAGACTTTGGGCAAAATGCATGACAATCAAAGGTTAAAAGTCCCCAAACGTTGGCTAAAAAGAACCTTTACCAGCTGCAACTTAGCTAGGAAGCTCATTGGTACACAATGGTTAAAATCAAAACACAAATACTTGCATGAACATGATGTTGTTTATGTCAAGGTTAAAGGGTACTGTATTTTTAATTAGGATGTTCATATAATTTTAGAGCCGGATATTGGTATAAATGTGTAATTTCACAGCTTGCTTGCCGTCAGAAAAGTGTCTCTGAATTCTACTGTATGAACCTCTTCCTTTTGGGCCTGGCATTCTATGCACCCTTTTTACCAGTTCGGGCATCCTGTGCACCCCTTTCTACGAGGCCTGGCATCCTATGCACCCCTTTCTTCCAGGAATGGCAGCTTATGCACACCATTCTACCAGGACTGGCATCTTATTCACCCCTTTCAGCAGGTCTGGCATCCTATGCACCCCACTCTACAGGTTGTGGCATCCTACAAGTATGCCCAACTTTCTGTCAGGAGGGCATCCTATCCACCCCTTTTTGCCAGGCATGGTGGGTGTTCTATGCACCCGTTTGTACCAGGACTGGCATCCTATGCACTCCTTTCTACCATTTATGGCATCCTCTGCACCCCATTCTACAGGTTGTGGCATCCTACAAGTATGCCCAACTTTCTATCAGGAGTGGGGCATCCTATCCACCCCTTTTTGCCAGGCATGGCATCCTATGCACTCCTTTCTAACATTTCTGGCATCCTATGCACCCCTTTCTACCAGGTCTGGCATTGTATGCACCCTTTTTACCAAGTCTAATGAATGGAGATTGATCCATCTCTTCATATGTCTTCTGCTTTGCTGCTGTATACGCCATATATTTAGCGAGTCTAAATTTTCGCGAATCGGGACTTCCCGCCGATTGTGCGAGTGGTTAAATTCGCGATCGTGGAGTACTGTACTGACCGGAGAAATGTATACGTGTGTGTCACATTCATATCGGGATCAGAGTCATTATTTTCACATTTCTTTAATTTCGCGAATAGCACCTGACTCGCGAAATTCGCATTCCGGCATCCTATGCACCCCTTTCAAAAATAAAAACCTTGCAAAATATTCAGCGTATACAATACAGTATTTCTGTAACAAAACAAAGCAGAATAGAGTACTATACTACGTCGGTTGAGAATGGTAAGGGCGTTAAGTTGCCACTAAACTCATAGTGTTCGAGACAACTTAACGCCCTTCTCATTCTCAACAGACGATAGTCTTGTAAATTCATAAGTATGCACACATGCTGGCAGGCTGTTTGTTTATGGGTATAGTGTGTGTGTATGTGACACAGATACAGAATGGTAGGGCTGACCACTCTTTATACATTGTATGTTATTGTGGATAAGAGCAATAAAAGACAAACTAAATTGAGTAGCACATAAGAAATGTACATACCAACTCGGTCGAAAGAAATTTGTTTGTAATTTATGAAGCTCTTTTGTCAGGCGCTCATTTGACCTGAGTTGTTGTTGTTGTTACTTTATCTACCCAGGCAAGGTGACTTATCAGACGTTTGCTGCAGAGATAGAGAGGCAGGGTTACGACCTGAAGAAAGCTTGGAGATATTTGACAACTCAGATTTCAAGTAAGAACAAGATGATACGTGATACTCTAGTGTCCTTCTTGCGCCAACAATGAGTCACGTTTCCTTTCTGGCCTTGGAAATAGTAAACGCTGTAACAGTGCCAGCTGATATCTCAGCAGATGTTAATTTACAAAAGGCTGATGTCTATGATGTAACGTTTAAGGTTTTCACTCTCCTGTATTAACACGACCCCTGCATATCTCTTTTTCACTCCATTTCTGTTTCCTCTTGTTTTCAGATACTGTACGACCTATCCCACTCAGCACGTCATTCCAGGTACCGTCAAGGATGAGATGATGAAGAAGTCTGCAAATTTTAGGACATCCAAAAGATTTCCCTCTGTGGTGTGGAGGTAAGCTGGAGTGCTCACGATGTTGAAATTGTTTATTTTAAAGACATAATTTAACATTGCAATGGCTCAACTTGAAAAATAAATAAATAAAAACCTTTCCTCATATTTAAATGAATGATAGAAAAACCCTAAGCATACAAAAGTTTGGAATATATTGCTTTTGAAAGTAATGTTATGTCAAGATATCTATCTATAAATACCGCCATGTCAGCAAATAGCTTCTGCAGTTGAATATTTTCACACTTACTTTACATTAAAAATGAGATAAAGATTTAGTATTGTAAATCTGTTTTTTCACAGATTTGCATATTTTTGAAGCACATAGCAATTATGGTATTTTCATACACAGTTTTGTCAAATCCTCCGTATTATTTATAGCAATATTAGAGAAACAAATAGCATGTTAATGTCTATTTCAGCCATCATGAGGGGGCTGCAGTATACCTAACAATAGTTGATTTGTGCACTGACTTAGAAATGCATGTGACTCGTTGCATCATATTTTCTTCCTATTTTGGAATTCCCCAGTTACAGCTGACATAAGTTACAGTGCTTGAAAAAACAGAATAGGTCCATAGTGATGATAATAATGGCCCAATATGTGGTCTTTACCAATGCACATCTATAACAGTGAGAATGATCAAGGCACCCATATAAGAAAGTGATACACTATTCATTATGTTTCGGGAAAAGGCAAAATTGTTTCACGCACTTTACTTCGTGAAGGATTTTTAATTGATTACTTTCGATGCTACAAAAGCCCATTTTAACTTTTAATTATAATAATGATGATAATAATGATAATAATTTAAGGAAATAAACAAAAAACACATTTGTACATACAGCCTTTCAAGTGCAAAGAGACACCAACTCCTTTTCGGACAGCTTGAGCTATGTTTTTACTGTCAACAATGTATGACAGTTAAGGTGAATGGCCTACACAAAAGGCAGTGCCAAATGTGGTTCGCAAATAGGTTTTGAAATGATTGTTCAGCTATGAAATCAACGCAATCAAAACCTGAGCAAATGATTCCCATTAAACACAAGAGGCTCTGTTTATTGCATCTATAATTAGCTGTGCTGATATGTTATTAAAACAAGGGAATAACCCCAAATAAAACAGCAACTTATGAATGGAAGTGAAAGTCAATCAGGGATATGAATAGGCTTCATAATTTACTGACGTCAGGCCAAGACAAACTTGGTAATGCGCCAGTGGGATATAATATTGTTAGGTGAACAGGTAGACATTTTGATGTCACTTTGTGCATTCATCTATTTGGAAACCAGACCAGTTTTGTTTTTTTTTACTTTTTTTGCAAAATTATCTTGATGACATGTTAGCTCCTTGTAAACTTTCCTTTTAAAGCAATGAAAAATGTTAGCCATGGTATGTTAGGTAATTAAAAGCACATTGATTACGGACCTTCATTGTGTATTTGCTCTCAGCAATGGGAAAATGTGAGTCTCATCCTTGATTTCCAGGAGATATCATGATTATGCCAAGTCAGTTTGGATGATAGTACTTGTGAACATTAATCTTGAGAATAATTGTGTCCTGTAAATTTCTTTTGATGATGTGAAACTTTTTTGCTTAATTCTTGCTTTTATTGCTTTTGATATTGTGTAGAATGACCCATAAAGAAAGAAGAATGTGTGGATTATCTGAACTGTTTTCTATGTCACATCATCATGCCTGAAATACCCAAGTACTTATTAGTATTGTGAAATCTCACCAGGAAGTGAAGCTTAGATAATTAGTGGATGGTGTAATGTCAAGAAAATGACAGTATTACAGTGTAGATACTTACGAAATGTTTAATTTCTTGCATTACGTATCAAGTGACCGGCGACAACGGTTTCAGGCAAAAGTCGGGAATTTTGAAAATTTATTTTTTCACTGAATCACATTGCCCATTTCCTAAGCTTTCCATTGATATAAAATACTTGTATTCTTCGACACCATAAGTGGGCATAAAAGGAGAAATAAAATACACTTTTTAAGTTGTTAGCCTGACAAAATTGCGAGAAAACAGGCTTTGAAGATTCACCTCTTTCTCAAAGTCAATGTCCGAGCGGCGATGCGAGGGGAGAATCACCCATCCGTGCGATGGTGCCAATTGATGTTAAGCTCCGCCTCTAGCAACCACATCGCCTTCTGATTGGCTCACTGAGAGAGTCAAATTTCCCGCGCACCTTCCTCGGAGCTCAGCGTATGGAGCCGAAAAACAATGCGTTTCGCTCGGGTTTGTTTTCCAGTACGTCTTTCAAGATGGCGAATACGATAATTACACGTATGGTGTACATGCACATGTGTATGGTGCACGCATTACGCAATGGCATCCACACGCCATGACCGTGTGCGTGTAACACATTTACTAATCGCGTTTTCATTGTGGTTGATTTGTCTTTATCATTGGCAACCCTTTTGAAGGCGGAAAATTGCTAGTGCTGGCAAGGGTCACGCTTCCTGTTTGTTTTGCTTTGAGACATGCATATGTTGCTTTGTTCGGTGGTGCTAAATAAATTAAAATAAACAAACAAACACGACTCGTTAGTTTTGTACGAACTTGACGTGTAATATAATTGTCACATA
Organism: Diadema antillarum; assembly: GCF_040938485.1. Lineage (NCBI taxonomy): Eukaryota > Metazoa > Echinodermata > Echinoidea > Diadematoida > Diadematidae > Diadema > Diadema antillarum. The sequence continues at coordinate 1,761,242 of NW_027270897.1, forward strand.
TAATAATTTGTCACATGTGACCGCTCCTTTCCTCTCATCTACCTTCCATTGAGTCAGTCTGCTGTTATAATATTTATTACATGTACAAGTAGACAAATTTGAGAATATTTAGTTTTCTTTTCACACAATTATGTTGTGCAACATGATTTTGGTTTCACTTCCGTTGTCGAACATTGCGGTAGAATAGTTTGGATAGAAAGCCAAACGAAGAGCACGCACTACAGAGCGAGCGTATATAAACCACTGTACCAAGAACAATGGCGCATGTAATCGTGCACGCGTGGACAAAGCATTCCCCAAACGCTGCAACTGGTGTCTCCGAAAGCCGAATTATGTAAATGTGTGCAATGCACCAGCCAATCGCGTGCGAGACCCTGCGCCGTAGCAACGCTGGGGATATTGGCGCGGCGTTCGAACGAAGCTCGAAACTGACGAGTGCGATCCAACATAGGGTGCTTAAAATTCCATTTTCGATAGGAAAAACTTAGTCTTATGCAATGAAATTTAGTGTAGATGTAGAAAACATATCAAAGATTTGATTTCTGCAAAAAACCTAAATCGTCAAATATAATGATCAAAATCTTTGTACCCCGCGTAGGAGGGAATTTGCTCTTGCGACTTTTGCCTGAAACCGTTGTCGCGGGTCACATATGAATGTGAAACAGATACTGTCTATGTATAGCCATAAAACAAACTTTGTGAAATTATTTATAGACCAATCTGATTTTTGGCATATATGTGTACTACACTTATGAATTGACATTCATGCCATGGTGTTTTGTAATATGTTTATAAATTATTTCAACCATGTATACTCACAAGCATTAATAATTTTTGTCATGCTGTGTAGGGTTTAGTATACTTCCTATAATACAAGTAGAAGCAGGTTGGTGATGATGATAAAATTGTGAAAATGATAATGAAATAAATGGTCATCATGTGAAAACAGTGGTTTATCTTTAGCATCATCAATATCATGAATAGGATGATTCAATTCAATTCAAATCAACTAAATGAAATAACAAGAAAAGTATTTAAAAAAATAAAAATAGAAATAATGATAGTAACTGATACTGATATATATGGTGCTTTGGAGAGGAAGGAAAAGAATACTCTTGACCATCTTGTTCTTGGTATCATCAAAATCACCATCTTTTTTTTTTTAACATTATTCCTAGAGATTAGTGAATGCATGAGATCTGCTGTGGATAATCATTTCTCCCTGAGGGGTTATACCACACTGGCAGTCATGTATCTCTTCAGCTCCTTCTTTTCTTTTAATGGTTATAAAACTGTCTTTGTTGTTATTTCTTTTTTTTATATGCTTGATTGTCTTGCCTGCAGACACCAAGGAAATGGGGCAGTGATAGCTCGCTGCAGTCAGCCTGCTGTAGGCTGGCTCGGCTGGCGCAGCGAGGAGGATGAGAAGATTATGGAAGCCATTCTCAATGCCTGCCACATGGACGACCCTCGCAGGCAGGAGAGTTGCCATAGCAACGGATTCATTTGTTCGGACCAGAATGGCATCCCCAACCGCGACTCTGAAGGTGTGTGTGTGGTATTAAGAAGTGTCCTAAACTCTCCATCGTTCTGTTGAGACCGTCATGTCTTCACCTTTTGTGGGTTTGTTCCAGACATGGGGGGGGGGGGGGGGGGGGTGGGCTTGGCTTGGTGGAACAGAAAAAACACACCCTTCTTTTTCCTTATTTACTTTCAAAAGGGACATTCAAGGACGATGAAGTCATGAAGACATGTCTTCACTTTTTTCTTCTTTTCTTTCTTTGGAGTCTTCGCAATTAACTGGCTAGCACGTATTGTGTGTGCCTGTGACATGCTCAAGCATTCATGCTTCTGACAGTGTTCAACATAGTGATGAGCAGTAACCATGGAAACAGTTATACATTGCGTGTTTGGAGGAGCCATCAAGCTGCATTTAATTGGTCTGCTGCCACCAGTACCTCGTAGTGTTTCATGATTATTTTATCATTTGCCTTGTGGGACCGCCATCACAATGTCTGTAGCCAGGCACAACTACAAGTACATGAGACTGATGCCTCATGTCATGTTAGTAATACGTGTACACAATGCTAATATGGTTGGTAAAGACACTTTACTCATAATGTGAAGAGGTGAAAAAAAGTTGAGGAGAACATGCAACATCTCCTACATGAATAATAATTGACATACAGTGTACTGTATACGCCATATATTTCGCGAGTCTAAATTTTCACGATTCGGGAATTCCCGACGACTTCACGAGTGGTTAAATTCGCGATCATGGAGTCCTATACTGAACAGAGAAGTGTACAGGCGTACGTCACCTTCACATCGGTATTAGAGTCAATATTTTCGCGTGTCTTTCATTTCACAAATAGCACCCGACTTGCGAAACTCGTGAAAATAAAAACCTCGCGAAATATTCGGTGTATACAGTATTTCACAGAGACCACATAGGATGAAAAGAACGTTATTTTAGAAATACTGGTAACAATTAGCTTCAAAGAGAAAAAAATGGCAAACTATGCAGAAAGGCAAGAGTGGGAATAGCCAATTTACACTTTGTAAATTTGCATTGAAATTGCAGTGAATATTAATGATTCTCATATGCATGCATTACACTGGAGTGAAAATTTTACATTGAAAATCATACATAGCAAGATGAAAATAAGATGTGTGAGTGCATTATTGGAGGGGGGGGGGGGAATGGAACACGCGGCAGTTTTAAAAAAAGGGGTGGGGCAAATTATTACTCATGCCCAGAAAGTCCAATTGTCATTCAAAAAATTGTTTGTTGTTGTTGTCTTGCTTTGTTTTGATTGGGGGAGTTGAAATAGTTGTGGCTTATAATTGTCATTATATCATTTTCTTGCAGAAAGTAAAATATATGTGATGCATGTACTCATCCTGTGTACTTTGATGAAAAGAGTTTTTTTTTGTGTGTGTGTGTGTGTGTCTTTTTGTTAATGATGCAGAAGAAACACCAAGAACAGAGTTTGCTTACAACGACCAATCCAAGATGATTCTCATTGTTGATGCGAGATCCTATGCTGCTGCATTTGCCAACAGAGCCAAGGGAGGAGGCTGTGAATACCCAGGTAATGAAAATAAAATTCTATTGTCAAGTTGTTTTTATTGCAACTGATTGACTAATTGCTCTACATCGACGTAAAATGAGCACTGAATTGATCAGACAGTGTTTTACCAGTAGCCATGTAAAAAAAATAGATAAATCATGGGCATATATACTCAAGCAGGATTTGAACCTACGACCTCCTGATCAGCGGACAGGTGTGTTGTCCACTGGACTACCAAGCTTCTGCCTGACAGCCAGTGCTACATGGTGATGTACACATACATTGGGCAATTTGTTGATCAGTTGCAAGGAATGTTTTGTTTTAAAAAAAAATGTGCACTTGTTTGTTAGTGGTTCAGTTTACTTCCTATCAATACACTCATGTGATCCAATTATTCTTCAGAATCCAGCTTATTTTGTCATTATCAAAAGATGATGTGATATGAAGACTTTGTGGAGTTTTTGAGAAATACTCAGCATTTAAAGAATGGAAATAATTTACAGAGAGCATATGAAAATGAAAGGAGCAATGTGTCAGTACTGGAAAAGAACTCAGGTTTTTAAAGAGGAAAATATGGACAGCTCTCTTAACCATCATCAACAGAGGGCCAGCTCTCTCACTGAGTTCTGTTTTGATTTTCTTTCCGGTAAAACTGCCATGTGGAAAGAATGGGATGTATTGATAGAATTGTGTAATATCTGTATGGTAGTTGACATTATGAGAAAAATAATGATGACAACAACAACATCAACACTACGATGTGTCTGTGTAGTAGTGTAGTGTGAAAACATGAAAAACAAATTAAACTACTGTAAACGCCATATGTTTAGCAGGTCTAGTTATACCCCCGCCAAACGAAGTTTGAAGGGGGTATATAGGAATCAGCGGACGGTCGGGCGGTCGGGCGGTCGGGCGGTCGGGCGGTCGGCGGTCGGTCCGTTGCAAATCTTGCGTCGCGAACTACTTCCTCAGTTTTCAACCGATTCCCATAAAACTTGGCACAGATGTGTGCCTTGGGTTGTAGATGTGCAAGACGTATTTTTTGACAGTACCCAAAAGTATGTTGCCATGGTAACGGCATATTATGGGCAAAAATGGGTACAAATCTTGCGTCGCGAACTCCTCCCACAGTTTTTGATCAATTTGTATGAAATTAGGTACAGATGTTCATCTGAATATGTTAATGTGCAAGACACATATTTCCGCAGTGGCAAAAAGTGCGTTGCCATGGTAACGGCATGTTGGTAAAATATAGGGCAAAATGCTTCATGGCAAAACTGCTTCATCAGTGTTCTTCCAATTCTCATGGAATTCATATTGAATGTTTGTCTTAGGATATAGGTCAGCATGACACATTTCTTGACAGTGACAAAAAGTATGTTGCCATGGTAACAGCTCACATATTATGAGCCAAAATGATGGAAAATTTTGTGTTGCAAACTACTTCCTCAGTTTTTGCCCAATTTCCATGAAACTTGGTACAGATGTGTGCCTTTGGTTGTAGATGTGCAAGACGCATTTTTCGACAGTACCCAAAAGTACGTTGCCATGGTAACGGCATATTAATGGCAGAAGATCAAGGAAAGATCTTGCGGATTTAACTACTTCCTCAGTTTTTTGACCAAAGCTTATGAAATGTTGTTTTGACCAAAGCTTATGAAATGTTGTTTGGCGGGGGTATAACCAGTCGCTGTAGCGACATTTCTAGTTTTACCCAAATTAGGACTTCCCGACAATTTTGCCACCGTTTAAATTTGCGATCTTGGAGCACAGTAATGAATAAAAGAAATGTATGTGTGCACCTCACATTCACGTTGAAATCAGAGTTATTTATTGTGTGTTCTTGAATTCACAAATAGCACCTGACTTGCAAAATTCGCGAAAATAAAAATCTCATGAAATATATGGCATATACAGAAATGACAAGCTTATAAAACTGAGAGGCAGAGTCCCCAACAAAAAGGAAGAGGAAATCCTTGGTAGATGTGCAAATGTATTTCCCATTTTCTACCAGGGTAACTCCTCATATAAGGTGTATAAACAGGTACCTGGTGATTTGTGGGGGGGGGGGGGGGGGGGGGGGTACATGTATGTGTGTGCTATCAATGATGAAGCTACCCTGGGTACAATTAAACCCTATAAATCGTTCACTGTACTGTTTTCCGGCCACGACAGAGTACTACACATGCTGTGACATTGAATTCATGGGACTGGCCAACATTCATACTATCAGGAAGAGTTTCCACAATGTCCATACCCTGTGCAGTAACACCGCGCTGGATCAGAGCACGTAAGTTCCAAACCATCATTTTCAAGGGTTTCTTCACGGGTTCGCCAATGATCAGCCATCTATTTAACCTATAGAGTACCAGGGTGAGTTGGCTCAGTTGGTAACGCGTCTGCCTCACGATCCTAAGGACCCGGGTTCGAACCCGAGTCTGGACTGAGTAATGTTGTGTGTAAACATACCGTCCCCTCTAGCAAGAGGCAAAACACTCTGTCCCTCGGATAGGACATAAAATGGAGGTCCCGTGTATGAGAAAGTCACAGCTCATGCACGTAAAAGATCCCACTTCATTCAATCATCGCAAAGAGCAGGATGTTTAACCCGGTGAAGTGGTTCCACCTCACATCCAACTGGACCCCATGGAAGACCAGCTTAGCATAGCTGAATATGGGCTATCCAGCCATCTTCTCAGATGGAAATGAACAAACAAACAAGTGACAATGTCACAGTCTTATCATAGCTTGGGTTGGAACTAGGTGTGCGCATGAACACTCCGGCCAAGTGAGGTTGTGTAGAACCAGTTTCCATGGCGATGAATGGCTGTGACATCACACTTTGATACTCTGTTGTCCTGATACTGTAAGAGTGGAATGTGTGACGGTGTTGACATTCTTCTGTGCAAAATTAGCACAAAAATTGTTTGAAAGTTTCCTCCTCAAATCCCCACAGTCAATAGTGAACAGCATTTAAAGATCCCTGGGAAAAATTAACCTTGGATCCTCATATTTCAGCCTCTATGATAGACCACTGAGCTCACTCACCAATCTGTCAAAGGGACTTAAAAATCAGAAGAAAAAAATAAAGGATATGTTTTAGACCAGAGTCTTGACAGTTATATGAAATGGGATTAGTGATATTTCTTAAAAGTACTTAATGGAAAGTAGTACTCAAAAGACATCACAATCAGTAGGGCTGAGGAAGCAATTCCTTTGAGTCGGGACAGTGCTCAAGGAGTAACTTTAATTTGAGTATAGTCGACAAGATTCCAAACCTTCATTACTATCTCATTTCTGTGATAAATCAAAACTCTTTTTGCTTATTTTGTCATTTAAAGTGCAATTCCACACTATGTTCACATTAGCCTTGAGAACCAGAGAAATGATATGATACACAGGATGTTAGAGGTTCCCTCAGAATTGGACTTCAAAATAAGAAGGTTACGAAATTTGAAAGTTTCATGTGTTTTTACAAGACAGTGGAGTTAGTAGCGATGTCTTAGAAATATAATCAGTGGCCACAATGCAGGTCTCCCTTTCACCTGCAGATACGTGTTCATTTACGAAGAAAGTCTGTGCCCAATACTTCACTTTTTCAGCTGGCTGTCAAGTCTGGAGACCACCAAGTGGCTACAGAATCTTTCCATGCTGCTCAAATCAGCCATCAAGGTGGTGACGGCCATTGACCAGGAGGCCCGGCCCGTGGTGGTCCACTGCTCGGACGGCTGGGACCGCACCCCACAGATTGTGGCCCTGGCCGAGATCATGCTTGACCCATACTACCGGACTATGCAGGTGGGTTGGGTGACAGATGACCAAGTGTCCGGCCCCTGCTGTGTGTGCACTTAGTGAATTAAGATCTGTTTGTGTGAGTACATATGCAGATGTGAGTGTGCTTGTGTTTTAGCCATTCCAACACTGGTCCACGTGTTGCACTAGCATTTACTCTTGCTTGTAATTAATATTTAAGTGGCAAATCTATGTTTTTGTTTTCATGATTATCTTTGCTATTGGCTCACTAGTGACCTACCTGGGATAAAGCAAACTGTTCCCTTTCTTCAGATGGGAAATACACCACTTTACTACATTCTGTCTACTTGCACTCATGTCTGAAATTTTACCTCAGATTGCTCTTTCATTGTCTCAGTGAAAGCTATTTGAATAGACATGGAATTATACCGATCCTGCAGTAGGTTCATTTCCATTTTACACACAGATGTAGCTCCTGTCAGGGTTGATAAATTTAGATATATGGGTTGGGAATGCATTACTCTCAATGCACTTTTATGCAAGATTTGGTGAAATTTTGTATGAAATCTGTGTTGATCATTTCATGTGAAGAAGGTCAGGATACTTACCTTGGTGAAAATCAGAAAAGAAAAGAAAAAATCTTAACAAACCTTGTTCAATTTTTGCATGGCTGACATTCTCTTATTTCTCACACCACAGGGATTCCAAGTGCTGGTTGAGAGGGAATGGCTGGACTTTGGTCACAAGTTTGCTGACCGGTGTGGACATCGGCCGGGGCATGATGATGCCAACGAGCGGTGCCCGGTGTTCCTGCAGTGGTTGGACTGCATTCACCAACTCCTCAGGCAGTATCCGACATCCTTTGAATTCAATGAAACATTCCTGGTAAGTTTGTTGGCTCTTTGGTCTTTTCTGTAGTAAGACTTGAATTGACATGGTCTACCTGACATTCATTTGTGGTTGAATTCTTGTGTAGATGTGTATGGTAACACATTGATTTCATTGACGTGGTTACTTCATCAAAATTTGGAAGGATGCTTGAAATTTACTGTGTTCTTGATGCATTTGTCATCATTAAGTGCAAACCTTATTCCATTGTTAACCCGTTGAGGACGAATCCTGAGTATACTCGGGCAGGTGTCTATGGGAAATGCGTGTTGTAGCAAAATCAAACCGCCCTCAACGGGTTAAATCATAGTTTGAGCTTCAGGATGATGGATAAATTCACAAGCAAGACAGATTTTCCTCCATACTCTTAACATTTTGTGCTTTGATAGCAAAAATCACATCAGGGTTCCACATCAGTGCAGCAAATTGAGCACACTGCTATTTGAACATAAATTGGCGATGTACATGTAGTCACTCTTTTTTCTTCATGGGGAAATTCTAGGAATGGACGTAAGACAGAACTGCACTTGGCTAGATCTGGTGTTGATTGCTTGTAATTCTTGTTCTGCTCGCTGCAAAAATGATCCAAGATTCTGGTGTAAAAATATGGATATATAGCTCTGTTGTCATATCTATCATTGACATCAGTTTTGCCAATGATATCTGCTTGGAGTCTCGTATGATGATATTAATAGTCCTGATGTCTTTTGCTATCACAAGTTAGTGCATCTGGAATTGCTTTTGTGTGGAGGAAGTAACATCTCGCCTTTTGCATCTCCCTTTGCAGGTGAAGCTTGTGCAGCACACATACTCCTGCTTGTTTGGGACATTCCTGTGTAACACTCTCAAGGCAAGGCTCAAGAACTCCCTCAAGGAGCGGACATGTTCAGTGTGGTCCCTGCTAGCTGTAGAAGGCAACAAGTACACCAACTTTCTGTATGACCCCAAGACAGACAAGGTGGGTGACCTGACAGAATGGATGCCTTTCATTTGTATAGATGCCACTGTTCAGTTACGAAGGGTATCAGAATAAGACACAGGGCAGGTATAAACTAGGAGTGGGAGGGATTGATCAAAGCGATCCATGATTTTTCCCCTAGGTTTATCAAAGAAGACACACTTTTCAGAGCTTGTTCATTGAGATCATGAAAGGCACCTTATGAACCTGTGCTCTTTGTAATCTCTGTTTTTTTGTTTTTTCTTTATATCCTGTATGTAGGTGCTGTATCCATCATCAAATGTCAGAGACCTTGATCTGTGGATTGATGTGTACCTCTCAGAGACATCTCGCTCAATCTGTGAGGACTCTTGTCCTGCCCTGGCCCAGCAGAATGCCCAGTCCGGGCCGAGCCCTGCTGACAGCCCCAAGCTAGCCAGGACGCAGTCCTTTGACAATATCCACAAGACGGCTAGTGAGGACGAGCCGCACCGGCCCAACATTGGGAGCGACATCCACGGTTTGACAAGGACTTCTAGCGATCCCAACTTGAGTGACCTTAAGTTGGAGCCCTCACTGGGCACATCGCCCAAGACACGCATGATGCCTCCGCTGCCCCTGGATAGGGGAGATGAGGAGGAGGAGTCACTCAAAAATGGGAGCCTGTCGAGTGAAAGTGACGAGAGTGAGAAAGATAGTGACTCAAACACCCCAGCTGAAAATGGTGGCGGCGAAGCAGGGTTGATGAACGGGGAGATGACTCCTGAGGATGCTTCCGAGGCACAGTCCTCAGGGGACGGAGAAACTGAACAAGCATCGAATGGCCATGATGATGCTTTAAGTAATGGTTTGACCAATGGTCACGCAGACTTGAACCTAGAGCAGGAGCCAGCAGAAGTACCGAGCCCTGCGTGTTCCACTCCACGGAAGGCAGATTTGATTAATTTAATGCTTGACTGTCACATGGAGAGTTCCACAGAAACTGTAACTGATGATCGATCAGGAGCTATTCAGTTGGAGGAACCGCAAGCGTTGAGGGGTGCTGAAGACTGTAATGGAGTTGACGATTCTCCGTGTGATACAAATGGGAGTGTAACTCCACAAGGGGAGCAGATGAATGGACACGCTGCCTTCCTGAAAGGACAACTCCAGAACAGCATCAGCACCAGTACCACAGACATTAGCAATTCCCACGTTGACCATCCCCTCGGGAAGTCTGCCAGCTTACCACTCGAACCCTCTAGTTACATTCCATACTTGCCAGACAATGGTGAAACATTTGGCTCTCTAGGGAAGTACTCCCAGAGCCTCTCCCAGAGAGCCGTGACTAACGGACTCACTTTCCTTCCGCAGACCTCGGTGGCATCGGAGCCATCCTTCTCGACCTGCCTCAGCCGCACCTCCAGCTGCAGCAACGGCAACGGGATGGACCCCTCCGGGGAGGAGGCCGGTGCGGATGCCCACCGGCAGCTGAAGCTGGGCCGGCACCTGGGCCAGGACGGCCTGACCTGCCCCCGGGACCTCGCGCAGCGGCGGATGCTGGCCATCCTCCAGGAGAAGCAGAAGAAGGAAGAGATGATGCTGCAGAGAGAGCGCTTCCTCCTTGCCTTCATCAATCGCCTGAGGCAAGAGATGGCCAGCAACACCAACGCCGGTGCCACTCTTGCCTCTGCCCTAGAGGAGGTGGACATTGATGTGAGTCTGACCACAACAACTCTTCCTAATATTCTGTAATTCTCAGACCCCTCATTGATTGGGCACTTCAAGGAAAGGGGGGGGGGGGTGTTTCTTAAAGAGCAAGGCTTGTTTTAATGTAGAGTCTGACTTGTATAGTACCATGCTGGTATCAGGGTAGTTCACTTATTGCCATTTTGTGATGAGTAATGTTATGTGTTTGGCATCTTATCTTTGCATAGATGTCATAAACTTTAGAAAGTGCTGGAATATTCATAAACTTCATTTCTTACTCTAGATTCAGAAATGATTCAAGGATTAAGTGCATGGGCTTTTCCCTGTTGCTATCATCAGGTAACATTTTATCCTATGCAGCATATTTACCCTAAAGCATAACTACATACACAGAGACCTGAATTACACCATTTAAAGCACACTGTGGTTGCTGTCTCTAATACTGCTCACAGAGTTGGTGGACATTGTGTTTGACCTTGTATTTTTTTAGTGATTTGTCTTTCTGTTTGAGAGTCATTAAGACAAATCATGTCTTATGCCAAAGGAATCTCAACTGCACTATATTTTTGTAGAACTTTGGCCCTTCTTGCAGCCTTCTTGTATGAAACAGCTTGTCTCGTAACCATCAGGAAACTTTTGCATCTGACTGATAGGACAGTGACGTAATGGCAAATATTGTGTGGACCAGTAGCACTGTAAAGGTAGCTTTTTCCTCAGTCCTTGAAAGTGTTTTAGAAATTGTGACTAATCAAAGCATGTCGTACCATAACTTCAGCTTCCTGATGTAACCATGGTTGGTAGCAACACAAAGAGAACTTCTTTGTGACTTTATGATCTGAAATAAAACCCCATCAATCTCCTTATTCTTGGAATTCAGAATGGTAACCTCCTCCACCCGGATGATGAGGAGAAGCGGTCGGCTTCCCGGTGTAACTCTATCAGGTCCGACGTCTCGTGGGAGCAGATTGAGGAGGGGGACACCAACAGGACCCTGTGGATCCCAGACCATGCCGTCAGCCATTGCTTCCAGTGCAATAGTAGATTCACTTTGGTCAATAGGAAACATCACTGTCGGTAAGTTTGCAATGCTGAAAATAACAACAAAAATAGATAAAGTATGAACAAAGCAAACAGCTTGCAGTTTAAACCATGAAGAGATCTGTATACTCTTAAATGAGGTATATTATTCAGGAGGAGATATTATAATGTGTATGTATTTGTTGTCTTATTGTTTCTTAGAAATTAGAGTAAGTATCAAATTTCATGATACATTGAGACCCACTACAAAAGATTTTAGGGTTTGAGTTTATGAGTGGGACACTGTGACTAACATGATTTACGGTAACTTTGTCAGTGCAGTATTATTAGTGGTACAGTATCAGCTCATACAACATAAACCTACGTGAGACAGTGGGGAAAGGAACAGACATATGGAGGAAAAAAAGGATGATGAGAATAGAGAGAGAGAGAGGGGGGGGGGGGGGGGGGGAGGCAACAGAAAGACAAGCCAAAGTCATTGAAAGAAAATCAAACAGCAAGTCATGTGCAAGATAACAGTTAATGTATACACAAAACCATAGGTGTAGACTGTGATAAATATGTGACCCGCTACAACAAAAGGATCCTAAAGTCGCTGACGGCCGAGCCGAGAAAATCGAGTTTGAAGACACATCATCAAAATTGGTCAAGACAATCGGATTTCTGTTTTTGGCATCATTTTGTAATCTAATGTTTTGTCTATCATCTACCGAAATTTCGAAGCTAAATGATCAAAGGAAAGGCAAGAAACCATCGTTTTTCTGGGCCATGATTTTCTGACTTTCAATGTAACAGAAACGTGTCTGAAGATTTGGATTTAGTGCCGCAGATAGCCTCCGCCCATAGCAACAAGGGAGTGATCTTATTGGTCAGTGCGTGGCATCCTGATTACTGATTGGTCGTGCATAGACCGTTGGCGCTAAACTTGAATGAACATCGTGGAGGTCACTAGGAGCATTCCTTCTATTGTCAAGCGGTGAAAACTGTCTCGCCTCCCCTTGATCATGATAGCGTCGGAAGGAAAACTTTGAAGGCAGTTTTCTCAAAACGATGATTTCCTAAACCACTCGACATGCGCTGATAAAATCATCGATATCTCCACAACCGAGTACTTTTATGAGTTGTGCTATATATGAATTTGAAGTAGAAGAGTAAGGGAATAATGTCATGCCATTTTCAGAAAATTTTCTTCCCCCGACTTTCGTATCCTTTTGTTGTAGCGGGTCACATATAGACCAGGACTTCAATAAGATGTAGGATGTTGGTGTCTGGAAGTGTCTAAGGCTGCAAAATAAGATGAACTTGCCATTAGAAAAACAAGACTCTTGTTGTGCTATGAAAGATTTTTAAAAGTTGCTGAGGAATGAAAAGTTTTGTACTCTCTATCTGCCTTTCAAGGATTGACTCTCACAAATACTTTCTATTTTCCTTTGTAACATCTCCAGGAACTGTGGTCAGATCTTCTGCACCTCGTGCAGTGCCTATTCGGCTGCCATCCCTCGGGAGCAGTTGTACCAGCCGCAGCGGGTCTGCAAGCCCTGCTTCGACGCTCTGGACAGCGAGGCCAGGCGACGTCACGAACAGACCATGGAGGGCAGCAGACAGATGGGGACGGTGCGAGACGGTTGATGCTGTCCCCGTCGAGCAGCGTCTGCCGTGGCTCACCCCCCCCCCCCCCCTTTTCCTCCTGGTCGAGGACTTGCACTGTACAAAGACTACATGCTCTGCTCTTTACTCTGTCTCATTAAGCATGGATGTCATTCATCGATGCTGTAATTCACGTTACATGTCGGAGCAAGTGACGCCAGCAGCTAGCTAGAAAAGTGATAATGCTGTCACGCGCTCATCTGGTCACGTCTGCCACCCGGTTTCCTCCCAGCAAACAGCGAGCTGAGCAGAATCCCCGCAACTCGGACCCGTATTCAGTAGGATGCCCGTAGATGACTGCACCCCTGTAAGCTACTCAACCAGATGTGTTGAAACAAGTGTGACCAGTTTACCTCGTATCGGGCTGGATCCTGCAAAGGACATGCAAGCAGAGTTGAAACTCGCAGAGGCGGATTCTAAGGTCTTGCACTTGCAGATCACACACATATAACAACACTTATCCTCATGTCCTCAGTTTGATAAATGTGAGGACCCACTTTTCATAATGTTGTGATTGAAAATGTAGAGGTCACCAATTGATACACCATGGTCACATGATTCTAGTCCAGAAATCTTCTAGATTTCTGATCTGTATCTCAACAGTCCTCACACAGTAGAATACCAACCATTAGCAGTGTATTGGTGTAAGATATGGGGGACAGTGACTCTAAGTAGTGCCACGATTGTAATCTTGACCCATGACCTTTCCCTGATGGCATTGTAATCGACTAGCTCAGAATGTCGTAAGTCTTATGAGCTATGAAAGATGATAAGATTTTGAAATACATTTGGCTGAACAGAAACAGGTTGCACGAGTTTACCCTGATTGCAATGTGATTTCAGATGGTGCATGATATTTTGATATCAAGATCAGTCATCTGATGCCATGGATATTGTGCATACCAGGTTACTGTTCAGATGGACTTCCTCATCGGTGTCTTACTGCATATTCCCTATAGTGAGACCCCAGCAGGAAAAATTAAGAAGGTGCCAATATTCTGTTTGCTGTATTTTGTGTGCTGAAATTTATGCTACTATTAGCAATGCACAGTCAAATTGAACTCTATCCCTTCTTGACTGATTTATATATATAAAAAAGGTAAATATCTCACAAAAATGTCCACTTTTATAGTACTTGTCAAAGGACAACAACCAAAAGAGAAGTGCTCAGTATCCCACATCAGAAGTTAAGTCCTGCTTTAATTGAACAGCAGATGACATGTGGTGATGCTCGGGTGTATTGATTTCCATGTCAGACATCATCTGGGATTTTTGTATGTTCTTTTGTAGAAAGCTGAATCCACACCTGGCTGTTCAAATTGCCCTGCTGGCAAGCTCAGTCTATTGCAACTGATTGACAAGTTGCCCTACATCGTCGTACTTTGTAGGGCAGTATGTCAATCAGTTACAATGAAAACATCTTGACGGAAGAATTTCATGAATTTGAATAAGCTCAATCTATGCTGTACGTTTGGATCCTATGGATCCAGGCAGAGATAGTGTGATGACCGCTCTTTGTGTGGCCAAAAGCCATATCAACTTTATAGAGTATGGCTACTACTGTAAAAGTGGTTTCTTTCGCGTACAGATACTTTCGCGGTTTCCATCGGTGCTGACTTTTACGCATGTGTTTAAATTCGCGGTCGGCAAAATCTGTGAATTCACAGTTGGCAAAAACTGTTTTATTTTGCACATGAAAACCCAAACTATAATCCAATTATTCTTTTATTTATTAAATAGAAATTAAAATTAAATGCAGGCTTACCTGAAATCCCGTCTCTCGAGTACTTTATTACATGCTTGTAAAGTTGTAATACTATATTGCGCGGTGTCGCTGTGTGTGTGTTGACCATCAATACACTCAATGCGCGAAATCTTCTTGTGTGCATGTGCGCAATAGCATTGTAACAAGCAGCGAGTTCAAAACATTTCCTTGCGTGGTTGATTTCGCGCGACTTTTCAAAACATTTTTGTGTGATGTTAAATTCGCGGTTCAACCTCAAAGCGTGAAAAGCACGAAAATGAAACCACCGCGAAAGAAACCACTTTTACAGTACATGATATTGGCAATAGAGGGCAGAAAGAGGTGGTTTCAGGAATATTCAGCGTTCACTGTAGTTTGTAGTCTTGCATTCGGACATTGTTGCCTTCCTTTTAGTCAGTGCTGCATTTGCATGTGGGCCTTCTAAACTAAAGAGAAGTGATGTTAATGTGGCTGGGTATTGTTAACATTGGCTTGACTGATTGTGCGTGTTTCATTGCCACCAGAAGATGTGTCTTGCACCTTCTCTGTAGTTTCTAGTGACGTTCACTCGCTCCAACTTTCTCAAACCAGTTTACCCTGCCTGCCTCAGTAAGCCCCACAGTGTGATCTTACAATCAGAACCAGACTCCTTTACTCCCTGTATCTTGCCTTATTTCCACTGCTTGCTAAATCCTGAAGTAGTTCTGTGTGTTTTTATTACTTTAAACAATGTAATGCTTTAGTCCATGAAATATATGTCTCACTCCTCTGATGTTAATGCTTGAAAAATTAACAAGTAAACAAGCTTTCTCTTTCCACTTGCTCAAAAGTTATAATATAGCATTGATAGAATGTAAGTATGTGTAGTAGACCAGGAATGGTGTATGGTCATTTGCATTTTTAGGTTAGCTCCTCACAGCATCAGTTATTTATGTTTTGAATTACCCAACACTGTCCTGTAGTAGACTTCTTATTATGTGTCAAGTATTTGACAAGGCCAATATAAAAAGTTGATAACTTTCCTGTAAGGAGAGATAAGAAAAGAAAAAAAAAAGTGATGGCATCCGTGCCAAATGCTCTCAGATTGCCTTGGCCCTTTTTTCCCTTTTGTACTAATATGACTACACAGAAGCCCATATTTTTAGAGCAATGGTGATTCACACTGGCGGCACAATCAACTATTCTAAGCAGTAGGCCTACGTGACATTTTTTTTTTTCAAAGCTTACATCTCATTCAGCCATTAAGATGGGTAATTCATAGTACTCTGTATTTCATTCATGCAGTGCAGTTATTTATCATTTATTTCATATTTTTGTTGTTATATCAATAAGCCGTTCAAGACAATTGTCTCACCTGCATAGGCGTCACTTTTTAGTCATTGCTATTGTCGACAGTTTGATCTACTCTCAGTAACTTTTCACAGCTTTGAACTATGACCAAGAAACTCACACCACAGGTATATGATAATAATTAGTTCTTAGAATGCATAATACCATATGCATGTACATATGAAAACAAAATCATCCAAACATTTCAATGTTCACATATACACATACTATCATAATTAACAATTATCAAAAAGATGAATTTTCAACACTTAATTTGAATTTATTGAAATCTGAAATACACCTAATGCTAAGGGGGAGATTGTTCCATAATGATGGTGCCATTTTTTCAAAAGCCCTGTTACCAAATGTTTTGGATTTTACACTTATTTCAGAGAAGAAATTCTTTGACTTTGAATGTAGATCACAACTGGGATATGGCGTGATGAATTCACTGAGGTATGCAGGGGCATTTCCATGAAACCATTTGAATACAAATGTCAGAACCTCAGGTACATCACCTAAAGATATCTGTCAAGTTTGAATAAGAGTGCGGAAGTCCCGAAATGTCAAATGGTCATTGAACGTTAAGTGATCGGCATTGTACTCACAGTATTGTGGTGTACTCTCAATAATTTTCCGCAGCTTTGAGTTATGATCATCAAAGTCGCACCACAGGTATATCACCTGAAGATGCTGGTCAAGTTCAAATATTGGTGAAGTCTGACAAGGTCAAAGGTCAAAAGGTCTATGAACTTACATTGAAAAACACTATATCCGCAAATTGCAATATGCAAGCGAGACAGAGCTTTGTGTTTGCCTAGTTTTGATTTTTAGCCTAAAATTTGGAATTTGGTTGCTCAGACTTAATGAATTGAATCAAAGAACTAAACCAACAAAGAGAAATAAAAGATCTTCCATATTTTGGCCACAGATGGTACGTGCAGGGGCCAAAGATCTTTTACTCCAAAGACTTTGCCTTATGCTGTCAAACCAACTGTATGTGGTCTTTACAAGTGACAATATGGGCTGTCTCTGCTCTCTCCTTTTCTTGCAACTGGAAGTTGGCAAATAATTAGGAAAATATTTGTGTAAGAGATTGCATTAGCTGTAGAAGAACACAACCCTCATATTATATTTTTGTTTTTGCACAGTATGATTAGTCTCCCATGCCACTTTACAGGTGATATCCAATTATGTCCATAAAGTTACAGAGGAATTCTGTGTATGGTGGAGGGCATAGATTTGCCTTAAAAACTTACATTTTGTATTTGGGTCTAATCTCTTTATTTGCCCAATTTTCATGATATAGGCCTCTGTTTTGTCTCTCTGGTCTATTGGCCATCTTTCCATCTCTCTTTTTGGCCTTCTCTCTGATTATGCAATTGTATGTAATGTCTTTATCTGTTGCACAATACATAGATTAAAGTAGATATTTGAGTTGTTCTTTGACTTGGGGTAAGATAAGAGTTCACTGTAGGCTTAGGTAAAAAAAAATTACCCCCCTTTTTTTGCAAGGTGACAAAATGACATTCCTCTAAGATTTAATCATTATTGAGAGTATCGAAGGTCGTGAGTTCATAGAGCAGGACAGTTTTGATTTACTTTTTATCGTATGGAAAGATAATAAGTATCCTTACGACTTTGTGTTTGTTTATTTGAAATATCTTTTACAAACAAGTATTAAATGCCAAATGTGCACCATCTTCATCATCAAATGATATTCCTGAAATATGTGGTAGTACAGCATCAGAGAGGTCATTCATGGGCGTAGAAATGTAAAAAAAAAATAGAAATACTTTTTGAGTGCAAAATTTTGTAAGGCTCAATGAATTGTGAAAAATAAAGTAAAACAGTTGTCGGAGAAAAAAAAATTAGTATAGACACATGCATATGCTATGGAGATTACAAATATAGTACTACATATTGTGGAACAGTAATGTAAAGCAAGCCCTTCTTTACTGTGTATTTAAAATTAAACATAAGCCTTTAGCATTGTTTTGTACAGATTGCAATGTATTGAAGAGGGGTTAAAGGTCATCGGGTCATCGGCATTTTTTTGCAAGAAAGAGTGAAAGAGGTATTCTGTGTATATTTCTCTTTATTTTTAGATTTATATTTTAATGCTATGAATATGCCAAGGGCAGCTTTAGTTCAGTCGAATGTTTCCTCTATATTGTCGTCAAGTGTGTGAATAATTACTTCATTTGAATTGAAAAACAACAACAAAAAAATCTTCAACAATATTTTTTTTTTTAAACGTGGATATGGAATTCAAATGTTGTTAGTGCAAGGATCGGATTTAACCTTTTACCCTTTTAAGTGAGTATTGCAACCAGGGCATATGATGTAGATATGTCGGTCAACTATGTGAATATACTTTTCACTGTAAGTCCATATGTTTATATGTGTGTGTACGTGTCATAACACAATGTCACATTTTCAGTTCTAGTATCTGTCAAAAAAGAACCTCGTCGACCCATGTGTCAACTGCGCTTGATTATTAACAGCACTCCCATGTTCTGGCCAGTTCATGTTGATGAAGTATTTACTGGTACGTATTGTATGTGCTTGTACTTCAGCACGTATAATTACACTTGAAAGTCTGCTTTCCATCACATTTAAAGGCCACCGCACACTACACGATCAGACTGGTCTTAAAGTCTTAAGCCAAGCTGGGTCTTAAGACCAGTCGTACGACCGGACACCGCACACTGTACGACCTGACTGCAAAAGCGCGCAGTGCGCACTATGTGCGCTTGCATTTTACTGCATTGTGAATGGCTGAAAGCCTACGACCAGTCGTAGAAATTCAACATGTCAAATCTCTACGACTGGCGCTAAGACCCAGTCGTACGACCAGAAACTGGCAAGACTGTGACGTCACACTTCTAGTCTTAAGGTCTTAAGACCGGTGAATCGGGGCAAAATCGTGTAGTGTGCGGCGGGCTTAAGTTACTCAAATGCCATTTTATAAGCCTCTAATATTTAGAGGCATCATTTGAAATACCACCTTACATGCTATGACATGCAACCTTCTGGCTTTATGCTATCAAAATGTACTATTTCGACAGTCTCATATAGACAGTAAACTGTTTTTTTCATGGGCACAATCTTTTGCCAATTTCTGCGCATGAATTGTCACCCCTGTATTGAGAGTATCCCCATCACCAAAATGATGTGGTTGATGCCACTAGAAGTAGGACAGGTCTTGTGTGCATTAGTGAGCATCATTCTTTCTTTGGATATCAAGAGTCTCACAGAATTAGTCATCTGTTGAAAGATACACCACGAAAAAGTGGGAAAAAATTGAGACCGCATTCTTGGGGCAGTGGTGAAAGAGACGCTAACTCAGTAGGGTTGATACAACAACAAAATTTTTCTTTTTAAGATTTTCTGTGTTAGGGCTATATGATTCTTCATACTGGATGAGGCTGCATTGCAAAAAAAAAAAAAAAGTGACTGTGTTGAAATAGTGACAAACTGATTCTTTGAGGTTTCACCCGTCAGCTCAGCAGTGAAGTAAAGTTCACAAGCTTTGGGCCACACGAGAGAATGCAATGTCAACATATAGCTGGTACTGTCACTTTGTAACTAGGTGTCCTTAATAATTTTGTGACAGGGTTTCAGAAGATTGTTGCCCAGTGCCACCAAAAGATTTAGAGCTTGATAATTCCAACGTAGCAACGAATACTTTCAAAGATATCTATCAGGGTTTTGTTTTTATTTTGTTTTCCTGTGCGTGTTATTAACCAACAGTATTGGAAAGTAGGATTACTTGTGAATCCACTCGTAGATATTATGAAGAACATTCTGAATTGGAAGAGACAACATTCAGCTATTACAATTCTGCTTGTCTCTCAGAGTGAATTGTATATCAGATTTTGTGAATGTACTGGGTAATAACATCAGATCAAAAAAGGTTTTGTCTGAATTTTACATGTCCCAGGTGTATGCACTCGCAAGGGTACAAACAGGGAAGATTCCCATACGCACGTATTGTCTGTCATCTGTAAATTTTCCAGATACATACAATATGTGCATAGTGCACAATGTAGTCTGCAGCTGTACGTCATCTTGCATTTTTCATTTTCTTTGCATATGTCGTGTAGCGACAACACACTTGATTGTTGTAGACAAACAAATGGGAATCACACAGATCATTATGACAAAGGGGGGGGGGGGGGGGGGGGGGGGGTGAGGGCGAGTAGTTTATAAGGCCGATGCATGGCACTTATCCTGCTCTGTAGTAGCTGTATTCTTCATATGGAAATTATTCGTCTTGACAGACTGTGGCACAGTGACCTAATATATTTCTGTCAGTGCCGATTTTGGTCCGATATAAAAATAACATTTCAGTGGCTTTGGTTGGCTAAGTGATTGTTCAGTTTTGTGTCATGGGTCTGCTGGCATTGTACTTGTGCCTGTAAGAATCTTTTCATATCTGCAAAAGTTGAAAGTAATGATGTTATGGGAAAAGATTGTGCAAAGAAGCAATCCCGTAAACAAATAATAAAGAGCGTTATTTTTGTCGTTCATGTGTCAGCATTGTTTGAGAAATACGACGAGACCCCTTAGCTTTAACCTCACAAACACCAGGGAGATCTGATGTGGCCATCATATAACATTGGACAGGTTCTTCTGACATCTGCTGTTGGAAGTACTGCAAATGATATGTCATTCCTGCCGGTTAAATACTCAAGGTACGTTGAAACGATCTCTGCGGATTTCTCCTGTGTGGATTTTTTAAGTGTAAGGTATTCAGTGTCCACCACGTTCCCAAAAAGAGATAGGTGTTATCCAGTCTCAAAGGGATGAGTCAAGTTTTGTTGCCTGTTGTTAAAGATATGAATTCTATGTCGAGAGACACTCCTACCCAGTGTTATGGAAGCAACAAATATTATTTCTTTGTCAGCACATGTATCACAAAATGTATTATACGTATGAGCAAATGTGAGATGTTGTATGTCGCAAGTTGGTATTAAAGAAAGATCCTGTATTTCTATATCCTCTTGCATTAGATACGAAAACTTTCAAAGTTCTTTAATGTGCAAAAGATTTTATATATATAAATATCTATAAAAGAAAGTTATTCTCTATTGAATTCACAACCTATGTACATGTTATGTGCAAAGAAAAAAACAATGCAAAGTAAAACAAGCCGTAACCAGTTTGGAAAGTAATGCTGTACTTTCATGCTGAGTTACTATAAATTGATCATATTTGATTTTTTTTTTCAATTTTTAGCCAAGGTACTCAAGTCATTAAATGCATATGAATGATTGAGATATAATTTCACAGCATTTTGAAAAAGTGAATTGCATATCCCAAGATATTGAATATGTTGATGACTCTAGTCATAGCAAAGTTCAGTTTAGGGGATGTCAGTCTTATGAACAATTGCATCCTTCATTTCCATTGTGAATCAACACTGTTTGAGAAGACCTCAAGAGTATTTCAACTCGCATCAAACTGATAAAATCCTTACAATTTGTCAATGCATTAGATGCACATTTTGCTCTAAACATGTATTACTTTGTGTGTATAATTTACGATATTACATGAAGATTAATAGTGTTCTTATCGAGCTAAGTCCACTTTGGGTTTCATGAGACTGTTTTCACTTACATATATGATGAGGTACAGAATAAAAATACCAAAATGTTGTGAATTCCTATTCAAGAAATTCTGTTAATAAAACATGAAAGCAAATTGCGTAATGCCACATCCCTGCGTCTGTGAAAGTGGTTGTGTTGTGTCACTGAAAGTAAGGAATGTTTTTGTGTCAATCTCATGTTACTAGACGAGTTTTCTGAGGAATGAAATGAATGTAGGCAATTGTAGGGTAGGTTAAATAGGTGTCTATGGCTATTCTCTGACACTCAAAGGAAACTACTTGCTCAAAATATATGAATGTAGTACTTGCATCTTGCACTGAAATCTATTCAGAACTGGGAGTAACAGAAAATCAACAGTATCATGAACAATACATGCTAGGCACAATTGTTGGGGTGGGAGACACTTTAAAATTCCATATACAGTCAACCTTGCCGAAGTCGAATATATTTGGACTGAAGAAATAGGTTCCACTCAGAGAAAACTCGACTTATGAGGGATTAAAATCAATAGAATATAAAGAGAGGATTTGAAAAGACGTTTGACTAAAGCGATTATTTTATTTATGCAAGGTCGACTTAAGCAAGGTTGACTGTAGTCCTTGTAGATTGGAGATGGTTTACTAGTCACAGAAAATTGTGAGATATGAACATTGGCATACCAATTTGACACACTGCATATGGGGATAGAAATTCATTACACACTAAATCCACATCAAACTGATAAATGCTCTTAAATACATGGAAGAAAACAATCTAGTTTCCCTTTATTATCACATGCTCATGGCTTCATTTAAATACAAGCATCAATCATTTTATGTTTACTTGTGACATCCCTTTTCAAGGCACTGACAGTGAGATTGAACATACAACTGTACTTACACAAACTTCCTTGTAACAGACATTCATTTCCTGGAAAAAATAACACTTCTGATCAATCTACAAAAAGTACTTTTCCTAGCAGTATAAACCTTTTTTTCAATGTTTCAAGTGGCATTTGGGTGTAAGATCAATATTGGTCAAATACCAACCTAAATTACATGTAGGCCTCATGCATTAATAGCCGCTAGAAATGGAAGAACTTCCTTCAAAAGCTGTGAATGCTCAAGGAATTTTCCTTGTCAATGTGGAAAAGGATTAAATGTATTTGGCAAATTTCATGTGGACACCATGAATCCATTTTTTTCCAATGTGTCCTTAACTGTGATTAGTAATAGTGAGCCCTTTCTATACTACCGGTAGTTGTCATACCCTTTCTCCCTCCCAATGTTGCAAATGGGGATGACTACTTCAAGTTTATATGAACATGATTTGATTGGTGGTAATATTCATCAGCTCCAGAATAGGTGTGAATCACTACATCAATGCGATATATCTCAAAAATAAAAGAACTCAAAACCTTATCCATAGCCTTCAGTTAAATGGGAATGAAACCCAAATATACATGTGGATTGAGCAAATTCAGCAATATTAGTATAACACATCAACAAAGTGTGAGGAACATCGGACAATCTGATGATTTTGCGTGAGGACTCAAAAAAGGTGAAACGGGTTAACCAAGTCAATATTGAGTTTTCCATACTTTCTGAAAGAGCTATTTTTCTTCTACATTAATCTTGAATTTGGAATCATAAAATGAAGGGGAAAGTGGGTTTTCAGCAGTTTTTCTACAACCCTTTTTTGGTAGAGTAGTGTGATCAGGTATATTTTGAGGGCCCCTTTTCATTTCATGAAAATCCTTTGCACACTCTTCACTTTCAACTCTAATAACTTCTGAAAGGATAATGCTGCTGCTTTGAAAGTTCACAATAATCATGTTCAGAACGTGTTGATATAGTGTGCCTAATTTCAGCTCAATCTAATAATCCATTCGTTGTTGTTGCTCCTGTGGTTTACATCCTGTTTTTTGTTCTATTCATCGCACAGGCAGCATGGCTTGGTAAAAGATTAGCGCTTGAATAGACCTTGTACTTCAGAGCCTCTTTTCTCAGTTCACACTTTTCCAGACTGTGCTTTCTTTCCAATATTTAGATAGGTTAGGAGAGTCCATTTGAGTTGAGTTATACATCATTTTAAAGCTTAGAGTCTGCTCATTCAAAATCATTTTAAAGCTTAGAGTCTGCTCATTCAAAATCTTCCCTTAACTACAAATCCATGTTTGGCGACTTTTTGTTGGTTTTGTGGTGCAGGGTCACATATATTTGGGAATCATTCTCCCTCAAAGGGATTCTACAGTTTTAGTTGAGACCTAGTTTCAGGTTTCTAACATTTTTCGGTGATATAATGAGAAACCTCTTATGAAATGTGGAAGAGCATGTAATTCCATGAGGAATTCAACGTTTATTTGATGAAAATTGGTTTTGAAATGGCTGAGATATCCAAAACAGAGCGATTGTAGTAAGTGTGGGACCCACACTTTATGACGATCGCTTTGTTTTTGGATGTTTCAGTCATTCCAAACCCGATTTTCATCAAGTAAACTTTGAATTCCTCTTAAAATGGTATGCTCCGTACTATTCATAAGTGTTTTCTTGGTATCTCGCAAAAAGTTCAAAGCCCAATTCTCATCTCCACCAGTACTGTACCATCCCTGGTAAGTATGGCTGGACCTACTACTTATTGACTGCCTTTTGACTAAATGTTTTGTATCGCGGAAAATATCACAGTGGTCATTCTCTACAGAGTATTGTAAATACAAATGTTTGTAGCACAGTCATTGACCAGTAATGTACACAGAGGTATTTACATGACAGTCCAGAGTCCACAGTGAGGAATGCCTGCTAGATACACTTTGTGATGATGCTAACTCTTTTTCAGTTGGAATCTAGCTCACCGCAGCCTTGGGCCACACCATTCAGTGGTCAAGAAGCCAACATTTCATGTACTGATAGCTCATAACTGCATCGGGGCACACAACGTCCAACACGGGGGAACACAACTTGGCAGCCTTGGCTTATTTTCAAGCTTCCTCTGGGGGCATGGTCGACTTTTGGCACAGCCTCGCCAACAGGCCGGAGAGTTGCAGCAACGAGTTTACTCCCTCTGCAATCCTCATGTGTGTCAGCCCTATTTCCTGTGTGACAAATCAAAACAAACAGTAATCACATAACTGAATTCCATGAGTCACTACATCCTTATATCATTTCACACAAGTTGAAGTGATTTGGGTATCATATCTTTGCTTCACTGTCATTTGAACAATTTCTATGGCAGCCACTTTCATATTTTGTCTCTATAAATCAAACCTCAAAAGAGTCTGTCCCCCTAGCAGTGGTGCTAACTATCATAAAACTCCTATTCACACTAGTATCCCAGTCTGGGTCCCTTGGTTTGAACCTTGATCTTAAACTGCTGTAAGTGCTGCTTGCATTTTTAGACTGAAAGGGCAAAACCAAATGGCACATTTTGCAAGCTACAAAATGACCAGTTTGACTTGGCATGATTTACTAAAGGTGTCACAGGGTTAGTCATGTGAGTCAACTTTGCATTGTTAACAAATCTATTTAATCATAAACAGAATGGACATAACATCATTGGTGGAAAAGTACATACTTGCCTTGGTCCCTCCGGAAGATACTTATGCACAGTTTATGTTTACACAAACTTGCAGAGGAATTTATGACACGCTACCATTTATGATGATATAAAAATGATCAAACTGGATAGATTACAAATGGAACTAGAAATGTCGCTACGGCGACTGGTATGCCTCCGCCATAATGCATGGTTCTCCAAATAGGTTTATAGCACAATGTCTTGACGATGTGTGATGACAGTTTCACACAATTGGCAAAATATTAAAATGACAGGTTTGCCACAAATGTGCCGAATGTTCACTTTCCTAGAACTAGGTTCAATTGGATGAATGATTAAAATGTCAGAGTGTAGGTATTTGGGGAACTGATGATTTTTACTTGACATTTGACCCTTTTATAAGTTTATGCATTGAGTAATTTTCAAGGTATTGAGAAAGAGTATAATTTCAGTATCAAATGGTAAAATAGTATTATCTAAACCTGGCCTTTGACCTTTGACCTCACAGTTCCAAAGAAAATCACTGTTAGGTAGAACATGCATAAATATGTAAGTTTCATGATGATACCTTGAGTTACTTTCCAGATATGGAGGAAAAAGTGCAATTTAGCACTTTCACTTGACCTTTGACCTTTTGGCAAGAAACTTCCCACAGAATATATATTGGGTAATACATGCATACATCAAGTTAAATAAAAATCTTTCAGGCATTGCATAAATATAAGAAAAGTAGTGATATTTTGAGGAGTTGACCTTGACCTTTGACCCCTGACCTTTGACCCCCAACTTCCCTAGATAATCACTGCCCATCGGTACATGCATATATACTAAGTTCCATGAAGATACCTTGAACCATTTGCGAGATATGGAGAAAAACATGAAATTTCAACCTTTTTTTCACAAAATATCTTGTGACCTTTGACCTTTGACCCCGTGACCCTAAAATCCAAACAAAGTATTATCCCCCCAGGATATACCCTCATACCAAGTTTGATGTAAAACCACCACATGGTTCCTGAGATATTGACAAAAACAAAACGGGACGGACGTCCGTACGTACGTTGACCCGAAAACATAATGCCTCCGGCCACTTTGTTGGCGGAGGCATAAAAATGCACTAAATTTTCTCTGCAAGAACCTCTTCAACGGTAAAAATCACATGACTATTTTTATGGCAAGGGAAGATAGAATTATGGCTACTGATTCTGACCTTGATGAACTCCAGTTTGAGGTACTCTGCCATCTGGTGTGTCTTGCATGAGCGGAAGACATTGGTGATGATGTCATCGGCCGAGTAGCCCATGTGCCACATGTGTTGCATGACCTCGTAGGCCTGGTCTATGTCGCCCTGGATGCAGTGATCCAGCATGGCTTTGATCAGCTGGGGATGGGGCTCATCACACACCTTGGCACAGAAGAAAAGGAAAGGGGAATGAGAGGTGTTATTGGGAGATATTTAGCAATGGATATCTCTTCATTTTATGTCTATCATATGAAATGACACATATTTATGTAAATTTTAGGTTTTGGGTGACTGACATGAATCCTAATATCTTGAGAACACACCACCAGGTGTGACTATGACACAAATGGAACTATTTCTGCAGGTTTATAAAGACAAATTATATTAAAGCTAAAACAAACTATGGCACCGTGCACTGCTTATCATTGGTCTCTACAACATTAATCTGGTAGTCCTGAATTTCATTGCATGATGAGTAATGGGCTAACAAAACAAACAATAATCCTATGAGAATGGAAGACACAATAGAACAACTATGCAAATGGAAGAGTTACCATAAAAAGGTTCTAGAAAATGAAAGAGTTACCAAAAAGTTTTAAAAGATCGATTTATCAAAGACAAAGGCTAAGAAAATTTAAGAGTTAACAAAGACAAAAGGCAGTAACATGAAAAGCTTATTGAGAAATCTCTGCAAAATACAGGTAAAACAGCCGAACAAAAAGGCTCTGAGGATTGAAAGGTCAATATGGCTCTGATCTAGTGATGTAAAAACAGCAAAGTATAGACTTAATCCAGTCTTCATCATAAGCAATCTCCGATGGTCACTATCTTTTTCTAGGGCAATAAACTGAGAAGGTCATGGCAAAACATCATAAACCACATTCTGAACAAGCCACCTTTGAGGTGCAATCACTAGCTCCACAACTCACCTTGAACACGTTCTCGCTCGTTATGGAACCAAACCCAGCGTGTGTGGACTGCAGGTTGTTGATGGCCTGTCCAGATACAGGAAGCAATCAAAGTGGTGATTCTGATCAATTATGGGGTGGCGAATGTGTGTATCCTTCCTGTTAAGGAATGCTTCTGTGTTCTGTTTACATGCAGAAAATATATTACAGGGGCTTCCTAACACAGGAATCGAAACTGATCAATCACAAGTTGTGGCTGGTGCACAAAAGATGGAGCTGCACCCACGCCCCCCCCCCCCCCCCCCCCCCCCCTCCTGTAACACAGTTTTCCATCGGCCCTTTGAGGACAAGCCGATTTGGCTATAATGCATGTTTGCATAGACACCTGCCCGAGTGTACTTGGGACCAGTCTTCAACAACCACTATCTAAGTCTATACCCAGACCTCCCAACTTTTCTGACTGAAAAATAGGTATGAATCGATTCAAAAATAGAAAAGATTGTACAATGGGGTCTGAGTTTTTTTTTCGATCCAAACATGGTATCATGGCAGTCAAGTATTTTGTGATATGTGGATAGCACATGATGGAAGTGTGGTCCACATAAATCATAGTTCAAAGGTGTGGATGCCTATGTCACAAGTGCACAGTTCGTGTGAAAGATATTCCAGTAAAAAGAAAAACCAAATAATATATTTACTCCGTCTAGTAGTCTCAAACTGATGCAAGAAGTCTGTGGGCAGCTAGCACGATCAAAATTATCATGCTAGGTAATGTGCAATGCAGCACTAACCATTATACTTGTAGATCTGCTATCCCTATTACCTGTATATCAATTTGTGGGGTCAGTGAAACTTATACATAGCTTGGCATACAGTGGCGGTGATGGGCAGAGAGAGAGAGGGAAAAAAAATGCTTTTTATGTAAACACCAACACAATTAGTGTTTTTCTCTTTTTCTGCTTGAAAATGAAGCCTTTATATATTCCCCCCTGCCGCCAAAGATCAAAATTTGGGAATATACAAAATACAAAAGCACTCCATATACGAAAGGTTTTATGCCAATTATGTAGCTCAAGTGAGCAGTGACAGGGGTATGAGAGTACTGGCAGAAAAAAAATCTTTAAAAATCTGAAACTTATGACAAAACAAGCCTGAAGTGCTTTAAACTGTGACTATTTCAATGTATTTCAATTGCCAAAAGTCTGAAAAGTAGGTTTTTGGAAAGAACAGAAAAAAATTGAAATCAGATAAAACTCTGAACTCTCACATCCCTGGCAGTGAGAACTCATTCGGTACCATGGCGATAATGTTCCCACCTGTCTCATATCCCCCTGGGCCGTGTAGATGATCGCCTCCAGCCCCTCCTCCGTCTTGTCCACGCCCTCCGCCTCGCAGATCTCCAGGAGCCGCTTCAGGATCTGGGCGTCAGTGAGCCGCGAGTACCGCAGCACTGCGCAGCGGGACTGGATGGGCTCGATGATCTTGTCCGAGGCGTTGCAGGCGAGGGCGAAGCGAGTCGTCTTCGAGTAGATCTCCATCGTCCGACGCATCGCCTGTTGGGCTGCACCTGTCATGCTGGAAAATGAACATACTCTAAAATTTCATTTTCAATATTTCATAGCCACATTTCCTTTCTATGTATACTTTGACAACAAAACAACCACACACTCAGTCAAAAATTCTTCAAAACTGTCAAAACTGCTTGTATAGCATTTTCTAGTGACAAAATAGATTTTATCATGACTATCACTCTAGTTAACAAAGAATACAAGAGATGACTGCAAACATTAACCATGATTAGTATAATTTGAGTCATACTGCAGTAATATACAACTTACATACCAAGCTCAAAAAACAGGAAAATATAGAATAAATTTTGCAGATTACAAATTTCAATACATGTTGCATACTTCACTTTGTTTGAACAGATGTTCTAGAAAATAGAGCATAATACCAGATCACACTTCTTCATTTACTGGGTAATAAGTGTGATGCTAAGACTAAAATAGAATGGTTGAAAGGTCTATGCAATACCTTACTAGTAAGTTAAGTCAATGAATAAATGTCATTTTAAAGTATGCCAAACAAGCCCCCGTTTACAGTGCGAGGCTCGGCCGCGGCCGAGCCGCGGCCCAAAATTGGCCGCGCATTTGGCCACGCTCTGGAGGTGGTCTCGGCCATGGCCGAGCCGCGGCCGAGCCCGGCCTTTTCTCAGTGTAAACGCAAACTCGGCCAAATGCGCGGCCAATTTTAGTCTGGCTTCCAAACCCTCTACCCGTATTATTTCGCTATTCAGGATATTAACCCCCTCAACGTCGAAAACTAGCATAGTTTAAGGTGGTTTTGTCCTGCAAAGGATTTTCCTTCGGTAAAAGCCTTTGCCCGAACGGCGACTTTGTCGCCACGGAATCCAGTTGCCAAAGGCTCTGAAAACCAGACTATACCAAATTGCCTTTGTTTACAAGCAGAGCGCCACTACAGCAAAATATTGAAAGGTTTGAATTAAAAGTGCCGCGAGCCCAGCAGTGTAAACGAACAAAATTGCGGGGCTCGGCCGCGCCTCGGCCCAGCCCCGCACTGTAAACGGGGTCTAACACCTCTTCCTGAAATAGTGCTGGCTTTGTGTCAAAGGAAACAGTAAATATGTACCTTACAATGTATTCCATTCATACAAAACAGCTTCCCATTGCTTGTGAATGCATATTTCAGGAGCAGTGAATAATGTGCGCACATTCTATAGCTAATGTGAATGTTTAACCACAGTGATGTACTATCACATTGTCTCCAATCCTTTAAGGTTAGGATTGTGATAGGGTTTTAAGTTTAGTTTGATGTGAGGAATAGGATTAGGGTTAGGATTATGTCTGTGGGTAGAATTTATATTTGGCTTCGTATGCAGGTATTTCATGGGAGCGATTGTCCCAGGAGCAAATGTCATGGAACCACTACCACCATGCACCCAGTGTTAACATGGACAAGAAAGAAACACCCACCTGTCAGCTTCATCCAGAATGATGATCTTGTGTCTCCCTTTGGGCAACGTCACTTTCTTCTGGGCAAACATCTTGATCTTGTTCCGCACGACGTCGATGCCCCTGTGCACAGAGATTAAATGCATGCAACATCAAATAACTGTTTGCAGTTTCATCATGTACAACACAGAATACATAAAACAGCAATCAGAAAAGAAACCAAGAAGTAAAAAGAAAAAGAAAAAGAAAAAGAGGGAGACAGGCATCATGAATATTCAAATATATTACAATCTGTTGCAGCTTTTGATGGATCACACATTCAACTCAATCATGTCATATAATCAGTGTCACAGTGAGTCTAAGAGAAAGTCACACCTAGACAACTGAAAAGGTCCTATATTTAACAAATATTTGGAATCCCATGCTCTGCATTACACAGTAACAGTGAAAATCAAATCAGAAAATGTCAGAGGGGGAAGACAATGATAAAAGATAGGAGAGATGGGAAATGGAGGAAAATAAAGATGTGGAGACAAAAACAAAAATGTTGAATGTACAAGTGTATAATTATCATTACGTATTAACCATCATTTTCTTTCTTTTTCCGAGTGAAATAGCTTGTGAATATAACCACCACTGTTGAGCTACAATCAGTAGGAGAGTTGAGTTTTCTCAATCTGTTCCCCCTCCCCAATTTCTGAGTCTCTGAAATAATGATCTAAAACTGAAATAACCATTTAAGAAAAAAACAACAACAAACAATTGCTGCCATCTATTTGCAGTCCATATGAAGATATGACACTTTTCCTATGACTTAACCATCGATATGGAAACTCTCAACCTCTCCCACTTTTGGATGTCATGCATTGTGATGACTAATTTGGGTGATTTGTGAGATACGAGTGATTCATGATGATAACACAAACCTTTCATTGGAGGCATTCATCTCCAGCACAGCTTCCTTGAACGCTGGTCCCAACATTGTTCTTGCAAGGCACAGGATGCTGGTCGTCTTTCCTGTCCCCGGGGGACCCTAGAAAAACATCGTGAAAACTACAAATAATATCTTAACAATGTCTATAAATGTTCATACTTCCTCGGTAGAAAAACAAAACAAAACAAAACAAGCATACTTGAATGGACAAAATTCATAATTGCTGTATGGTTATGCAGCAATTTCTAAAAATGTTATCAGTTATTGTTGTTTTTCTCTCTATTCTATCAATGCTTTCTTTCCATCGGCAGGGTTCCATAGTCATGAAATCTATATCAAGGGGCTTACTACAAATTTTGTACACACTTGCACTTCCCCACAAAAGTATGTCATCAATACAAGACAAGTGATACTAAATAAGCTTAATAGAGAGGATGTGAGGTTGATTCTCACATTTCAGAATTCATAAACATGGAGGCACAGATGGAAAATTCTCATTCTTTAATCCTACATGTTTACTTTGCATTTGGTTTAGACAATGTTATCAACTTCCCCCCTCTAAAATAAAATAAAAAAATTATCTCTCCAGTCAAAACTGTCAATCAAGCTACAAAGCTTTACTCTACATTTTGTTATTTGGCCGAAATATTGATTAGTGATAAAACAAAATAAACAGACTGTTCTGTAAAAAGGTAATCACATCTTTAAAAAGGGCATTGTTCATTCATCAGCTTGCCACATGGGATTATTTAATTTCTTATGGTCGAATTTGAATTGTTTTACAGTACCAATCAAATACTTCTATGCAAACAGTCATTGGACCACTGGCTTTGAAAGTTCTCTTCAAAAGTGAAGCTGTAAAAATAATGTGCCTTGGCATGACTTGCTACGGCCAGGGAACTCCAAATGAGGGATCTCACGTCTGTGTTCTTATTCAAGTCAGCACAACTCCTATTCCTGAATGACTACATGTACATCCAGGGATGCCAAGTTCAAAACAATTTTATGAGTGAGATTTTCATGACTTGGCATCTCGACATGCGAATGTGCGCGTGAGCGAGGGTGTGGGAGGGGTTTTTCCCCCCTGTGTCCTCCCACGGTAGGGAGCTTTTTCAATTTTTAGCTCTTCACGGTGCGATCAGGTGCATACTTAAGTGACTATTTTTTACTTATTTTGAAAGACAAAAGTGAATTTACCTTCATTTGTAACTATCACTTTAATCTTTTGAGCTATACTCATTATCATAGGCCCAAGTCGCAGACTTCGCTCGATGAGTGAGAAAAATGGGTGCCATGCGTGAGATCGTGAGATGGCCCCTAAATGCTTGAGTCTCACGCAGAATGTATGAGACTTGGTAGCTCTGGTACATCCCAACAAAATTTCAAAATGACACGGCACCTTTCTTTGTGTGTGTGTGTGTGTGTGTGTGTGTGCATGCATTTCTTTGCGTCCTCCTTTTACTTCAGCTCTAATTCTGAAATGGGTAGCTATATGGATGCCTGACTGTAATGCACTGTACTCACCGCAATGATCACATTGGGAACATTTCCTTCTCTCGCAAAGACGTCTAGTCTTGAAACCGTTTCCTCATTGCCCACGACATCTGTGAGCACTGTGGGGCGATATTTCTCAACCCTGTGGATAGCAAGTGATCAGACAGCAAATCAGTGGTGAGAATTAGAAATTCACATGTGAGTCCTATACATCCTACAACTACAAAGAATGCAGCTGGCACCATGAATAGCATAGCAATAGCAAGATAACAACATAGCAAACAAATGTATCCACAACAAAATTCCATTATTTACTAATGAAAAAGAAATGGGCACATACACTGTAGCTTGTCATAAATTGCAACTGGTGAGTTCCCCCCCCCCAAAAAAAAAAAAAATAAATAAATAAAAAAATAAAAAAATAAAATAAAATAAAAAATAAAAATAAATATGAGCTGTCATAGCCTGGGCAACAACTACTGAACAGCTCAAAAGCAAAAATTCTGTAACATGGACAAGCTCAGCAGTGTGTTTCATGTGTACTTCAGATTTAAAAAAAAAAGGGTCTTAAAGGACAAGTTCACCTTCATAAACATAAGGATTGAGAGAATGTAGCAATATTTGTAGAACACATCATTGAAAGTTAGAGGAAAATCAGACAATCCGTTCAAAAGTTATGAATTTTTGAAGTTTTTTTGCAGTACCCGCTGGATGAGAAGACTACTGCAGTGTATGAATAACTTAGATGTCACATGCGTACAACAATATAAGGAAAATATAAAGAGAATTTCACAAAATTCCATCTTTTGAAAAAAGTACACATTCCCCTGACTCGTTACCGATAAATGTTATGGGTAATATTATTCCCCTGCCTTTAGAAAGAGGCAAGTCAATTGCTCTTTTATTATGCGAAAAAAGTGAAAATATGTTGAATTTTCTTTTATATTTTCTTTATACTGTTGTACGCATATGACTCACAAGCTGTAGTAGTCTCCTCATCCAGCGGTTCCAACACAAAAATTTAAAAAATTCATAACTTTTGCATCGATTGTCCAATTTTCCTCAAACTTTCACTGATGTGTTCTACTAATATTGTTGCATTTTCTCAATCCTTATGTTTATGAAGGTGAACTTGTCCTTTAATTGTCTTTAAAATGTAAAGTCTGTTGGCTCATATGTGTGCTAAAAGGTTTTAAAAGATTAAAAAAAACAGTTGTCAGCTTGTTTTGAGTAATTCTACATGTATTTCAACATACTTCTCCCCAAAATAGCAGTGAAGCAACAGTCCATCAAATATGTATCTGTATGGTTTTAGAATCTAAATCTTGTAAAGTATAGATCAAGAATGGAGAATACATATTTATAAACAAGACAATTTCTCATAAAAATTCATCTGAGACAAGAGAGCATGAACATACATGTAGTCTTTTGGATTTTTGCACAGTTCTTCTTTCCCTTACAATGACATTAAAGGGATGGTACAGCACTGGTCAACGTGAGGATTCAGCTTTTAACCTAGTTTTGCGAGATACTTAGAAACCACCTTATGACATGTCAAACAGCATACAATTCTAAGAGGAACTCATTCAAACTTTATTTGATGAGAATTGGTTTTGAAATGGCCAAGATATCAAAAAAAAAAAAACCCAAAGTAAATCAAAGCATTTCTAATAAAAGCTGGGTCCCACCTTTTACTAGGCTGAATTTGGTACTCATCAATTCTCATCAAATAACTTTGAATTGCTTTTAGAATTATGTGCTATTTCATATTTCATAACAGGTTTCTTATTACATGTATCTCAAAAAATCTTCATAAAACACATTGGATATCTGAAGCCCCATCTCAACCAAAACTGTACCATCCCTTTAACAGGACTTTCATATTTACAGAAAAATATATTAAATAATCTAAATTCAAAGTAGGCTCTTAAATTCCTAGGAAAGAGGCTACCTCACAAAAGTGATTTTGATGCAAATTTTGACGCACATTTCCAATGATTCCATGATGAATATGGGAAAACATATTTTAGATACTGAAATCTCATTGAAACATGGTGGAACATACATGTACATTGTACATCAAAGGACAATTTCTGGCACAATTATCAAATCCATTTTTACTACTCGATATAATGTTTGTAAAGACTTAGGCCCATAAGGTAAATGCAGTAATTTAAACATTTTAGCCAAAAACCATCTACAAATTCTACAATATGGGTTTTAGGAAGAGACAACTGAGTTCATAGCGGTCATGACATAATATGTTATTACCATTTACAATAACTGAACAGTTAGATCAAGATGTTTTTGCTAGATTTACCATGGCATTTCATATGTTGATGATGTCCCTGGCTTGTTGCTGCGGTCTTCTTTTTTGGTTGTATCACCTGAACCATCACCCACTGCTGATGAGGTTGATTCCATCACCTCCATATTTATTTTATTCTTTTTAAAAATATATTTGGACTGCTACAAGTTTCTAGTGTTGGATAGACCAAGAAGTTTGCTCTGGCAAAATGCAAGACCCCCTCGGCAGCAATAGTGTATAGGCTGCAGTTCCACTTCTGACTTTAGAACCTGCTGGAAGAAGATTTCTGGAGCAATTTCTTCATTCCACGTCTGGCACAAGCACAACTGGTGTGTGATACTGTATACGGGACTGCATCACTTGCCGACGGTGAAGCTGGTGAAACTATTGATATCCACCTTGGGATGTGACAGGATCAAACACAAAGACATAGACTCTATTCATTATTAACGACATGAAGAAACCTGTTGCCTGAATCTAGCACGCACTGTATCACCAAAGTTCGACCTCCCATGCCAAAATTCAACTGCACGCAAGGGTATTACATGATAATTGTTAGGTTTTACATGTAGCTGGATGTCAAATTTTGGGACAGCATTATGGTCAAATTATGGGCGGCTTGCTTTATTATCATGATTAGCTATCTGATGTGACAGGGGAGATAATCTAACTTAAGGCCAGAAAGAGGGAAGGCTGAACATCAATGCTGACGATCGACGAAACAGTAGAACCCTATCAGTATCAATAATACCTAACACGTGTAATACACGCACACTCACTACACTAGAACCACTCCCCATCCATATATCTAACGTTTAATAGTCGTTAGAAGTGGTGGATCCGTTCGATCCGTGATTAAATTTATTTCAATTTAGACATGTTAAGACTAGATACGAAATAAATTTACTTAAGTAATTTATCGCAGCCCAGTTCTAGTTGGCAGTGCAGTCTTTCTAGGCAATTCCATTGGCATTAAAACCACTTAGTAAATACTCCCAACTTAGGTACGTTAAACATCATTTCTTGAAGAAAAAAGCTGACCCAAAATATGTTTCATAAACTAATTTACAATAATCAGCTGATAATGCAATGACAATGTCATATTCAAAGCACAGACAGACCAGTGTAAAGCCTATGATAGTGATGTTGTTGAGATAGATGGGAAGCACGACGACCACGAGTAGCGGAAGTCAAGGCGAAGTCTCCTCCACTCCGGTTGATTTCTACCTCTGCTAATCACAAAAACAAAAATGTCACTGACATTCCGTCATAGAAATTAACAGATTGACTTTGCAATCACCTCGTGGGACCTGTGTGATAAACGTTAGATTTCCAGTTGGTGCTACCGCATGCATGCAATGCCTAGCTCGTTTCACCATGCAAAGTACCAGTAATACATACATTCATGAAGTTTCGCGCGTGAGGGAAACATATGAAACACAACCTCGTTCGAGGGGTCGTCTGTAGGATCTGTAATTGCTGCAGAAAGATATGATTGAAAATAATTTTATATATTTATATTATCCATAGTATATTGCTGATTATTATCCTTGAATTTAATGACTTTATTTAAACTGTAGCATGATACGTTGCGTAGCAGTGAAGTGTATCACATCCTCGTCCGCTGCACTGCGGCCTATAGCTATGCACGTATGCAACGCTCAGTGCATGCAGAGGTGTGCCTGTAACTCACGAGCTTTTGCGTTCGCACAGTGCATGCATGATAGCTGTGTGCACTGTGCTGTGTGTGGCGTGGATCAAGCCAATACAGTGCGCATTAAAGTCTTCGATACGGCTGTCGAAGAAATGTTATAATGAGTGGGACCAAAACAAAAGCAAAACGCTACTGTGTTCCTCGTGACTCGTTACTTCCTAGCTTTCCGGTTGGACTTTGATCATAGCTTTGAGACTCGATGATCACCCCATCTAACGCTTCAGACGAAGGTTCTGACATTATTCAGCCGTCGGCACGCCGTGGAGACTCTGTCGAAATGGCGACGACTGCCAGTTGGGTTGATCCCGTTGATGTGCGTGATAAGAAACCTCTTCTAGAAGACGAGGACGGCAATGATGACGCTGATGAAGAGGCAGCTGTTCGGGAATACGCGGACCGGTCGACGTCGGGACAACTTGTTAATGAAGCCCATGTAGGACACGTTCAAGTGAACGGCACAACTGGGAGCATTGTGCGACCTGAACACGAAGGAGGCTCAAGTCGTGATGGAAACCCTGATGATACCTATGACACTAGGAACTCAGCAGATGAGCAAGAATCCTCCGACGACAGACCAAAATGCTCGGCCTATGTCACTGTGATCGTTCTGTTTTGTGTGAATTTGCTCAATTACTCAGATAGATACACAATAGCAGGTGTGATTCTTTCTGGTTTAACCTTCTCCAGACCTGATATAAATGTAGATTCTAACCGGTGGCATCATATTTTTAGGCTAGGCTATGCTTTTCAGTTTTACACACTGTCAAATGTGGGATGGGCGGTCGAACCTTGCTTGGTGTGGGTTTTTTAAATTTACCAATCTTGAGAATTGAGTTGTTGATGCATTGGCATATGTGACCGTGCATCACAAAACGAACAAAAAGGCGCATGCAGTGATATTGTGTGAGGACTGAAAATAGGTGAAATGGGTAAACCTCTAGGTATTAAACCAATATCGAGTTTTTCATATTTTTGGAGAGAGCAAATCTTCTACATAATATGTTAAAGTTTGGGATCATAAAACGAACAGGATTTTGTGTTTTCAGCAGTTTTTCTTGAATACTTTTTGGTGGAATAGTGTGATGAATACTTTTTGGTGGAATAGTGTGATTACTGTAAAAGTGGATATTTTCGTGCGACTTAGTTTTTCGTGCTTGGCCGGTTCAGAAGAGTTTCGCGTGTTTTCAATTCCGCGGAATCAAGACATCACACTCAGGAACATGGCGAGCAAAAATATTCGCGTGCTTTTATTTTCGTACTAGTTTCTGGTGGCGCGAAATGCGCGAAAATTTCAACACCGCAAAAATTTCCACTTTTACAGTAGGTATTTCTCATAGAGCTCTCTTTTCATTTTTTAAGAACCCTGTCCATATTCTTCACCGTCAACTCCAATAACTTTGGAAAGAATAATGCTACTGCATTGAAAGTTAGCATTAATCGTCTACAGAATGTGTTAATAAAGCATGTTTAATTGCAGCTTAATCTGATAATCCCTTCATTGTTGTTGCTCCAGTGGTCAACATCCTGTTTTTTGTTCCATTCATCCCACAGCTAGCATGGCTTGGTAAAGATTAACCGCTTGAATAAACCCTGTACTTCAGAACCTGTTTTCTCAGTTCACACTTTCCAGAGTGTGTCCTTTCTTTGCAATATTTAGATAAGTTAGGGGAATCCATTCTAATTGAGTTATACTCCATTTTAAAGCTTAGAGTGTGCTCTTTCAGAATCTGATCTCAACTAAAAATCCATGTCTGGCGACTTTTTGTTGGTTTTGTGATGCACGGTCACATATGCAAACACATTGTCATTAGGCAGTGTTCATTAAGAGATGGAGCTCCAAACTGGCTGTACTTGTGGGCTAATTATGCAAACAGTTGTCAGTTTTCTGTTGATGTACAAAGGAATTCCACGGGTGCATCTGCACCTTTGACAATCAATGTTCGATGCCGTCATCTTGATGAGCAGTCTGAGGATTCATATGTTTTGCTTATTCATTAATTAAATGAAATAAAAGCTCACTGAATGATAAATGCTTTAGCATTCATATATGACACTACCTCATCTTTTATAAGTTGGGATGGTGAAAAGTAATTCATTTGTTTATTTACACTCATTTAGTTACACTTATTTATTTATTTATTTATTTATTTGTTTGTTTTATTTCAGTATGATAGCTCTGTCAATGGCTGCAAACACTGTCATTCTCAGAGGCCCTACACATATAATAATTAACAAACCATCACAGAGACTTACATCTGTTGGGCAGATCCACTTTGGCACATGCTTCAAATATTTTAGAGTGGTGAAATCGAACATGGGTTCAAAGGAAATAAGACGATTGTGACTCCATTCTCTTGAATATCGTTGGTATAATTGTGGTGGCTGTCCCAAAAGGAACTCTTTCCATTGTACAAATGTACATGGCCAATTGATGGTTTGATAAATGTTTGTAAGCCAGCAATCTGAGGACCAAGTCTTGCTTAAAATCCTTGTAAGTACCAGACAATGAAATGCCATGCCTAGGGTACACATATATTGTCGTATAAAACTAGTAAAGACACAAGGGCTCAACTGCTGGCTGACTGCTGCCAGAGCATAAATGGACTTGAACTCAGGACCATCCCTCATAGTCAAATAACTAAGAGTCTGTGATTTTCTGTACTGAGCTTAACCACAAAGAGTCCTACGTGTAGATGTACATTTGTAAGTAGTGTTCATGTGCTTGCCACCTGCTCTAGTAATGAGCCCTAAACTTGTAAAACTTCATAATTTGCATATTGGCTTGTTCCCTCGCTTGGCCTGCACAAGTGATTGTATGAAAGGATTTACAGTAAACCTTGCTGAAATCAAATTCAAAGGGACCGCAGAAAGACCTAGGTGACATCTGTGAACTACATAGTTTGACATCCACAATTGAATTATAAACATGTTTAGATGTTATATACTCATCTGGGGTTAATTATTTTCTTTTTTTTACTTTACCAGTAACCAATTTTTGGTTCTTGCCAAAATTTTGCCAAATCTTCTGGTGGTATTGTAATGTTCCCGTCCTTTTCTGCTCAATTACAAATTACAAAGTACATTACAAAGTATGTGTACCGGTACATGTCTGTACTATACAACTGTACTTTCTTGCCCATCAGTTATAGTGTAATACTCAGTCAGTCATTACATAGAATGTATGCTTTCATAGTAACAGAATGCAGGATGAGTGAAACTTTGAATGAAATTTGAAAGAGTGTCATGGGCATTTAACCATGATATAATCTGTGCTACTGTACACTAATGTATGTATGACACTTACCAGTACATGATAATTATATCGTTTTAATTACACCATACATACATATACATATGCCATTATTTCTTTTAGGTTTCATGGTATGGAACATCCTCACAAATTTGCCATTTAAAGAATCTGTATAGATTTGCATGGAACTCA
Source organism: Diadema antillarum (assembly GCF_040938485.1). Taxonomy (NCBI): domain Eukaryota; kingdom Metazoa; phylum Echinodermata; class Echinoidea; order Diadematoida; family Diadematidae; genus Diadema; species Diadema antillarum. Next base: position 1,801,502 of record NW_027270897.1, read on the forward strand.
AGTAAATGTCAGTGTGCAACATTTGTATGAATAATGAAGACTTGTTCACAGGCTTGAGGCTTGCCATGTTAATTAATTTATGAAATTATGGCTTTATTGTAGAGACTTTGATGCTACGACCAGGGTTTTCATGCTTTGTTTTGCTCTTTTTCTCTTGCCCAATCAGCCAATCTGCCTGCCATCCAACAATATTTCAACATCGAAGACAACAACAGTGCAGCTGGTCTTCTGCAGACCATCTTCATAGTTGGGTACATGCTCACATCGCCAATATTTGGCTACCTGGGTGATCGGTACTCGAGGAAGTTGGTGGTATCCTTTGGTATTCTCTTCTGGTCAGCCACAACCCTGGCAGGGTCGTTCATTCCCTCACATGTGAGTTTTAGGCTCCACTTCTTTTTGCAAGCAATGTTAAATTGTAGTTTTTTTCTTTTTATTGTTTAAAGGGATCGTATAGTTTTGGTTGAGACCTAATATCTGGTTTCTAACATTTTTGGGTGAGATAATGAGAAACCTCTCATGAAATATGAAAGAGAATGTAATTCCATGAGGAATTAAACGTTTCTTTGATGAAAATTGGTTTTGAAACGACTGAGATATCCAAAACAAAGCGATTGTAATAAGTGTGAGACCCACACTTTATTACCATCACTTTGTTTTACTTTGTTTTTGGATGTCTCAGTCATTCCAAACCCAATTTTAATCAAATAAACTTTGAAGTCCTCTTAAAGTGGTGTGCTCTGTATTATTTCGTAAGTGTTTTCTTGGTATCTCACAAAAAAGTTAAAAGCCCAATTCTCATTTCCACCAATACTGTACCATCCCTTTAACCCTTTTTGTATTCATGCCCTTTGATAGCTGTAACTTACCAAGCCATCAGTTTATATATGATTTCCCTAAATACTCAACTCTAAAGTGTAATTTAACATCCCACTTTAGAAGTGGCAGTACCACAAGTCCACAGTGGAAATTATTGTGATGTATCAGGGGAAAAAGACTACCGGTATATAATCCCCATTTCATAGGTAAGTACAGCTGTACCTGTAGTTTCAAGATACACAATGCAATACTGATCAACAACAAAAATAAGTGACAATGTTTTTTGATCAGTGAGTAAAGCACATTCAGGTATGATTTACTGACTAAGTTACCCAGATTACCAGATATGCTTGGTATTGTAATTTTGCTTTCAAAGAAATATGATATGAAGAAGACCAATATTACCAGTGTTTTTAATGCTCTAAAAAAAAGAAAAATCTTATCTTTGATGTACTCATTCACACGGTGTCAAAAGAAGTGTAGATCTTTGCTTTCAATGATTTTTAAAATCTATGATTGACCTTTAAAAAATAGCATTATCTACTCTCACAAACAAATCAAGCAGAACATAGACACATCAGCCCGATGTTTCGAAATAGCGCGCTATTTTCTGACTTGGGAAAATTGGAAAATATCTCGAGCTTGGATTTTTATCGGGCTGATGTGAAAACGCCTAATGATGGAAAGGGAGAAGCCAGTATATTAATGATACAGACTTTAATTCAGTCTAAGGCATAACTTGCATTTCTAACATTTCTTCAATTTTGATAACAATAATCTTGTATTACAAACATGTAAATTAGAGGATTCATTAAAAGTATGTTGTTGGATTGGGACAAAAAGCAAAAAGCAGAACAAATGTCCCCTTCTATTTTGTAGTAGAGTAATGTGCATTTGTACAGACTGAATATCGGACCCTGTGAACAGTAAAATCTCCTTCCTCTGCCCCCCTTCCCACCCAGCTCTTCTGGCTGTTCCTTCTACTCCGTGGCCTGGTCGGGGTTGGTGAAGCGAGCTATGTCACCATTGCTGCTACGCTGATCGGTGATCTCTTTACAGGCAACAGGAGGACTCGCATGCTGATGGTCTTCTACTTTGCCATCCCAGTCGGGAGGTGAATAACGTGATTCCTTTACTGTATATGCCATATGTTTAGCGAGCCTAATTTTTTGCGCATCGGGACTTCCTGACGATTTCGCGAGTGGTTAGATTTGTGATCTTGGAGTGCAGTACTGAATGGAGAAATACATATATTGATGTGCACGCCATATTCATATCGGGATCAGAATCAACATTTTTGTGTCTCTTTCAATTTGTGAATAGACCAGCACCTGACTTGTGAAATTCATGAAAAAAAAAAACCTCATGAAATATTTGGCCTATACAGTACTCTACTGAACAGCAGCAGTGAAAAAAAAAAAAAACACTACCGGTATATTTCAGTGGTTGCTGCCACCATTTTGAAATGGGGGTCTTCTGGGAGAGCAAGAGGGTATTTGCAAAGGGGATATGTTGATGTCAAAATTTTCTCTTTCCCATATGCTTCTCTTATACTAGCACTTCAGCCCTGCTTGTCTAGGCTGGGATGAATGTAACAAGTGCGAATTTAAACCAGAATGTTGCCTACACTGAAGATGTGCCGTGTTTATAATTAGGGTGATGAGGTGGCTCAGTTGGTGGTGTGTCTCTCTCGCAGTCGAATGAATGCAGGGCTGCCAACACAGGAAACTAGTTGAGAGTGAGACTCCCATAGGCCAATGCTATAACTTAGGAGTCAAAATGAGTGAGATCAATAGAAATGCATGCAAATGAAATAAAGTTTCAGAGTGAGAAAGGACCAAAATGCGTGAGTCTCACGCTCAATGCGTGAGAGTTGGCAGCCCTGTGAATGCAGGTTAAAGTCCCAAGGGTTTGAGTCCCACTGAGTCGACTGTATGTAAAAGGCAAAAGCACTTTGTCTCTTGGATAGGAGCCACAGTCCCTCATATGAGAGAGTCACAACTCATGCATGTAAAAGATCCCACTTCTCTTCCTTGCAAAGTCCAGCATACTAATATAAACCCAGTGTATTGATCAGCCTCATACAATTGTATACCTACACCAGAAAAAAACAACCCCCAAAACAGATGAATGATGCCGACCCCTCGTGGTTCGCCCCAGGTGACTGGCATTAGTCAGCAAATGGTATCAACCAGGCACTAATGCCATACAAAGAAGAACGAGAATATATTTATAACTACCAGCAAATACATTGTATGCTGGCAGCAAATGGCAGCGCTTGTGAACTGTACATGTGATTTATGCCAACTGCAGGGCTTAAATGTTATTCCAGGACCAACAATGCCACAGCTTTTGGTGCCCCTTTGATGTCTCAGTCCCTTTCCTAAAGTTCTTTGTGGCTTTGGATATCTTTGATACCGTTTTAACACCTGCTTTTTTGTATTAAGTACAAGTATCTACAGTGTTTGTCTAACCCTATTTTAACTGGGCTATTTGAGACCAAAAGTTTTTACTGGGGGGGGGGGGGGGGGTCAATTTGACCCCCCCCCCCCCCCCCCCCCCTTCAGATCTCAGCCGCTGATCGCGCAATCGCCGCAAAATTTCGTGTGAACATAGAGCCGGATGTCAACTACATGTACAAGATTACATGGTCATACAATAGAAAAATGTTGATTTCATATTTTTTGATAAATCAGTTAAATGCAAATTTACGCATGAAATCATATTTTCACCTATAAGAATGATGGATTGCTAAATTTTTGTGTCAGAGTTCCTCGAGACACATCAAACAATTTTCTTGTAAAAAGATAGTGCAATCAAAATCAGTTTCTTTTGTTTTTTATTGTTTTGTTAATTTCTTATGTATTGTATTGTTTTTTTGACCTTTTGTTTTCTATTGTTTTTTGGCCAAAATTTGTTGCAGGCACTATTTCAAGCTTATCTACATCAGAATTGATTGATTTTAATGTTCAAAAGTTGAAATAATCTAATTTATATTGATTAAACAAAAAAAAAAAACCACAATTTGCATTGGATTTGCACACGAAATCATGAATTTGAGCTGTTTTCGGGTTGACATAATGCATATATGCAAAACATTGCTTAACTTCAGAACGGTGTACCCGGACGTCGCAAATTTGGTCTTAAAATATGCGGGAGACTTCAATGAAAAAAGTAATGAAACGACGCGGCAAAATCTTTGCGCGTTGCGGAATCGTGGCGCTAAATGTCGGGGGGGGGGGGGGTTCAATTTGACCCTCCCAGTTAGAATAGGGTTAAGAGCATGGGCCTAGCCTCAAGTTGTTGTTGTTGTTTTTTTATTTAAACCCTGTACTGTAAGCTAGTATACCTGTATTCATATCCTTAACTTAGAATTAATCTTGATCCATCAATTAATCTTGATCCATCAATCAATCTTGAATGATGTCAATTGTCCATACGTTGCAAGCTATTAAAGAAATTTTATATCTAACAATCAGAAGTTGAGGATTTGGAGTAAGCTGATTCTTTATTTTAAAAAATAGAGAGTTTGTTCTCTATTTCCTGGTACCATGTCAATGGTTTTGTTGCTTTTTCTGCAACTCTCAAATTCTTAACCCATCACTGGTGTCAGAATATTTGTTGTTCATACAAAAGTTTCAAAAATACCCAACCCAAGCTACATATTGTCAAAAATATATATTTACTTACACGTGTACCAACACTGCCTCTTGCATTTTAAGAGGTTCCATTATTGTTTTTTGTTTGTGTACTCTTGAGAGGGGGTATAAAATTTGTTTTTGTTTGTTCTTTGAGATCATTTCAATAATCATGCACCCCTTTCGTAGTAGTGAGAAAGTAAGTTGGCTACAAAGCTCATGATTCAGGTCATTGCCTATCCGGAATGCACAGTACAAGACCTACACATACTTTGTATTGCAGGAGTTACTGCATTCCATAGGCATACATGTGTGCATGCAGTATACTTGTCGAACAGCATGCACTAGCTATGATATTTCCATCTGGCATGAAACACAACCTGGTAATTACTTTAGACTGCAAAATCAGATCTACAAAGTTGTCATATTGCATCACATGATCCTGTGGAATCACATGACCTGATGATGTGAATGACTTTGATTGTTGTAGTTTGAGACAGAATACGACTGTGTGCTGGTACAGGAGAAACTGACATTAAAGCTGTCTGATTGTGACGAATTACAGATTAAAAAAAAAATCTAATACATGAATGGTTGTATGAGACACTAAGTATCGTATTGAATGACAAAGTGTATGTACAGTGCCCTTATTCAGTTGTTAATAATAATAATAATTGCATTTATAAGGCACTTTATACTGGTGTTTGTAAGCCCACAAAAAGACAAAAAAAAAAAAACCCCCAAACAACCCAAAATGATATTAGGATATTTTGATATTAGGATAATTGTTGAATGTAATCATTGCATTTCAGTTTGTTGTATTTATGTGCGATAGGTAGATTTCCAATATTTTTAGTCTGGTTTGTATTTCTTGTATTTTTTTTTTTTTTTTTTTTGTCCTTCCAATTCTTAATGTGTGATGGAGAAGAGTCATAGAAACAAGAATTACTTGGACATGTAAATCACATAATAGTGTGATGCAAGTATAATTGCTTCTTGATGGAAGCCCTAATAGCTGTGTTTCTATATCATACTATGCCATGGCTTGGTTTGTTCAAAATCCAAATTGTGTTTTGTGGTTTGAGTGGGAGAGTCCTAAGCACTCAAATTTTTTTCTGTTGAAAGCAGAAGTAGAGTCACGAGACAATGTAATAGATCCGACATGAACAAACTAATGGCGCACTGTTTCACTTACAATGTACATGGTGCATCAAGAAGAATCACATCATTAAATTCTATTACTCCGTAGACCAGGAAAGTGAAAAGAAGAGCACAACTCCAACTAGACTCGACTGCATGTATCAATAACATACCAGTACAGTACTTTCCATGTAATCCGGTATCATATTTTAAAATTGACTTATAACACAAAGTGAAAGACAGTTCCTGATGCATGTTACATTTACCGGATAATTTGGTAGGCATTCCAAAATAGATGGGTAGGAATTCGCAAGATGATAACCTGATCTCTTTCTGTGATGGTTTCCAGCAGAAAGCCTTTAAAATTTGTGTGAATATGAATTATGAAGAAACTGAGGTGTTGAAAGTCAATAGAGAGCTTAAAGTTGACATTTTAGCATGTTAAATGTGATGTGATGATGCAGTGCAATCTTAAAACTGTATCAGGTTTCAATTCTGGCTTCTGTTCATAAAGTATTAGACAGTACGGTTCTAGAAGTTCTCAAGGAAAAGATTTTAATTTAATTACATGTGTGTTTAATTCCTACAGATATGTTTTTAAGTATAATTTCACAGTTGCACATGTTCATTATGTTTAATTCATATATATAACTGTTCTTATGTTTAATTCCTATATGTTTTAATATTTAATTCCTTTGTTCTTATGGTGTACACAGTGTATGTCAAGTTCCTACAAATGTTGTCTCAAGCATGACACTATTCTTGTTTGTTTTTTTTGCAGTGGATTTGGTTACATCTCTGGCAAGTTGATAGCAGAATTAGCCCACAATTGGAAATGGGCGCTAAGGGTAAGTCTTCCACCCCCTAGCGATAATCATTTGTGTAGCACAGTGATGAAGAGGGACGGGGTCCATTGAAGTGAAATGCACCTGTGTATTGAAACTGACTTTGATGTAGATGGAGCAGTATCAAACAAAGTGAATAGTAAAAGAAGTTTCCTGAAAATTGGATTTAGAATAAGAATGCTGTGGACTTTGAAAGTCTCACTTTTTTTCTCTTCCTTTTTTTTTTTAGTAAACAGTGATATAGATCACAATATATGCAAATTAGATGAGACAGAGGCATCATTGCCACACAACTATTTTTAGATAAAAACATAATCCTTATATGTGTATAAGATAAAAATCATGTTTGTGTCTGATGGCATCAACTACTTCCCCTCCCCCCCCCCCCCTTGACATTGGTCTTCATCACTGAGCTGTTACCACTCTGAACAATGATTTGATGCAAAAGATATTTGTTTTCTGAAATTTTGATTTCCCTTCCCAGTCATGAAATGTTGTACAGATTTGTGTCCCCGCTGATTGAAGACAGTTGAGGTGATGACATCATCGCCTTGATTAGACTGTGGCCTGTATCACTTTTAACTCTCTTTTAACCCTAACTAGGCCGGGCTATCTAGGTAGTTGATAGAGCCGGGGGGGGGGGGGGGGGGGGGGGCCTCCTAGGCCCCAATCCAGATCTTGGCCGTCGACCGCGCGATCGCGACGAAAATTGGCACACACATTGCCTATGATGTCATCTAAATTACCGTGAAGTTAATTTTTCAAAAAATTATCATTTATGCTACATTATGCTAATTTATGCATAATGATGCATGAAATCAGACTATTTGGTATAAATCACAAAATAAAGCTCAAAACAGGCACATTTCTTGTGTAAATATTCTTTTTACTGTCCTTAGCAAATGTAATAAATAAAATTTGTGATATCAGAAAAAATTCTTAAGTATTTTATTGTTTTTTTGAATTTCTTATGTATTTCTTTGTTTTTCCGACTTTATGTTTTTCATTGTTTTGTCGATGAAATTTGTTCGCGACATCGCTCCGAACAAGAAAATATGTTATTCATTGATTTTAATCAATAAAACACCAAAATAATCATGCTTTTATGAAATTTGCCTGCAAGCACAGTTTGCATTGAAATTGCACACGAATTCACGTTTTTGAGCAATTTTGGGTCTGACATGCATGTACATATTTATGCGTAACTTCGGAACCGCGCACCCGGGCGTCGCAAATTTGGTGTCAAAAGATGCGGGAGACTCGAAAGAAAAAAGTCATGAAACGTCGCGGCGATAGCTTTTTGCGATTGCGATACATCGCGCGGAGCGTCGAGGGGGGGGCCTCGGAGGCCCCCCCCCCCCCCCCCCCCCCCCCCCCCCGGCCTAGTTAGGGTTAATACATGTATATTTGATTCCATGTACTACAATGTAGTTGTGACTTGCATCATTCTATTCATATTGTTCTGCTTATATATGTCTTTGAGTGGACTTGAACGTGGAGAAGCGTTTTGCTTCATGACGGTGGAAGCATTGTGCTATTATGGTATTGGGCAGGCTCGAGTGTGAACATAATATGCTCTCTTTTCATCTCCTTGGTGTAACAGTTGCTGGGGGGGGGGGGGAAGATTGCTTAAGCTTTAAAGGTAATAATGAATGTCAGGAACATTAATGCAGCATCATCTGGGATGTAAATATACTGGCAACAGCTGTCTCCAGGAGGGGAAACATTTAAAAAGAGGAAGTGTTAATCTATCATTCTGGTTCATAGTAGGGGCAAGAAGGCAGTGTAGATATAGTATACATAGATGTCTTGCATACTAAATGTGTAGAGTAAGCGTTCTGAGGCGAGATGGGTAGAAATCAATCTACTTCCTGACTTGAATACAGACTGGAGGTACTAGTATACTCTCTAACATTTCATTCTGTGTAAAGGTGCCAAAAAGAGCTCTGTTACTTTTTACAGTATCTCATTCCTTTTTCTCTTTTTTTTTGCCAGAAATACGGCATGTTTTAAAGGAAAAATATTGTTTTTCCTAAATCGTATTACTACACACAAACTGAACATTTTTCCATTGAAGATATGTTATCTCAACACTCATCAGAATACGGCAATGCTATGTACAAGGTTGGCATCTCGAGATTTTGCAATTATTTTTGCCCATCCAAGGTTATGTGTAATGCACTTAAGTATCTCCATGATGACTGCCCTGTTGGATTTCCTTGATTTTGATAGATTTATAAATAATGGTAGCCCTTCTGGAAGAGCCGAAGGTCTCGTTCTACACTGTATGTCAGCCTTGTCCCTGTATGCCTTAATCTGTCCCTTCAGTTATGACTGAGTAGAGGTTTCACTTTGTCACTCTGCCTGTGTGACATGTGGAGGTTAAAATGCACGTAGCATTTCACTTTTCACCTTAAGAAAGGTAATACTCTTTGAATTGCCACGGGGTGAAAGTGAAACCGAGAGAAAAGAGTAATTTTCTGTCAGTGGGGTATCTTGAAGTCAGCATATCACACTGCATAAATACAATGGTCTCACCTTGAAACTCCTTGAGAAAGGCTAAGGTTGTGATCAACGTCAAATCTAAGAGATAAGTGAGAGGGGAGGAAGACGTGCTTCTGTATCTTGCCGATTGTTTGTCGCATTGCGTCTTTGAAAATAGCGTCAGAGAGTGATTAATAGCATAGCCGTGATAATACTTGTCATGCCCTAGGTTGTGATGATAATGATTATCAATGATATTTTTTTATGATACTTATACTGAAATTGAAAGTCATAGAAAAGTGGCAGAACAATGCAAAGCAGTAGTACTGCTGTGATGACAAAGATCATAATAACATTGACAACAGCAATAACAGGAACTAGTAATAAATCAGCTGATGATGCTTGGTTTTAATAATATACAATGCAACAACTACTACTGCTGCTAATGATTACAAAAAAGTTTGATAATACCAACAATGAGGAAAACAATTTTGCAAAAGGAACAATATGTATAAGAAGAAAGATAAGTAAGATGATAATCAAATCTTTAATATATTTTGTAATAGAAGAATTTTAGCTGCCCCCCTTCTCCCATATTTTTTCTTTTTTTGACTGAAATTTACCAACCTTGAGAGTGATCATATTATGATCCATGATAAAGAAAGACAATGTGGTACTGGGCATATTTGTACTCTGTAAATACTTGTTTGTTTCCCATGAAATCTGCTTAAATGCCTAACTACATTTGTAGTATAAGTCTAATTTATCCACTGCTTGGTTGAAGTTAAAGTGGAAAATGTGTAGAGCATAATCGAACAAATGAAATGTATCAAAATCAGATGTAAGATTGAGGAACTTTTAAAGTTAACTTTTATTTGTTTTACAAACTTTTGTACATCTGTAGTTTGATGAAATGATATCAGTCATATCAAATGCAAATTAAATGAGGTTATGAAATCATGTTTTCTCACAGCTCCCATTGTTTGTTGGAAGGAATTAAGTAAATCATATTTGCAATTGATATTCACATCTATACCCCTGTGTCTTTACCATTACAATGTATGTATCGTTCATCTTTTATAGGTACCTAGGGATGGTGAAAAGAAATTACCATCATAAAGACAACTTTAGACATTTAAGTACATGTGTACATTTAATCTTCCTTACAGAGTAGCTGGTCAATATGAAGTGGCACATGAATCAGTTATCTTTGTATCTGTTAGGCAGATCCAATTTGGCATTTACAATGTACTTTAAATATTTTTGAGTGGCAGCATCAAACTTGGGTTTAGAGGGATACACTTGTATTTGATAGACGTGTTATGGCTCCATGCAGCTCTCAAACCTTGATAAAATATACATGTTGTCATTGCCCACATGTTTCGCAAAGAGTTGTATGCATGACAGTGGAAGACTCGTGATACAATATCACGTCATCTTATTAACTTAATAGTTCAGATAGACTGTGACCAATATCACGAGGTAATGAGAATATATGTGACACTTCACCATTCTGTAGTTTTATCGTCTAATGTTCGACTGCAAGTGAAACTGGGACCATTCTGTACTGCAATCTGTGATATTATTTTTCTTTCCCAGTTGATTAGAATGTGGAGTAGAGATCCGCCTTGGCTCATGTCTCTTCCGTTTGAGTTAACCAAAAATTTCAAAGGATGAATGTATCAAGGCTTGTTCTAGAAGAGATACAGTCTCTCGATGCTGATATACCAAGTGGTTTCAAGTTGAGATGAACATGTAAAGGAAAACCACAGCTATTCATCTCCAAGAAGTAAATCTGTATCTCTGTATTGTAATTTAATACTTTGCAACAGTTGATATGAAATCACATAAAGGACAAGTTCACCTTCATAGACATGTGGGTTGAGTGAATGCAGCAATATTAGTAGAACACATCAGTGAGAGTTTGAGGAAAATCGGACAATCCGTTCAAAAGTTATGAATTTTTGAAGTTTCTGCTCAGTCATGGCTGGATGAGAAGACTACTATAGCTTGTGATGTCATATGAGTACAACTATATAAAGAAAGTATAAAGAAAATTCAAGATATTCTCTCTTTTCTCAAATAATAAAAGAACACTCGACTTCTCTCCTTCAGCAGTCAGGAGGAATAATTACATCTAACATAAGTCAGCAAGTCGAGGAAATGTGCACTTTATTAAAAAAATCAAGTTTTGTGAAATTCTCTTTTTATTGTCCTTATATCATTGTACGCATGTGACATCATACACTGTATAGTCTTCTCCCCCAGCAGTGATTGCACAGATATTTTAAAAATTCATAACTTTTGAACGGATTGTCGGATTTTCCCCAAACTTTTACTGATGTGTTCTACTTACATTGTTGCCTTCACTCAATCCACATGTATATGAAGGTGAACTTGTCCTTTAAACTACATCCATGAGAGACAAGCGTTAAATTGTTTCTGTATTATTTGTCTCTTTTTCCATGTGTCATACAGTTCACCCCACCCCTAGGCTTTGTGTGTGTGTTCCTGATCCTGGTCCTCATCAAGGAACCCAAGAGAGGCCAAGCAGAGACTGGACACCACACCATGACAAATACCAGCTATATTGCAGACATCAAGGCACTCTGTAAAAAGTGAGTCCAGTCTTTGGTATGTTTCTGATGTCCAAAAAAAAAAATGTTGATCTTATGATTAGTCATGAGGTGGCAGTGATGTGTTTTATAATTTTCAATGTGGAATGTTCTTGCTCACTGTAGTCCAGTATTTACTGTGTCTGTCAAACTGTTTGTTGACTACACCACTCAAGGGAAACACAAAGTAAAGTGTAGTTGTTATAGACAGTTTGAATGCAGTGACTATTGTGATAAGATATTTCCAATGTTTCATGTTACATGTATACACCATGTAAAGTCATTTGGGTTAAGTAATCAAATTGCCCTTCAGGAAAGGTGGTTGCTCTGTACAGGTTCTTAACTACACACTTTGTCTGTGTGGGAATTTCATGTGGTTGCGATACACAGCTGGTCACTAGAGTAGGTTTGACTGTACATTTACTCGGCATGCTTCTTCAAGGTTGTGTGAAACAGCCATGTGGTGCCACACAGCTTCATGTAGGTGTCAGGTACTACCATTTTGGGCAGCCAGCTCCTGTGTTGCCAGTACTGTATCATTGGCCATGTGGGCAGCTCAATCTGAAAGAAAATCCCTGTATTGTGTTGATGGAATCTGGGGGGCATTTCATGAAGCATTTTGTCAGACAAATTTGTCAGACAAATTTGCTCCCAGCCAATCGGATGCAAGGATTTATGTAGCTTATAACAGTTTGTCAAAAAAAATATCCGACAAAATGTTTCATGAAATGCTCCCCAGAAGTGATCTGGAAAGAACCCGCATGTGGCCATAGGGACAGCCATCAGAGGCATATACTTGGACATACATAGCACCATGCTGCTGCACTATAAAACACATCATGTGATCCCTGTGGGAAAAGTCCAATGTCCATTTTAACCCCTTGTGTACCAGATTCTCAGATTACCATAGGCTTTGTACAGGGCCCATTGGGTTCTTGAAGGCATTTTTGTTCAGTCGTACTTATGTCAGCACACAAACTTTAATGTACAGTATGATTTCAAATACATGGATATATCCACTCTGCCTTTTACTTTATGTGGTATAATCACATTTTGATTTAATCCTTTCTTTATTCAAGAAAATGTTTTAAATACATAACCAGGTCAATTATCTCTTTAGATAATTGCAGGTACACATTGAACATACAACACAAATAACATCCATAAGATTAATGTGCCAGTATCAACAATAATATTTAACACTAACAATCATTATAACATTTATATCAATTCTTTAAAATATATATATATGTCGGACGTTTATAGAAACTTCACACTCCGGGCGTACCGATAATCATTCGATGTTCTGCATTTTTTTTTTCTGATTTCGTTTCGTACAAAATCAAAAATTCCATTTACTTTCCCATTGAAAAAAAAAAAAATCTGTGGTCCTAAAAACTGAAATGAGCCTTCTTTCGGTGTATCTAATTCCATATTACATATATACAAATAAAGAATATTACACATATACTATACTAATCAACAAACTTTAGTAAAATGGTGTAAAAAGGTAGAAATAAATTGAGCAGATGGTAGGGCCTACAGTACAGTGTACTCTTCACTTTGTTTCTAGACCTGTAGTGTGTGCGGGCAAGTTTGATAGTGCTGCCTCAGTTTGCCTTGTGGTACATCACATGTGTACTCACATGATTAACTTGGCTGTGACGTTGTGACCATGAGTCCAAGGGAATGGTCTCAAGTTGGGCTGGATGCCAGTGTGACGCACAACTCCGTGTTAGTATACAGTGTAGTAGCATGTTATCTGTCCACCTTGAAGATGGTACTTCCTGGCAGTTTCATTCATAGAGGATTTTAGACTCGTGAAACTTTATAGAGTTGGGAAAGATTAAAGCAGGAACTTTGATGACCTTAGGGGGAAGTTCGAGGCTTATTTTGAAGCTGTTTTGTTTTGTCAGTTCTTTGTTGTTGTGTATAGAAGTCATCAAACATGTACAGAACGTTCTCTGTTCACAGACTTTATACACTGAACCAAAATAATGTCAGTTTACCCAGAAGGGAATTAGTTGCCTCTTTTGAGTTCCTTCTGTAGAAGAAGTTATAGTAAATCAAGATTTAGCAGAATGCCCATTGAAGTTCTTTGTTGAATTGTGTATGGAAGTCATCAAACATGTACATTCTCTGTTCACAGACTTTGCACAATTAGCTAGAATGATGTCAGTTTTCCCCTGTAAGGGAATTAATTGCTTCTTTTGAGTTCTTTCTGTAGAAGAAGTTATAGTAAAACAAGATTTAGCAGAATACCAATTGAAGTCTTCATAATTGTGAAGGCTTTCTCAGTAGAGACAATTACTGTATTTAGAAGCTGTTATTTTTGTGAGGGTTTAATTTCCACGAATTTCGCGAATCACAGTTGGACTGCAAATTTAACAACACGCGAAAATGTCACCATACGCGAAGGTAGTAGTGCGCATATGTAGGCCTCCATGTCAATTCGTGAAAACGACATCTCTCAAAAATGTCTGTGACCTCCTCATTCACGAAAATATCTGTACACGAAAATAACAGCTTAAACAGTATCAACAGTTACACAAAAATTACTTTCTTCCAGGAGGAAAATGATTGCTATGACATTCTGACTGTTGTCAGTGTTGTGATGAAATTACAAAGCTCTAAGTGCTTCTTAGAAAAACAGAGAACAACTTCCTCCCCAAGCCAGGTGTGAAGTGCTCCTCAGTATTTCATGGTACAGTATTCTGACAAAATAATGATTACAGAGTATCGGGTGGAAGACCAACCCCCTCTTAGCACCTACCAGAGTCCTGCAATGTCAACACCTGCTTCCTCCCAAGAGGAAGGTGTAAATTACAAGTTTGCATTGGTCTTACAGTACAGATCAATTGAGCATTTAATGGCTGGGATATTCTCATATTATAATCAAACCAAAGCATGTATACATTTACATTCATATTGACAGGAAACAAGGGGGTCATCTGACTCAGACGATATATGGGATAGGAGTCGATAGGAGTAGATATTCATCAAAGTCAAACCTAATCTGTACATGTTAGTAGGTATCAGAAGGGCTCAGAAGCTTTTACAAGTAACAGTTCTAAATGATTACATACATTTATATTGTAATCCCTATGTCATTTGATCAAGTATGTTACATGTTCATGAAACACTGAGCAAAATCAAAACGGAAAGAAAAAAAGGAATACTCATTCAAAGAATAATTTTGACACTCATGTTCATGAACCTGCACAAAGACACACAACATGCACATATGCACAAGCATCCGTTGATAGTCCCAGTGCTCTAAAGGGTTGATAAAAGAACATCTGCTGTTGTGATTTCTTCAATATGTAGTATTAAGTAGAAGGAGGGCTTTACTATGTGAGATGCACCATTAAACACCATCTGTAATTGCGGACATACGGGTCAAAGTGCAAGCCGATTGCAGCAGTGCTCATTTGAGCTCATGATAGCAACTGAAATAGAACCAGACATCTGTACCAGGAAGTGGGAATTTGTAAAGAACAGTTTGCGTGTATTGTGATGAGCTCATCATCGCACAGTTCCTTCCAGTTTAAAGAGGGCAAGGGCGTACGATAACAATCCGAGGGTCGCAGAGGAATTCTAACTTTACTTGTAGACCGGGATGATGCACCCACCATCTTTCAAAACAAACAAGCGGGAGGTTGTGAAAAAGCTAACACTGTCTCTGTCTCTGAAAACTACTTGATTGCTTTCCACCAATCAGCATCTTTCAGCACAGGAGTAGATAACAATGCGCACAGATCATGTTTATGATTGCAGTCCTATTTTTGCTAGGTTCATTACAAGTTTGTTCACCTTACAGCTGCATTGAAAAGTTCACAGCCACATAACAGAGTGAGAATCTTCACATAGAAGTCCCATGGTTCTCTAGTGTAAAATACAATATTTGTGATATTTCCCGAATGTCCATCAAAGGAAATATAATGAAATCTAAAATAAAATAAAGTGTACTGACCTGACTTGTCATCAACATGCAAGCTACAGTGGATCTCAAGATGAAAGGGGTTAGAAGAAATCTTTTGGCTGAGCAAGTTATCCTTTTCTCTACTTTTCTAGATTACACAACTTTTTCTCATTATAGTCAAAGCATAGGGTATCAAGAGGAGCTATTCAAACTTTCAGCCAATCAGTGCACACACATGTACCGTAAGTCAGCACTATGCAAATAAGTTTTCTTTCACTCTTGCTAATGTTTAAAGGACTGCAACAGGAAATATCTTTTTGGCATATATCACCATCCCATCTGGGCTTACCATGACAATTCTTTGTTTTATGCAAATGAGTTGCTGACCTCAGCTGCTTCAGCAGGCGATATACCGTCGGTGGATCAAAGCCCATAGGCTCTCAAACTTTCTTTGTGAACTCAGTAATACCTGGCACGTGCCCAGGGCAAAGTGGCACGATATCCAAATCATTCTTATGAGCCATGTGCACGTATTAGTGTCACAGAAATGACTGTTTGCTGATAATGCTATATTTACAACCTTGTCTGCTAACCTACGCAAATACCATCATTGTATGGCCCTAAATAGCCATGACTTCATTTGGGTACAAAGCTAGGTCAGTATTTAATTATGTCAAGAGGACGCTACTGTGCTTGTCAATCAAATCTTTTTTATTGATATTTTGTGGATGTTGGGGTGGGGGGGGGGGGGATACATGTAGTTTAGGTGAACGTTCTTTTGTTCTTTTGAGGCATCATCTCACAGCTATCTTTGTTTTTGTTTGCCAGATTTTGAATCTTAATCATTTTATTTACTGTCTACATGTGTCTTATGGTATGATGAGTACAAAAAAACAAAACAAAAACCTATTTTGTAGATCTACTTTCATGTTAAATGCATTTATGTACTGTGAGCTATTGTCAAGTGTGATTGTGAAGTAGGTTGAGCAAATGGTAATGTCTGTTGCCTCTTAGGGCAAAGTACATTTAATATTTGTCTGCACTTTTTCTTTTCCATTTAAGTTCACTTCAAAATTGATTCATGCAACCATGATTGAGTCCATTTTCATTGAGATTCATAAATAAACTTCCATTTCAGCTGAGAGCGATATAGTCAAACATGTCTGTAGCCATCGTCTATGGGGCCACCTGTCATATGCGACCACTAAACACAATTCCCCCCAAGTGAAAAGCCGTGTGAACAACTCTGTTAATAGTGGCCGCCTGTCTACAACAGCCATTTTTTTTTTCCATCTCCTTTTGGGTGGCTGCTTTTAGACAAGGTTTGACTGGTTGGTGTTAGAAATGTCAGCGTAGCACAGCTCAAAAATTTCA
The DNA here is from genome assembly GCF_040938485.1 of Diadema antillarum. Taxonomy (NCBI): domain Eukaryota; kingdom Metazoa; phylum Echinodermata; class Echinoidea; order Diadematoida; family Diadematidae; genus Diadema; species Diadema antillarum. The sequence continues at coordinate 1,818,339 of NW_027270897.1, forward strand.
GTGAATAATGCTGATGACCAATTAGTATGAAACTTTGTTTAATGACTGTTGCTATTTTAATTATTTTCATCATTATTACCATCATATATTATTGTCAGTTTCATTATCATTGTAATTGCAACTTTTTTGTTCATTATTTTTACAAAGTACATATACTAGAGTAAAATACCCCGTGTGCGGCAGTTTAAGGATTTTTCCACACTGTAAACAAATCAGGCAAATTATTTTCAACCATTTCCTATATCATAGACAAGATTATTCATAAACGCTATTGTTATCGTAGAAAATTTGACCAATGACAAACGCAGTTTTCATGATTTACCAGGGCAAAACCCGGCACAATTTTCGCCAATATGCGCCGTAGTAGCTCTGCATGCGGCATGATGTACAGTCCCTGTGCAATACGCGTGTGCTCCCAATCTTCAGCTGAACGCCTTCACATGTCTCGCGAACATTGCATAAGCGCCAATTCCCATTGCGAAAGCACGTGAAAATAGCGGGCGCACATGCACTGGCTGCAAACAGGGATCGCAAGTCTGGCGGTGTTGTTGATGTCTTTCTCGCGTTTTTCTGAATTTTTTTTGTGGTAACATCCACTTTCCGAAAAAAATGGTGGCCCACGTCGGCTCGCGAAAGTTCTATTTTATGTGAGGATATGTTTTCAAAATCCATGAACGTCGGGAAAACAACAAAAAATGCAGTTTCTTAGACCCTTGTTTCTTAACTGTTATCTTAAGAAGTACAGAAAATGAAATTGTGGATGCGATATGTTGTCATTTAGGTGAGAAAATTTCACTTTTGTCGGAGATTGTGCCCTTTTTATAGTTACTCTATTTATTGTTATTAAAAGTATCCATCATTCTGAATTCTGCATCTCTCTCGTTCTACAGCAAAAGTTACATAACCTCCACCTTTGGACTGACGACAGTGTGTTGGGTGACTGGCGCCCTCGCCCTGTGGGCTGTGGAAGCAGTGGAGGATGCCTACAGGCTGCAAGGGGAAAATCCATCTAGGCAAGTTGTAGTCTGACTTCAAAGACTACAAGCTGTTTTTGTTTACTCTATTGGCAATGACAATGCTTTAGTAGAGATCTACTACAACAGACAGTGGTTTGAATAAATCAGTAGAATAGTACCAGAATTTCAGTGAAACTGATCTACAAAGAGGGCAGATGTATAATATTTCAAATAGAGGTTAGTAATTAATGCAGAAGTCCTGTTGGAACCTCCTTATAACCAATTTGTTCAAGTGATGTCACGTCATTTGGCAATATATCAAATTTGTTTTGTTCAAGAATGCCAGAAATGATTATAATACTGATTAAGGTGTAAGGGCAATGTCTTCCTTTGTCTGCAGGGTCTGCACAAGCATAGTATAATGTCTCTGCTATTCAATTTTACTGATCCTGTCATATAGAGAAATTGATTGATATTTTTCAAGTAAATCTAGTTACATTTCATTCACAAAGATTATATTGTTGCCTGCTAAGAGTCCAGGGACTGAGGCATCTTTTTCAAAGGGATGCCATAGTTGGTGGCAATCTCAGAATTGGCATTCAGTGTTAAGGACAAGCTTAAAATGTAGGACCTCTAATTACACTATCTCAATAAAAACAAAAATATTTCTTTACTGTCTGCAGAAAAAAAGAAACAACTCACAGCCCATGTGATGCTGGAAAATGGAAAAAAAAAGAAGTAAAAGAGATGTCTAAGAGGGAAGAAAGAATGTGTTTAGAATGAGAGGGGAAAAAAGACTAGAGGAGAAGTAGGAAAGAAACGGGAGGAGAAAAGAATCCTTTCTCAATCATATGGCACTGTAGTAATATTACAGTATCGAACGTGCCGTAAAGGCTGTATCTCACCAAAGAAGACGTCTCCGTGACGTCTCCAACTTATCAGTTGCAACAGTCGCGGAGACATCTCCAACATAAAAATGTCTTGCTGTCTCACCAAGGAGACGTCTCTTAGACGAGATGGCAGGTGTCAACAAATTTCAAATGTGATGGAGCCGTTTGCAGGATCACCTGACTTGATCTAGGCAGGATGTCAGCACGCAGATGGGTCACGTGGTTTCTAAAGTTCTTGCGACTCCTCGGAGACTCTGTAATTTTCAGGAGTCGTCTTGGAGACGTCGCAGAGACGTCTCTGCAACTAGCAAAATCTGGAGTCGTGAACTAGTCGCGAACTCGTTTCAGGCCCGGTGAGATACCCCCTTGAACACAGCAGCTTTACATATTCAGTTGAAAGTCCATGTACCTTGTACAATGAAAAGCATTTACACAGCTAAACATATTCACCTTCTTGTCATGTTTCTGTTTGTCGCTGTCTGTTTGTGTGTCTATGTGTATATCTTTTTGTTTGTGTTTGTATGTATCTCTCACTCTGCAGTGTTAGCATTATCTTTGGGGTCATCACCGTGGCAGCGGGGTTCATCGGCGTTGCCACAGGAACGACGCTGGCTCAAGTGCTGCGCCGGAAGACCCGTCAGGCCGACCCCTTTGTCTGTGCAATAGGAATGTTTGTCGGTGCTCCATTCCTCTTCATCGCCCTAGAATTGTCCGATATATCCGTCGGTATTACATGGGTAAGGCTGGGGTGCAACGTTGTTCTGTGTCTGTGCAAGTTTCATTCCCTTGTAATCTTGGAACTGATATGTTTAAATTTGTTTTGAGCTCGATGTCATTGGGAAAAAGAGCTAAACATACGATGAAAGTTGTTATTTTCAAGATGGGATAAATTTTGTGAGAATTTCGCAAATCGCTGCAGGGCCACGAATTGAACAACAATTTAACAATCTCTGTGCACTCAGTTGGATACTATTAAGATACATGTAGAGTAAAGTGGAAGAGTGAGTGGACAGATATTAGTGCACTTATAATAGGCTCGGTGGTAAAATGCAAAAATAAAATCTTGAAAACTGTCTTTGACCTCCCCATCCGCTTTTATAATATTGCTAATAATAGGTAATCAATTTTTATATTTTCATACTATGTTTACCATTGTTTAGATTTATTGTGTTCATACTGGTACTATGAGATTAGTGTTCATCAGCATCCTTTCCTTGTTTGAATATTGTACAGAAGAGCATATAGTGATATGTTTATTTTTGTGTATGTGTGTGTGTGTGTATTTGAATTTTGTTAATTTCTGTTGATTCCATTCACATGTTGTGTTTGAAACATGTAAAGAATTCCATTTTTTGTCTTTTGAAAAGAGCATTTTAAAGAAATTCTGAGGGTTGTTTTTACTGGATGCAATGAACTACATGTCTGTGCAGTGTGAGAAGATCCTTTGGACATTTTGTTTTGATTTGTTTCTTGTTATTTTGTTTGACACATTTTTCTTCTTTGTTTCTATTCCTCTTTCCTTTCCAGACATTTGTATTTATTGCAGAGACCTTAATTTGCCTAAACTGGGCGCTAGTTCCAGATATTCTTCTGGTGAGTAACTCTATGCAATTATCAGTGAGTTTCTGTGTCTGTGAAAATTTCCCCTCTCTATCATCAATCTTTGATAAAGTGATGAATTGATAATGGTTGTAATCTTAGATATTGAAGAAGAAGATAAAGACATAAGAGAAGAAGAAGCAGAAGAAGAAAATGAACATGTAGAAAAGGAGATGAAAGGGAAGTAAGGAAAGGGAAAGGGAAGAAGAACTGTCGCTGCTCCCCATGTGGATGATATAGTCTGACATGTTGATAGTTGTACAGTGCATGGCAAAAGGGTTTTATTACATTGCAAACAGAGACATAGACACCACGTGGAGTGTGGCATGAAAGTTTTAGAAACCGCCCTGTCCAAAGTCTGTCTACTACCTTTTGACGTGTGAGTCAGCTCACGATGCTTTGAAGAGATCACTCAGGGTGCGATATGTCACTCTTGATTTGTAGATTGTAATACATGCACATCTGACATGATACGACTAGTTTCTCTGTGCATTGCACAACATGAGATCAACTGACATGGTTCACTTAACCCGTTGAGGACTGTTTGATTTTGCTACAACATGCATTTCCCATAGACGCTTGCCCTAGTATACTCGGACTCGTCCTCAGCGGGTTAAAAGAACTTCTAGATTTTTCTGGATTTCTTGATTTTGCCACCTTGGTGCATGGTTTCTTTTATTCTTTCTTTTCTTTTTTGTTGTTGCAATACATGATATCAGAGTTTTGCATTTATTAAACCAACATTCTGAATAGTGACTGTAGTAGATGTTAGTTTGTCATGAAGAAGATTTCCAAATGTTTGGACTTGTACAGGGAGTGAGATTGAATGAACTCTTCAAATGGTGCAATATGGTACATGTGTTTACCACAGCAGAACTAATGAGTTAGTGTTACTATTATTTTCCTATTTAGAAGCACATTACAAGATTTGTACAATCACTGTGCTCTTGCCAATTTTAGTAACATGGTAAGTTTCATCGTACAAAGTAATATGTAATTCATCCACTCTTGTGATGCTTTTTTTTTCTGAATGTTCAACAGTGACGGTCATTTATATACACAATGAGGAAATTGAAGGTAGACTGTTGGTAATACTTTGAAGACTCTGAAAAGATTCAATTCTTATTTCTCCTTTTTTTTCGTCCCAAAGGCGGTGCTGATACCCACGAGACGCTCCACAGGCAATGCCATCCAGATGTTAATTTCTCATCTCTGTGGAGACGCCCTCAGTCCGTGGCTTGTAGGAGCAGTGAGTCAAATTACAGTGTTTGCAATATGATGCATCATGCGTTACCCCGGGGTACTACATTGTGTAGCACCACCTCACGTCCACTCGGGGACAGCCGCAGAGAAATGCGTGCACTGTGTGTGTGTGTACATAGTCATTCCCATGCCACTGCATGTTATACTGTGCATGCATGGTACACTGTGCTAGCAATAGCTTGTGCTTCAGTGCAGTGCAGTGGCTAGGATGCGCTAGCTCCAGCACCAAAATAATTTCCCACTTTTTGGCAACCCAGGGTACAACCTCAACAAAGAAAAATAAATAATTCAACGAAATGGCTGATTATTATTTGGAACCCCAGGGTACAATTTATGTCATCATATATTGAATATCTTGCATTGAGGGATAGTTTACCTTCTCTGTTTCTCAGTATCTTTCTATGATCTCTTTTCAACTTGATGCAAAAAGGGGAATGTTACTTGAGATTAAATATTTCAAATATTTGATTTAATTTTCTGAAGTTTATATCTTTTATAGATAAGAGAATAAACAAGCAATTTCATAAAAATGTCAGTTGTAGTGGTAAGAAAGTCAAGTTCATAGTGAAAAAAAAAAAGAAGAAGACAAGAGCAAGAAGAATTCAAGGGTGGTTTGGGGACAAGAAAAAATGCCAAAGTGACAAATTAGACTTAATCCATTGAGGACGGGCTGATTTTGCTACAACGCACATTTCCTACGCTCGTATAAACACCTGCCCAGGTATACTCGGGACTCGTCCTCAACGGGTTAAAAATGACAGCAGTTGGAATGAACATGAAGGACAGAATTTAGAAACCGCCAACGTGACCAAGTATAATTAAGAATGATAAAGATATTAGAAATATTAGAAATGTGGCTGACGCATCAAAAGTAGCAAAATATTACTGAATGAATTTGCAGGTCAGTGGGGCAGTATTTGTTGACTGGAAGTAGTGAAAACAAATTAAGAATGAAAATATCAACTTTACCTTTCTTCGAGACAGATGAATGCAATCCTAGTGATTTCTCATGTTACATTATTCTACTGTCACAGTTTTCATGCTTTTCTTCTCAGAACAACTATGCTCATATCCTTGAAGTTTGACAAAAAAAAAACACAACATCTTTGTGTATCGCCATATTCATGTGAGCAAATAGCATGTCAGATAGTGGATCTTATCTTCTTAAATGATATTATATAGTATGCCTGTATATTGTTCAATAATAGAAGTAACAACTGAAGTCATGGAGGTAGTTTACTTTTATGCAGTCTCTCCATTATAAAGCTGATAAGCTTGTTCACAGACAGAGGAAGTGAACTGAGAGGCAGATTTTATTTCAGCCCTGATGAACCATCATTACGTCTTGCCTTGTGCTTGGCAAAGCCTGGCTACATACTTAGTCAGAGTGATGTAGCTGTATTGTCAGTCAAAATGTCAGTATACCATGGTAGATCTTCTGTCACTTTGTTTCAGTTTCTATGCAATGGACTGGCAAACAAGATATTGTGAGGGAGAAATATCAGAGAAGATGCTCTATCTGTCAAACAACAGTAACCCTTTACAGTAACCCTCCCCTCCCCTTCCCCCTCTCCTCCCCTCTCTTCTCCCTCTTCTCCCCTTCCCCCCCACCCCCTCCCCACTTTCCAGATTTCCGATCGTATTAGGGATGGTTTTGAAGACCACTCCAGCTACGAGGCGAAGTACACCAGCCTCGTCTACGCCTTGTTCTCTACCTGCTTCGTGATGGTGCTAGGGGGCGGGTTCTTCCTTTTCAACGCACTCTACTACGAGCAGGATAAGAAACGAGTTGAGGACATCGTAGCAAGTGAGTGCAGCCAAAATAATTGCCATTGAGTGTTGCAAGATTTATATTTTCTTTTCCTTCTCCACCTTTGCACTGTTGTGTACAGTCTGTATCTAATTATGTTGTAGTTAAAAAAAAAAGAAGAATTAATATCAAATCATAGTCAGTACCAAATTGTGCCAAACTTTCCAAATTCACCACCAAATTTTATCTGAAGGTGGCATGGGACTGTAGATAGCATCCAACTCTGAGCTGAAATCAAAATCACAGAATAGGAAAAACAAAACAGCAAAAAAAAAATCCTTCAGATTTCTTTATATTATCATTATATATATATTTTTATTATTTTTTTTTTTTGGGGGGGGGGGGGATGAATGATAATAGTGTCATCTGGTTTTAAAATTCTTTGAATTATGAGGTAAGGCCATTCTGACCCAATGTAAGCTTTTTTATACCCACATTGAGTGCCATGAGTAGATTGTGGAAGACGGTCACTTTGTTTGAGGTTGTGACACTGATGCTGCTTTTTCCACACACTTTATTTGACCTATAGATAGTTTTCTATTCTTCCTTTCTTTTTTGTTAGTTCTTAGTTCAGTAGACATTTATGTATTTTGCATTGGCTAGACTTCATGGATTGAGTTGATTTCTTTTCTTTTTTTGTTGTCATGGTTATTATCATGATATGGATAGTCCTAACCAAGCCAACCCTGCGAGCTGCCTTGAATGAGGTGGCGGTGTGGGGGGGGGGGGGGGGGGGGGGGGAGAGAAACTTGTTAGGTTCGGTTGTGAAATGAAGCTTAACCACAATCTGATGGACTACAACAGTTTCCCATGCTTTTATCTCCTGCTAAATTGAGTGTTGAAACTATTTTTCCTCCTCCTAAATAGACCTAACTGTTTGACAGTACAGATTATAAATGATTGCATTGTTACCAGAATGATGGCTGCTTAGTGTGCACTACATGTACATGTATCTGTGGCTGAGAAGTATGATGAGTTTCCAACAAGCTATTAGGACTTTCCAGAGTAATGATAATTCTCTCTAATAGGTTTGTATGGCTGGTATGATTCTCTCGAATAAGTTTTCATGACTGGGTTTGCGGCAGACAAAATAGTTCAGAATTATGAGATGGATGCAAGAACATACACAAACAAACAAAATCAAAAGACAAGTTAATCTGAATTCAGAGAAAGGAAATTTTTATGAAGTAAATAGGTTTTTCTTTATTTACAAGCAGTGAACTTCTCTTTTTATGATTTCATCTACTGTAAAAGTGGAAATTTTCGCGGTGTTGAAATTTTCACGCATTTCGCGCAACCAGAAACTAGCGCGAAAATAAAAACACGTGAATAGTTTTGCTTGCCATTACATTGTATTATGTTCCAGTAGTTGGTGTCTTGATTCCGCAGAATTAAAAATGCGCGAAACTGTTCTAACACTGCCGAACGCGAAAAATTAGTCACGCGAAAATATCCACTTTTACAGTATTTCTTTATCACAACAGAGGTAAGTTAGAGGTTAGGTGTACATATGCAATCAACAAAATTAGGCATAAATGTCCATATTACTTTCTTCATGTATCCTAGTAAATATCAATGTCTTGAATGGAAATCACTTGAATGTATTCATCATAGCAGCATATTTATACATTATACAGTAGTTATACATCATCTAGTAGCTGAAATCTTGGGGAGGGGTGACATTCATACCATGACCCCCACCATCCCAGATATAAGAAGAAAAAAAAAAATGTCTATGTTTTGTATCACAAGATGAAGGTATACTGTAGATACACATTTGGCCCAATGACACCCACTGTACCAAGTTTGGTATGAGATCTAGTTCTTGTTTGATTGAAATGCAAAAGTGAAAATGAGGACACTTTTTTTTTCTTGTCTGCCATGTTGGGTTGGTCCTGTTTTGCTACAAATTACACTTTTGACCATATTTTTTCCCCCCAAGTTGTAAAGGACTGTTTTGTAACTAGCCTTTAATAGGCTCATACATTGGAGACCCAGCACTGTAGCTCTTGGTAACCAAAATATGTATATAGCTACTCAGATGTCTTTCATTCCCTTGAATAATTGATTGGCCTACAGTTGCAAATACCCATCAGATAATTTGGAGTATGGTGTGCCAGCAATATCCCCCCCCCCCCCCCGGAAAAAAGAAGCATTAATCTTCTGAAAGGCACACAATCTGCCTATTAAACTTCTCCAAGGCTTGGATGGTTTACAAATGCACCGTGAATGAAATTGTTATCAATTTTGTGACAATGGGAGTTAACATGTCATTTTATAGTTGATATACCAATATCAAGAGATGAAAGTGAAGTTTATCACACTTCACCATCATGCATGGGTTTTGCAGTGTCTGGTTTGAGAGTGGTCAGGAGTACTAGAAATGGAAACCTTGTGTCATTAATGGAGTGGGTGAAACCCAACAAGGAGGCTTGAGTTTTTAAGTACCTTTTGCAGAAAGCTTTTGGGGAAAATTAAAAGAATGGAAAACAGAACATGCATATTCTCGAAATATGCTTTCCATTGGCGTGGAAGACCTGGAAAAGTCAGAGAAATTTGATAGCTCCCCCCTCCCCCTCCCCCCCCCCCGGCATGGAGAAGTCGTGGAAAAAATCTGAAGTCACCAAAACCATCATGGAGCAAGTCCTGAAAAACTGAAAAACTATACTCTCACGTTCAATTTTGCAAATTGCTTTTTGACTAGTTTGCATTGTGATAATAAAGTATTAATTTTCTGATGATGTACTCCAAAATTTATGTGACATTGCTTTAAACAAAAGTCAGAAATTTGTTAAATATCACTGTTTACAAGTCAGAGAGAAGTCATGGACCCTTCTGCAGAAGAAGCAGGAACCCTGTAGGAATTGGTTGCTTTAAGGAAAAGCTTTGTATCTTTCATCTTGCCCAACTCTGAATAGGCCTTCCTCGGGTATCTGCCCGACACATTCTACCAAAGCCAAATTTGGGGCCCAACTGGCCATGAAGGACACATTGCACTGAATTTATACAAAAATTCCGAAGTCACAAACAAGCAGACAGACAAGGCGACAGCTCTACAGATGTTTTTGGGAAGTGCAATTATTCTGGCGTGAATTGTCAGAAGACGGGGGGAAAACTTTTCAAACCATTTTAATAATGTGACCACGTGTGTGTGTGTGTGCAAACGACTCTGCAGGGAACGCACAGCTAGACTTGCAATTGGCGGTTATGGACCACGGAGGTCAGTACCCTAGCTCACCTCACATTAATAGCATTTGTGCCGAGAATGTATTTTTGGATCTGCCGCTTGGTGTCCTGTTGTCAGACTAGGTGGTGATGAAATACCACTCAACTATCTATCATTCCTTTTATTTTACCGTTTTATTTTTATCTTTTCTAAAGCATAGTCTTGGCTTTTGCTGTTTTCCTTCTGTGTTGTACCTGCACCATCGCTCTATGAAAATATCAGATAATCAACTACCCCAACAACCCAAATACATTGTACGTACACACATTTCCAGAGTCATGCTGATTCAGAGCTCCCCATTTTTTTTTTTCATCAGCATAATGGTATTGTGGTAGGACTGAAGAGATGTATAGAAAATGGCAAAGTTGCATTGTGTTCATTTGTGTTTCATTTGTCAAAATTGGTCCATTGGGTTTAACTTTATCTGTGTATACATGAAAAATATGTTTTGTGTATTCAGTACACTTCTCATTCCCATGATACATCCCATTTTAAATAGATATCTTTGATTTATGATTGGCAACATGTAAGCATTTTCTTGCATACAATGGATGAAGCATTCAACAAACGATACAACTTTAAATTTTTGTAGCTCCATATGTTCACAAATGGTGTAGTGGCATAAATGCCTATTACAAATACACAATCTTCAGAAGAAAACAACCTTGATACCTACACATTATATTTATAGCACCATGAGTTCTCGTACTTAGATGATTTGTAATACGTCAAAAGGAGTTTGGGAAGTAAAATCAAAGCAGTAGCCATTTTACTAGAAAATCCAGGTCCATTAAAAGGCACCACAGATGACTTTTGCCAAATCTACAGTTGTGCTTTAGCTAGCTCATGAAGTGCTTTTGATTTTCTTCAGAAAAATGGCGAAAAGAAGAGAAACAATACACTTTGTCAATGAAATCTCAAAGAGCTCTTTACCTTCATGTTAAAGTAGTGCCCTTTTTGAGTTGATATTTTGTGGAGAAACCTGTTTTCTTTTAGTATTATCATACAAATTTGTGAAGAATTTATATTAAGTGTGACCATCATTTTGTAGCTTTAGAATATGTACATGAAGAATACTGGAAAAAGTTATGTTTTAGAGCTTTTTTCTCTCGTTTTTTTCAAAGAAGTCCTTATATTATTTTTGAAGTGGCATTTAGAAATATTCTTTGGTTGGTCAGGCTTTATAACCAAAAGTGGAAGAATCTTATCACACTTTTCTGTATTATTTATTTTGTGTTATTATTCATTTGCTGGAAGATCCTCTGTTTTTGTTCATGGGATGCTTTTATTATTTATTTTGCACAGTACTGTACCTCTTCAAAATCACTTTTGGCAGAATACTATTTGTGTAATATCTTCACTCTGTTGGCAGGTTTAAACTTTTAAGTTTATCTGCAAGAGTTGCTGTGCACACTGGCTGGTTAATACAAGCATGTAAACTTTACTAGCACACGAATGTTTTCTCGTCAGAGGCATGAAGGAGATTACATAATCTTTTATTTGATGCAAGCAAATAACAGACTTGTGGAGTTTTGACCCCCTAACCTGCATGACCTTGATAAATTTAGCAGTAGGCTGTCATTTATATATTTAGAAAACCTTGTAAACATGTATGGTGGATCCAAGTAGGAAAAACAGATTTTTTTTAATCATCTCTCCTGTGTGAATTATCAATGAAATATTTGTGTTGTAGTAGATGTGAACCCATCAGGTCCCCAGGGGAATCTTGTCTTTAAATTGGCACCTCTGAATTACACTCTATGTCACGCTGTCTTAGTTTAGAAAAATATTGAATTGAAAATGTGTTGCCAATTTGAGAATCAGTTATAAAGCTAGCAATTATGAGGCTTTTGAAAATTCTACCTCAAACATGCTCTTATAATGTGAATGATGAAAGGCTTAAATTAACGAAAATGTTTACTCTTACCTGTGAAAAATTAAAAATGAATAGTAAAAATGATGATAAAGACTAAAAGTACCAAACCATAAAACTATGTTTAAAACTTAATTTGTTAGAAGACCCCCCCCCCCCCCAGCTGATCTGGAACCACAGTGTGTGTGAATATCACTGATTTTTGTACCAATCTGAGAAGTAAAGTGATCCAAAACGTTTGCCCAGGTCAGGTTGCCTTTGTTCAGACCAGCCGAACTTGTATGCGTTTACCATTATGAATAAATTTCTTGTTAGCCAAAAAGAAAGGAAATATGCTCTAGATTTGTTTAAAAAAAAGAAGATTATGTTGTTGTTGTTTTTATGCCTCCGCCACGAAGTGGTGCCGGAGACATTATGTTTTCGGGTTGTCCGTCCGTCTGTCCGTCCTTCCGTCCGTCCGTCCGTCCGTCCGTCCTTCCGTCCGTCCGTCCTTCCGTCCGTCCGTAATGAATTTTGTGGACAGGGTAACTACCATAACCTTTTGAGGTATCCTAATGAAACTTGGCATGTATGTGTATTAGGGGGTGAAGTTGTGCCTATCAACTTTTGGGTGCACATGCTCAAGGTCAAAGGTCAAAAGGTCAAGGTCAAATGCTTAAAATTTTACTATTTCCCCCATATCTATGCAATGCCTGAAGATATTTTCTTGAAACTTAGTGTATACATGTACTACCCAACTAAAGATTCTCTGGTGAAAGTTTGGGGTCATGAGGCCAAAAGGTCAAAGGTCAAAAGGTCAAGTAAAATGTTAAAATTTCACTTTTTTCTCTGTATCTTGGAAATTGTTCAAGGTATCTTCATGGAACATAGTGTATATGCATCTACTGACTGGCAGTGGTTATCTAGGGAATTTAGGGTTCATGGGGTCAAAGGTCAAGGGCAATACTTCAAAATCTTACTATTTTCCTTATATTTATAAATGCAATGCCAGCAGGATTTTTTTTTTTTTTAACTTGATGTATGCATGTCTAACCCAATAGAGATTCTCTGGGATTTTTTTTTTTGCCAAGAAGGTCAAAGGTCAAAAGGTCAAAGATCAAGTGAAAGTGCTGAACTTACTTTTTTCTCCATATCTCGGAAGTGGCTCAAGTTATCTTGAAACTTAGTACATGCTGAATTTATGTATGTTCTGCCTGACAGTGCTTCTCTTATAAATCAAAGGCCAGATGAAAATGATAACAATTTACTGTTCAATACAGAAATTGCGCTTTTTCTCCATACCTTGAAAATTACTCAGTGCATAAACTTATGAAATGGTCAAAGTCAAGTTAAAGTTCTTAAATCCCCAAATACATGCTCTCCTATTCATCCAATTAAACATAGGTCAAGGAAGGTAGACATTCAATACATTTGTGACAAATATGTCATTTTAATATTTTGCCAATTTTGTGAAAATGTAATCACACATTGTCCACATGTACTATAGACCTATTAGGAGAATCATGCATTATGGCGGAGGCATACCAGTCGTCATAGCGACATTTCTAGTTTTGGCATGCTTTGCATTATACCATTTCTCATTGTTAAAAAGAAAACAAAAATTTAGACATGATATGATTTTTAGGGTTTTTTTTTTTTTGTTTTATTTTGTTATGTTTTGTTTTTTAAATAGCCAAAATATATACCATGTATTTTGGTGTGTGTCAATATTTATTTTTGGTCTGCAGAGGTTGGTATTCCAGCTTAATCCATATGATTGGCGAATGGAACACCTTTGGTCCTAGGGGCCCAATATTGGATGTTCTGTGATGGACATGTGAAATTCATAAATAACATGATATGTGTTGACAGTTCCTGAAATGATGTTTTTATCATTTTTAGTTGCCTCTTTGAGAGAAAAACATGTCAGATGTCAGGTATACACAGTTGAAAGATGACTCAAGTTTCTAAATTATTTTGCAAAACTTGAACCACCAGACCATTCTCTGTACTGTTCTGTTGCGGAGCAGAGAGCTTTTGCTTTAAAAAGGTGTTACTAATGTGCTTTGTCATATGTCATACTCTTTTGTTTTTTTATTGTTTTTTTTTTTTTGGGGGGGGGTGCAGCTAAAATACAGTTTGGGTTGCAGGTGACAAAATGCAAAAAAAAAAAAAAATCTTTCAGTGCATAACAACACCAAGAAGAAAGACAGCTGATCAGGAACGTGTGTATGAGCATGTCTGTTGCCATCATCAAATTGACAGCAAGGGGAGAGAACTAATTAATAATCTCTATGTTCAGAACCATCACTCAAAGAGTTTTTGTGTGCACATTGTCATGTACGTTGTAAATGTACCCTGAACAGTCTACTGCCATTACAACAAGCAAGGCTGTGACAAAATTTTGTTGCTACAAAGTCAAAATTCAGGTCCTAAATGATTATCTGCATCTTTGCACCTGGATATATCTTACCTGTTCGACTGTATCGAAATTTGTGTATAGTCAAGTAAAACTGTTGGTCCTGACTTTGTTGTATTGGGAGTTGCCTGTGTAATGTTGTCAAGCATCTATGTTATGTATCATTTACATGTACATTGTTTTTGTGTATCTAACATCTTCATATTATGTTAATGACATTGCATGTGAAAAATTTTGCCTCCCCTCTCACGCTTCCCTCAGAAATGAATGCTCGTGATGAACCCCAAACCAGAGCGTCATGATTCGTGCATTGTTTTATCGGTACCGTTCATTGGTTTGTATCAGTTCTGCTGTTTTTGTTTTGTTTTGTTGTGTTGTGTTGTGTTGTGTTTTGTTGTGAGAATGCATGCACATATTGTACGTGAAGGTACTTTGGTGTGTAGCCCAGGTACTGTACCTAATGTAAATCGCACCAATGGGGAAAAGAAATTGGCGTCAATCAAGTTGTGTTCATGACATACTGACTCTAAATGAATTGAGCAAGAATTTCTCTTTCTTTACCCAAAAAGAAAACTTTATCGTGCAATGCTACTTTCATGCATAAGTTGTATGTGACAGCATAGAACTTCTATCAATTTCAAAGTCACTTTTTTAATACACACTTTCTGCTTGGGCAGGAAAACTTAATATTTTCTGAGAGCACTATTTTTTTTTTTCTCTCTCTCTCTCTCTCTCTCTCATTCTCTTCGCAATTTTTATTCTCTATTCCTGCAAAGACTTATTTTGAGTCATTTAATGCTACACCGAGGCAATTCTCTCCATGAAGTGTAATGAATTGAGCTTTCTGTCATGCCATCCCTATTTGTGTGTATGTGTCAGATTTCAGTGCTGCAAACACAGTGAGTACATCATGTTCAAACATATTAAATCCTACTATGTAGCTCAAATGAAGCTAGAGTTTGTGATGTCATGAACACAACATATTAGCCCATTACAATTTCTTCTGCCTTCTGTTTTAAGTGTATCAATACCCAGAAAATTGAATTTGTGACTCAGACGTGCTTTGTTTTAATTAGGGTTTCTGAAAAAATCAGTGTGAAGCCCTTTCTGAGTAGAAATAATGATGAGAAGAATATGCTCTGCAGTGAAAAGCGTTTACGTCTTGAATTAAGACTAGTCGACAGGCACTACAAGATATGTGTCTCCATAAGTGCCAATTTCAGATTACATGTTTTCGTGTTCATCTGTCCATGGAGTAATACGTATGTATGCTTCAGCTTGGCCAGCTGTAGCTACCTATCATACACTCGCCTGATTGGCTGACAGTGAATTCTGGAGTGTGATGCATTATGGGCTGCCTAGCATCCTCCAACGCATTTGATACGCAACTTTGAAACTTTCACGATTGCACAGCTTTGATAATTTTGCAACAGCTGCATTGAGTGGAAGCACACAAGGAAAGCACAGGCACACACACACACACACACGTACGCATGAAAAGAGCAGTTACAGAGCTCATTTGGGAGTGAACTCTGTAAGTGCAGGGTACAGATTTAATTTCTGTAAATTATGGAGGAAATTGGCAAACAATAAGGAGCATATTTGGGGTTCCTCTAAAGGTGTTCTGCCATGTCACAAAATTGATTTTCAGGGTATTTCTATACTTTCAAGAAAACCATGTCGGAGCCGCCAAGTCTCCCTGATTCTGCCGGAGTCTCCCTGAAAATGTCAAAATCTGTTCATGTTTGAATAAGAGAATATTAAAATCTCCCTGATTTGGGAATCATTTTTGCCCATTGAAATGCATGTAACACACATACATCTCGCTGATTGCTGTGTGGAATCTCCCTGATTTGGATGTGGGTATGTTGGCAGACCTGCTATGTGTGTTTTTCTTGTTTTTTTTTTTCTTTTGTAATGATGCGTGCTTGTGTCTCTCTTGTGGTGTCCAAAGTTTGCTCATAAATTTCACTCACTGTATTTTCATGATTGTCATTGTGCATACAATGTATGTGTATGTGTGCAGATCTGATGTGTGTGCGTTTGTTTGTGAGTTTCATAACTACATTGTAGTACATTGTGTATTGGTGAAGGTGCATGTACGTTGAGTGCAGTGCAACCTATTTACTCTGCTTGCAGTGTCACTCAGTTCTGCAAATCAAGTATTTTACGTTCATGGCAAACTAGGTCAAGGTTCAGTACTTCCAAAGCACTTCCTACATCCTACACTATACATATACATGTAGCTACAAATGTATAATGTTCATACTTATGATATATATATATATATATATATATGTAGACTCATTCTCTGTTAAGTTGGCAGTGCTCAATTGAATGCCTTATACTAGTATCATGATCCACCTGAATGAACTACTAGTTCTGTAAAAGTGAACATTTTTGCATACGTACATTTGTGACCCGCTACAACAAAATGGTACTAAAGTCGCGCACGGTCGAAGCCGTGAAAATCGAGTTTGAAGTTAGTGCATCAAAATTGGTCAAAACTTACGATTTTCTGAATTTGACATATTATTAGAGTCTGACATGTCTTCTATCATCTGTCGAAATTTTGAAGCAAAATGATGAAAGGAAAGACCAAAAAATAACGTTTTTCTGGGCCATGTTTTTTTGGCGTTTCAACGAAGCAGAAACTGGTTCGAACATTTGGATTGAGCGCCACACATAGGCTCCGCCCCTAACAACGACCAGAGTGATCTCATTGGTCAGTTTGCTGCTTGCCGCTAACCAAAGCGTGAAGCTCGCACACTGCCCAGTCGACTGGTGCGTGCGGGCGGGTTGTGCTATGCCTTGCCGCTTCTCCTGACATCCTGGTCACTGATTGGTCGGTGAGGAGACCGCCGACGCTGTGTTTGAATGAGCATTTCGGGGGTTGCTAGGGCTTAACTTCTATTGTCCGGAGGTGAATACTGACTTGCGTGTCTCTTGATTGTGATTGCGTCGCAAGGAGAACTTTTAGGGCGCTTTTCTCGAAATAGTGATTTCCCAGACGTCTTGACATGCTCTCTTTTAAACATCAATATCTCCGCAGCCGATTATTTTTATAAGACGTGTTATATATCAATTTAAAGCAGAAAGATTAGGGAATTGTGTCATGCAATTTTCAAATAATCGACCTCGCCCGACTTTAGGATCATTTTGTTGTAGCGGGTCACATTTATACTTTGTACAAAATGAAAACACTGCGAAAACAATTTTCTTTTTGTTGCTTATGTGTACACACTCTCATTTTATATCTTTCATTTCAAGGTAAGCATATTGTATGGGTGTAACTATAAACATGTTAAATTTAGTATTTTTGACTCACTACTCCTGTAGCATGAGTGAATTTACTGTCGTGATGCAGACGGTTACATTTTACCATCGTCTGCGCTGCCATAACCCTTAACTGCCATGGTAATGGTGAGCTGTTTGAAGTGCTTGCTCAATTGTCGTAGCCATCTCTGAAATAAAAAACACACAGAATTCATCTGACATGGCTGAGCGGGAAAATTTATGTAAACATTTCCGCTTTAACTTTTGCCAAAATGCATCTGTGCTTACTGCTTCTCATTTCTGCCACATTGTAGTATCTACATGTAGAAATAGCTGCAATTCAACACTTGAAAGAGCAAAGACAACTTGTGGTGTTTGCCCTAACCAATCAGCATCCAGCATTTAAATGATAAGCTTGATTTCCCTTTTGGAGTGCTAGCATTTCTAACACCTAATGCAATATCATGCTCAGATATTCCCTCCTATGTAATTAATAGCACTGTTTTTATAGTATACAGATATTGACTGCTACAGAGGGAGATGGTAAAACTATTTGCACCGAGGTGATGTCTCAACAGTGCTATGTCCCGAGACGAAGTCGAGGGACATGGCACTGCTGCTGCACTGCCACGGCCTAGATTTAACGTTAAGCCTGCACATTTCCTAAAGGGAACCTTGTCATCACTGTAGTAAAATGCTCGAGAGGAATATAAAACAAATATCGACAGACCTCACTGCTTTCTTTCGGGCCATGGTAAAACTATTTGCCCTCGGTGTTTTAATTCTTACACAGTGCCATGTCCCTCGACTTCGTCTCGGGACATAGCACTGTTGAGAAATCACCTCGGTGCAAATAGTTTTACCATCTCCCTCTGTAGCAGTCGATATTTGTATACTATCTCTCATTTTGCAATGAATTTCTCAAAGCCACTCAGAGAATAAGGACATTACAGAGAAACTACCATTAGCTTTGGCAAAACAGTTTATAATCCCCACAGGGAAAAATAATTGCTAAGGACATTTGTTGTTGTTATTTGTACAAATATGTAATGAACATAAAAAAGAATTAACATTAAAAATCTTGTGATATTAGTTTCAGTACAGATCAGTGATAATCTTGTAGGAATCAGACATGCGATAAGAATGTTGTGATGAGGTGAAAAGTTGGTCAGTCTTGTTCCATATGGTGCAATCCTATTGGCTGCTAAAAACAGTTGGCATGATTCTGAGACTAGGACATCTTTCTGGCTTGTTGCAGTGTGTGCATATCATGTTTATTATGTCATGAGATCAGCACATATTTATAATAGCAAAATCAGAAGGAACATGCAAAGTATGAGGAAGTCCCTAGATACAGTCAAAAGACTTAAAAATGTACATTTACAACCACCCACAATTGCTTGTCTGAACCCAAAGGTAGAGCATTCTCTATATCCCTGAGATCAAAAGTCAGCATCTGTTTCATATATTATGGGTTTGTCGAGAGAGTAATGCATACCTTCAAGCTTCTATGAGAGCTCTATCTTGTGGTTCAGTGGATAAGACCACAGACTGTCAGTTACAAGGTCCCTGGTTCAAGTCCCCTGGCTGCAGTGGTTGTGCCTCTAGGCAAGGCACTTTATCCACTTTGCTTAGCTCTTCAGAAGGGGTTTCAAGCTATTATTCCCATGGTTGCTTGTTTTTGAAGCATTCATTACTACTTAAGCAGTCGTGTATTTAAAGATTAATCAATTCAAATCAAGTTTATTTTTTTCCTTCATGTTTCAGCAGAAACTTGCGGCATCACAAATCAGCTCACGGCTAGTTACATGTAGCTTTATACAATATCGTGTCAATTATACACACCTCCAGTGTATTTGCACCTCACAGGCAGTGCATGCCAAAAGTGTGTGCCCCAAATTTGTGGTGTGCTGCTTTCTTTTTGTGCCATTTGTTTACCTAAAATTGGATGTTTTCCTATTGGGAGAAAATCAGAGGGAATGATCTGCTAGATGGGAGAACATTACAAATGGTCCACCTTCATGTAATCATATCAATCCAATTGCTCACTGGTATTTGACTTTCCAAAAGCATATGACATATTCATTTGTTATACATACGGGTAGGTAACTTACAAAAAACATTAATTGGTAGGATGAAAAAGGTTAAAGGGAGGTCTGGTTACATGTAAAATTAACACTTTTGTGAGAAGTCAATTAGAAAGATTAAAACTTTGAGTATTGCATGGCCACATGTACCAGTGTTATGTGATGTTCATAGACTGTACCATGGCTTCTGAGGGTGTTTCATGAGACAAAGACATCTTTTCAAGTACATACATGAATACGGTTGTTGTACATACTGCAGAATTCATGCATACCTTTGACATTATTAGAACATGTATCATGTAGGCCCAGTGGAGATTTATTTCCTGTCTGGAGATAGATTTGTTTTGTTGAATTTTGTTTTGTTTTGTTTCATGTTCTGTTGTTTGGTTTGGTCAGATGAGGATGATGGTGGGTTGGAAGGGTGTTTATGATGTGATGCCAAATATTCCCTATTCCACTTATAAAATAACTTCTGTAAGAACAGCTCTTTGGTCCATTTGGAATGCATTTTGATTGTGAGGTTATAGAGATTTTCCCAAACTTCAAAATGTACTGTGCCATGGATTTTGTTTTTATTAATAGGGCTGCAAGGTTATTGCTCTTTTTGCTGGTTTTTGCTCAGTTGTTTGAAATGAAGATATGTCTTTTGCTGCGAAAGGGGAACAGGGGCATATCACATGAGTATTTGTATGGTCATACTATCAGGAGGCCAGTGGTGGAAAATTTTCACCCAATTATAACTAGCATGATGATTATCATTATGCTGTTATACCTATGGTAGACCTATAATTGATCCACAGACTTGATTCCTCTACCTGTGTATATGTAAAAGATGAAGCAAAATACCAGTCAGGGAATAGTATGTGTTTCCATTGACTCATATACTGGTCAGCCTTTGTATCTTTCATTCAAGCTTAAAAAAGAAAAGAAAAAGAAAAGAAACACAAAAAAGAGGTGTTACCACACAAAAAGAGAATGAAACACCATAATTTATATTAACAAACTATGCCACAAACCATTGCAGAGAAGAATCCTGTGAAATGCTCTTTCTCATTGTCATTGAATAAGGCAAAGTAGGACCTATTGAGTCCATGCTGGTCATTTCTGAACCTTCAAGCAATTGGCTCACGATAATGATAGGAAAGCAAGAGGTTTCCATAGCAACAATGCCCATTCTCACCACACTAGACATTGGATAATCAGTCCAGTTAGTTTTCATGGTAAATGTAATAAACTATACCCTCACAAAGTGGAACATTCTTCTGTGTTTGACTATGAGTAACTAGTTAAGTTTACAAGCCATTATGTGACCAAAAAGTTTCAGACATCCCTTTTCATCTGTAATAACAAAATTCTAATAAAAAGAAGTTAATGAGGTGGAAGCCCCAAGCCAAGGGGTGCTAGATATGTAGAGAGCCCTCTAAAAATGAAGAATCTCTAGAATAACAAAATAATTACATTCCAAAACATACTACACCGGTGCTGGTGATCTCCATAGAGAGTAAATTGTCAAAAAGCATCTAAAACAAATAAACATACACACAAATGTAATTCACTTTACCCCCATTTGTTTTTTCTCCCTCCTCCAGGTGAAAGGTATAAAGAGACAGGGCGGCCACCTCAACATCCATCGACCTCGGATGGAACGATCAATGCTTAGGCGTCCATTAGGGACATCGCAGACTGACCAGTCTGGCCGCAGGGGAGTTCACCTCTGAAGTGTACTAGCAGAGAGGGATGCGATTTTGTTAATTATTTCTATGAAAGAGAATTGATCTAATTTTATAGCTATTTTCAAAGATTGAGATTTTTTTTTTCCTTCTCTCTCCTGTACTATTGCTCTTCATGTGGCAGTGAATATGCAATGCTAAAGTTTTTGTTTGAGTTAAAGAAGTTGTATATAGTTGATGGCCCTGTCAAGGTGTTTTGTACTGTGATTGGAGTTATGTGTGACTTCAAAGTAAAATGATGCCTCAAGTGGAACATGGCTGCCATGTTTCTATCATGCTATCAAAAGTGTCAGAAATGTTTTAACTAATCATATTTGTACTTCATGTTGACATGTAGTATTCATCCCAAATGTACCCAGATAAGTAACGTTACGTGGTTGTATGTGATAAGAAAGAGCAAGGTTCAAGTGAAAAAAAAAGAAGGAAATTGACAGTGGAAGTGAAAAGTAGACAAGTTTTGTCATCAGTGAATGAAGTCTAAATTATATGTATTACATTGTTTATTCCATGTAAGACTACTATATGGTAAGTGTATTGTACACTTTGTGTGCTGTTGTACAGTGTTGCCCATTTTCAACACGTCAAAGAAAATGATTCGTCCTCTAATTCCCCACAGACTATGCCGTCTTTTATCTATCTGAGATCAGACTATGCAAGAAACTGCAGTGGCATGGACTTTTCTTTATCCTGCCTGTTAACTTTGGAGACAGTTATAAATAGAAGTCAGGATTATGAGTATCCCTCTGATCACAACACTGCCATCTTTGCACCGCATGTACAATATTGTATCTACATAAAATGCTTTCTGCCACAAGTAAGGTAAATATTGTGCAATGACAGAAATGGAATGGCTGTTTTAAAGGGATGTGTCTCTGAGCAGAATCCTCTGAAATCGAACAGTCAACTGGATGAGCGTCAAAGCCCTTGTAGTGTGGAGCAACATGGAAGGTCCGATTGAATTTGCTGCCCATTGCAGCTAGGTATTTTAAAGCCACGAATAGCACCCGTCAGCCACATGTCGGCGAATATGTGCATCGAAGCGCAGGGAATAATTTTCCTGGTATCGCATCACAATTTGCTATGCATTTTTACACCACTGCTACACAGTTTTCTTACATAGAAGTGTACAGGATATCATTGAAGATATTTTTCATCAGCTGAAATTGCTAATCAAATTTGAGTTTGAAAATGATTCCGTGAAGCGTACTATGCTTATCATTAAACGGTCACCTCCAGTCAAGATTTTTCAGCTTTGTGTGTACTTAACATAAAAATCAGTGATAAAGCTATGCACAATTTGTTACAGGAATTCTTGGATATATCAGAGCCTTCCCACTCCATGGTTTACCCACACTACCGGGTCTTAAATTGCTCGATGTATTGTTGATTACAAATGACAAGCTGTAGACAACTTCCGTGCAGGACACATGCAGTATATAAAGGGCTGATAGGAGTCTGTTCGTCTTGCTTGACGTATAGCTTGAACGTCATTCATCGGCCACTATCAGTGGTATCTGGGTGAACCAAAGCTGGTAGTTTTCATCTAGTGTGCTAGGTTGGAGTTGATGCTGTAATATGATACTGAAAGGCCAGATGGTCAGTGACAATGATTTTACACAATAAGTGATGGAGATACATTGTAGTCATTGTTGGAAAAAAAAAGAAAGAAAGAAAGTACCAAAGTGGCTTGCTTAAACAGTAATTCTTGCATTGCAGTGAGGAACACCCCAAAGATACTAAATATGACATTCAGTTTTATTCTTGTCGGATGCAAATTCTCTTGATATTGATTGGGTAGCAAAATATCAACGTGTAGATGACCATGACGTGCTTCAGACATGCTGTAAGCATCAGCTGAACTTACATATTATGCACTTGACTGGGCATTTGCTATCAGTAATGCAAAGTACATGTACATTAACGTGTACAATGAAAAGAATCAAGAAATTAATATATCAATCAAAGAAATTTGATTTTCAATGATGGGGAGGAAAACTTTTCATTCATTTTCCATCAGAGCTAATTGTTTTGCAAGCTTTATGTTTTAGTGCATATATACATGTTGATTGCACTGAAGTTTAAGTGCTGAACCATTTTTCAATTCCTCTTGCCTACAAATGTATATTGTATAGCATCAATCATCAAGAGAGAGCTGCAAAAGGTGGGGGGAGGATTGGCAAAAGTGGTGCACATAAGATGTAAATATAAAAAATTATGCTATTATATAATCCATCCAAGGATATCAAAGTAAAATGCACATTGATTACTAATGACAATGGAAAAGAGGTACATTTTCCGAGCTCTTTTTTGATGTTAACCAAGATACATTTTACATGATGAAATTTTCTTTTTTTTCTTCAAAGACATTTTTTCTTTTTTTTCTTTGTTTTCAATTAAGGTAAAGATTAAGAACAATCTCACTTGGAAGTAAAAAAAGAATAGCATTGGTCTTTCATAAAGGATTTATTCAAGGAGGAAGGGGATAGTGTATGTAGGGATGTCATGTCATTTTGCATTTCTGTTGATACAAACATGTAATGAACAGTGAAGTTACAATAAAGGGAGCATTACTCCCAAACCCGTAGCCAAGATAGGGCCTATAAAGAACCAGCCCTAACAAAGATTACTTCAATGGGTGCAATAATCTAACTGCCTTTGACACTCTTGAATCTGTCAAGGGCTTTAAGACAACACAAGAGTGCTACATAGATCCGTGTTCAGGTGGTGAAAGATGAGTTTCAAGAATTTCCTGAAATACATTTGTTATTGTTTGGATTTGCAAGACGCAGAACTGAGTGTCTTTGCTGACTGCTTACTGCAGTGTCATTCCTTAAATTTAGTATAGTGCAATGTCAAGTTAGGGTCCATCTCCTCAATACGCATTTCAGATGTCAAATAATTGTTTAGACTGGAAACATGCACCCCAGACTGAGCAAAACATGATTGGAGAATATCTCTGGGCATTATTGGGCAAACAATGATTTAAGGAATGTGCTCAGGTGAAAAGCTAAGTCAGGTTATCACTTAGACTAAACAAAAGTGACTCGACTAGCGTGAAGCACATTTCTTAAACCTGCCTACAGACAAGCTCTTATAGTACTGTAATCTGAAACCCATCGAAGTCTCTGTATTGGATACACACTATCACCATGTGTGAACTTTCAGTTTCTAAGGGTTAATGGCATCATGAGTTAAAGAATGTAACAGTGAGGCTTTCTATTTATTGAAGTTTGATAGCTCAGTAGGCATTATCTGTATGTATCGAGGTTTGCTAGTTAATGTGCCAGTTTGTCAGTGGTAGGCTGAGCTGTTTATGCTTTAAAAAAAGAATACAAAATGCCAACTGAATTAGACATGGCTATGAATACTGAAGAGTCGATCTGTGATCCATGTTTACAATTCTTCATAGAATGAAAGTAGCAAGGTTGGCTTGCAGTTTAAAAAAAGTAGACAAAATATCAAGAGGCTGTTGTCTGGAAGAGAGTTTTAACGTGAAACAATTGCAGCCATTTCACTATGCATTTCAGCAGTTCTTTTGAAAGGTAGAAGGCCTCGGGATTGCATCTACTTTGGCTTTGGCGTGCTTGTAACAATCATGAAAAGAACTGAAGAAAAATATTATCCACCGACTCAACCCTCTTCTTTAACCTTCCATTTGTACATTTGACTCATTAAAGACGGACTCTGCTTCGATCCCGTTGTTTGTTGGAAATTCTTTGCCTTCTCTCACTCCACTCGGAGTCTTAAACATGTCTCTGCAGTAATACATTTCATCGCTTGTAGATATATTTGCCAACTCTATGGTCTGGACACTGTAATGGTCTTAAATATGAGACAAATGATTATATTGCATTTGCAAAATGAACATTCAAGACCTCTGTAGTGTCAAATGCATGTGTGTTAATATCTAGGGACATTATATTGTAATTACAAAAGTGTACATTCATGAGCTCTACAATGTAAGGTCCAGGAAAGTTTCTTTCTTCTAGTATGTATGATGTACATTGTATATAGAGACCATTTCTCTACACTGCTGAATATAAAAAATTATTTGATATTGAATAAAAATCTGACAGAGATTCTTTGTCTTTGTGTGTGATTGTGTATCTTGTCTTGATATCACAAATTTAATGAGTGAGTAGATTGAAGCACTAGCATATGCTTACAATGTGTGGTCTGTTGCATTTTTCCTTTGGAAATATTCTTTTTATTTGACATTGATTAGTCTTTGTTGATAACAAATTTACAAGTTCTGTTTATATTGTGTTCTGCTGATTAATATTAATGTTGAAAAATAATTATCGATTCTGCCATTTTGTACTGGAGTGTTGAAAAATGCAGAAATAATTGTAAAACCAAACTGAAAGTGAAACTCGTCTACAACTGCCCTATTCAGAGAATTTTCAGAATGTAAAGTGGTAGCTAAATTGATGTTGGGATAGTATTACCTGGAAAGAATGCTAGAGTGTCAATGTAATGCAGTTTTTTTGTTGATTTATATATATGAAAGAGCTGTGAATTGACTCATGAAGTACAGTACTTGTGGAGAGTTGGCCAAATAGCACATAAAATCCTACAGGAAAGCTGCTTCAAATATAATAGTACATGGTAAACAAATACAGTATCAGTTCTGTGAACGGCCACTGAACAATGCTCTGTTATTACTTTCATATGCAAGTGACTTGTATATTGAGATTAATTTAATCCTTGACCAACAATCGGCCATTTTTCCCCTCAGCAGAGGCCCATGTACAGAGTTAAAGGGATGGTATAGCATTGGTTGAGATGAGGATTTAGCTTTTAACTTTTTACGAGATAAGTGTACTTAGAAACCGCTTACCTGTATAAAATGATAAAAAGCAGGAAGAGGAATTCAAACTTTATTTGATGAAAATCGTTTTTCAAATGGCCGAGATATCCAAAAACAGTAAAACAAAGCTATCCTTATATCCCATGTCTTATTTAGATCACATTGTTTGAATGTCTCAGCCATTTCATAATCATTTTTTTTTCAACTAAACTTTGAATTCCTCTTAGAATTATATGCTCTTTAATATTTCATATGAGGTTTCTCATTATCTCACACCAAAACATTGATAACTTGAAGCCCCGTCTTAACTTAAACTATACAATCCCTCTAACATATTTGAAATTACTGTATTATCACGAAGTATAGAAATGACTGTAAAATCACACTCAAGAGTTAATACATGTATGTTACACATGGTATTTATTCAAGTGAAATGCACACTGCCTGACAGTCAGAGGGACTTTGGTGATTAAAATATATAATTCAAAATTTGGACCACACATCAACAATCTCATTCAAAAGGCAGGAAAATATGCTTGTGACCTAGAGATAATGAACGGTTTAAAAGGTCAAAATCTAAAACGTGAATGAAAATTAAAAGTCCATGAGAGAGGCTAGCCTAGCAAAAAATCATGTATGACTATGGCACTGCAGGATCTACAAACTGGATAATCAGTTTGACTGATTATTTATTCATTTTTGTTTTTGTTTGTTTGTTTGTTTGTTTTTTTGTCCAGACATGAAATGATGCAAATCAATATTGCACATGTAATAAGAGAAACACTGTAGAACTATAAAACAGCATGGAGCAAATGCTACAGAGTACAAATTAAACAGAGAAAAAAAAGATACAGCACACACAATCACACAACAGAAAGCTACAAGAAATACACAACAGGTCAAGTATCACATTCCTAAAAATTGCAATGTGGGCTCATAATTCTAATTTTCAAATACAATGTTAAAGCACTCGGAGAGCAAAGACTTCCGCCAGTCAGCTCATTTCCACCCATACACTCATACACGCTGAAAATCGCCCTGTTTTCCAATGATAAAGAAGCCTTTCTAGTGTCTCAGAGTCACAGATTTTTCTCACTACCTACTCATTGTAAACTCTTTGCTCAGATTCGGGTCTATGTACCTCGGGTTTCCTGCTGTGCCTAGAGCATGCACTCAGTCTGTGTATGCACATTTTCAATACATGCAGCTTGAACTCCCTTGTTAGTTGCCCTATTTGCCTATATGATAGAAAATCCTTCAATAAAATGATTTTTAAAAAAATCCAGGATCCATACGGTGGTCCGTATTACTGCCAAAATTTTATCATCTGTTATTTGTGTCATTATCAACTTTTCCTGTAAGTTTCATCCAAATTCCCGGTTCATAAATTTTTGAGTTATTATATTTTGCAGACAGACAAACCAAAGTTGGCAAAACAAACTGACTTGGTAGAGGTAATTATGCCTGTAATACTAATCAGCAGGAAAATAATACATTCATGATAAACTCTGGTACAGGTGTTTGGATGTAGGTATTTTCAGGGGACAAATCTTTAAAGCAAACACTTCACTTAAATGCCCCAATAATGTACTGTAAAACACTAATATTTTCACGGCATGAAATTTTCGCAAATGGGAGCCAATGGCCTTATTTGCAGCATGAAATATTCACGAGTTGCCTCTGATATTCAATGCATGTCGTGTAGACAAGATATTTAGCGTGCATTTTAATTTCGCAAAACTCCACTGTCACGAAATCAAAAAGCATGCGAACATTCCTCGTTTCACAGTAGTCACAGCCTGTCTGACAAGATGTCATCATGAATGCCAAACATGAATTCATAGTGCACATAAACCCATACATACACACACAATTTGAAATCATGTGGTACATGGGTTCTTGGTACACATGAATGCAGCTAGCCCCGGAGACAGCGCCGCAAGGCGCGGTCCTGGCGGCTACCCCGCATCTGAGCTGGAGCAAAAACCACGAATAAATCCCTATAGCCACACGCGGCGACTTCACAAATAAAGCATGGCTAAATTTCTATCATAAACCCATTGACAATAAAAAATGAAATATATATTACCGAATCGACTTGGCTCCTCTCACCAATTTATCTGAAAACTGCAAAATTTTCCACATTTTTTTTGAGGAAGCGGCCTGCCCTGGTGAAGAGTCTTGCTGCCATTTTGAATGTGTATATCCATTAGTACGCATCTACACATGCGTGAACAATGACGTCAACGTTATGGATGCTCAAGGATATGAATAATGCATCATCACACGGTGCATATACGGTGAAATGAATATGCATCATGTAGCGACAAATACAGCCATCAATGCACTGCACTGAATGCATGCTGTGCGCACGTGCAAGTGATTGTGAGTTTTAGTGAGCATTGGTGAGCTGAAGATATTTGCCTTATAAGACATTTTCTGCATCATAAGCAATGAAATGCATCAAACAGTCAGCGATTGGAATCATTTAGGTTTAATCGACCCATGTAAGTATTCCTAGTAGTTTTTGTTGAAAAATTAAGGAAATATGGCGCCGCAACGCCACCCGTTTTGTACAACTCCAAGATTTTAATGCGAAAACGGTGCAGCCACCACACTTCGTGCAGCGGCTGTCGCAGTTAGAATGCAGCATGCCAGATATACAGCACTTACTGCTGTTCATCCAACACACGCTATGGATACCTAAGCCTTTCTCACTAGAGATCACAATGCAACTACACTTCAGCAAACACCTGTGCACCTAGGCCACAAGATACATGGTAACTAATTCTAGTTCGTCCTTGGATGTTCGCAATGGGCAAGCATTACCCCATTGAAGACTAGTCATAAGTACACGTATACTCAGCCAGGTGTCTATGGGAAATGCATGTTCTAGCAAAACCAACTTGTCCTCCATGGGTTATGACTTGGGATCTCCTGTTCTGCAGACCAGAGCCTTTAACCCATTGAGGACAGGCTGATTTTGCTACAAAATGCATTTCCTATAGACCCCTGGCTGAGTGTATTCGGGACTCGTCCTCAACAGGTTAATATTAGCCATAAAACCATACTCCACAAAAGAGGTTCACTAACTTTGTTTTCACTGCCCTTTAAAGAGGAAATCAAGTCCAAATACAAGTTAGTCTGATAAAAAAGAGTAAAATTTTATGAGTTCAACGGTAAAAATTTGACTGAAATCACATGAAATATAAGGAAGTTATGAAATTTTGAAGTTTTGATAATTTCCCCAAAACAGTTCTTGTACAGTGGATATGAATATGCAAATGAGTGAGCTGACCATGTCATAGCCTCACAATTTTCCATTGATTGTGTACAAAAAATGACGAAAATTCAATGTTTCTACCCTTGAAGTCTTAAACATGACATTATTCCTGGTTGAATAACTTCAGAATAGTAAATCAGTCAGATATATTTGGATTTGAGCCTCGGGCATAATTGCGTTTGAAGGAAAAACTGGAAATTTCAAAATTTTATGTACATTACGTACAAACTATATGGCAAGTTGTGAGGGAATGACATGCTCACTTTGTCATTTGCATATTCATATTGACTGTTCAAGAACTGTTTCCCACAAAAATGGCAAAACTTCAAAATGTCATAACTTCCTTATTTTTCATCCGATTTCAGTCAAATTTATACCGTTGAACTCGTAATATTTTACTCTTTCTTATCAGCCTAACCTATATTTTGACCAGATTTCCCCTTTACTAATAGGATGTAGATTGATATTCAAGTAAGTATCATTTACCACTTCTTATTCCCCCCCCCCCTTCTTTGGCGATTGTGAGAGCATTTGCTGACAAATCTTGATTATATAAATCCACTGTTGCATCTGTATGTTCACTTATAAATCATAAATTGACACTATAATAACGTGCCGATTCATATCCAGATATCTGCCTTTCCACACTTTGATGCAAAGTGGGCCTTTCTTTCAGCCACAATAGCGCAGCTTCCTCCACAGGAGCATTTTACACACATTTCACACACCAACACTTACAATGTAGCTTTAATAGTACATATTGCAGCAAATTTGAATCAAGGTATTCTGAAACACAGTGGATAGAAGAGACAGAAAAGAAAAATAGATAGTAACATCCTTTGATCTTGCAATGGTCCCTTGGTGTAAAAAAAATTGGTCATTTCCCTGGTGAGAGAGACATGGGTACCAAGCCATCTAGCTCCCTCTTGTGTCCTGTTTCTGCCAGCCAAATCTGTGCACAGGAATAAGAAGATGTACACACAGGGTTATCATGTTGCATAAATTGTCGAACAGAGGGTTTACTCTTGCAAGAAATAATTTGATATGGACTTCACAAGAATATGTAGTCCCTTCGTCTAAAAACAATTTTGACCTCCCTGATCAAAATAAACTAAAAACAATTTAATCAAGTCTATGAGGTGATTTTGCTTGGATATTAGACATAAAATATGAACTGTAATCAAATCATGTATCATAAAAGGGGGAGATTTATCAGAGGGTGTTATATCTGCTTGTTACCTTCAGATAAAGTAGAAGCAGGAGAAGGGCTAGGTTTTGTGTTTCACGAGACATTTACATAAGAAACCTATTCAAATTTATGAATCTTCTTTTCCCAACTGCTACTGCATGATAAGCTTGTTCAATTCTTGCTATAAAGTATATTCATTACCCTCTACGTTAATCTTCCACTTCAAATAATTGACAGTAGTATGTGTAATGGGACTACTTAATGTACCAGGTTGGGTCGCTGCATAAAAACGCATACATGCTTCTTTGCCCTATTCATATCATCTCTGCATTACCCTACTCTGCAAGCTAATCTCAGTGAATACATAATCATTTGGTCTGAACATGTGCAACATTTTGTGAAATTTCTAAGGTTCTTTTGGTGAACTAAGGTAGGCATTCCCAGAAATCTCTTGGTGCCTGAAGGGATAATGTTAAATTGGCACAGTCAGATTTGCAAAATATCAAGAAGTTTAAGATTGCAAAGACTTTGCGATCTTTTGTCATCTGGTCACACTGACAGCCAATCTTCTCGATCTTTGGATTGAGGAGTTTTGGTCACTAGTGCATGCATGCAAGAAAGAAGAAAGAGTATGCCGCCCAACAGCTGGTGACTGTGACGTAACAATACACTCCTATTCATCACAATCACCGTGCGCTTCGGAAGCACCGCTCACAAACAGGTGGTTGACTGGTCACATGACGAAGATCGCAAAGTTTTGGTTTCTACAGGTCACACACTGGTAAAATATCGAGAAGTTTGGCAGGGGTGGGGAGAAATCTCCCTAGTTGGAGTGGGAAGTTTCCCAAGAAATTTTGCAGGAAGTTTGCGGTTACACTGGCAAAACTTAAAGATCTTAAAGATTCGAGAATCTTCAACTTTTTGAGCTTTTGCTGGTTTGACCGCGCCTTTTGTTTCCTTCAGCGTCGCCTTACCTGGAACTTGTTCTCCACCAGAGCCTGTAAATGTTTCTTCTGCTCCGCGGTGAGACTAGTCTCCTTCACAGACTGCTGCCAACTGTTGATCTGCCGGTCACGCTGGACCAGGGCTTTCTCGTACTGGACTGGCAACCCACCTGGAACCTCCTGCCCAGGTGACACAAAGAAGAGAGTTTAACAATTGAAAACAGAACAAATTTAAAGGACTGGTGAAACAAGCATCTTTGACAAATGGGTCTGCATGTCATAATTGTATAAAATGGAAGTACCTTTGTGGAAACAAATCACGTCATAATGTAATTTGCAAATTTACTTTTACGTCGAGAAGAATTTTTCCATCCATCACGCTTGTACAAATGTATTTACACATCCCACAAAATCTGACAATGTGAACATGAAGGAAACATACATTGCAGATGAATTTGTACTCAGCACAATTCTTTTCTTCAAAACAAACAAACAAACTGTCACAAATGTACACACTAGTAGTTATGTACATGTATGATGTACTGCATGCATGGTTGTTTTAATGTGTATGTACACAGGTTGACCAGATTAATGGAGAACATTCTATGTGGTATAGATATAGTACATACAGGCTGACCTGATAAGTGGAGAATTTTCTAGGTGGTATACAATGTAGCTATAGAGTACATGCATGTAACAGGAAATACATTATAACTCACTCAATCTAGAATGATTTCACCCTTTCCAGAATTTTCTGGGAAGTGCTTACATGTTTGGCTGAGTGAGGCACTGTCCCTGTAGCCCAATGTGATTGGTAGTTATTCTTGGTAATGATGTTTTGTACATAGTTAGGCAGTGAGTCATCCAGGATTCCTGGAACTTGGACTAGCTAGAATGTGTGGCCCCAGGTTGGAGAGAGTTACAGAATGTGCTAGAAGGGTGAATAGATAGTATATAAGCTAGAGAAATTCTGCAGTAGGCAGAGTACCCAACACCTCTGCTCTGAGAGTTACGTCACTTCTGGCTCTGAAGCGACTTGTTATAGTCAGTCCTGTGTTACCTGCTGACCTGTTATGTTTGTGGAGATACTTGGCCTGGGAGACATTTTGCCTGCAGAGAATTAATGTGCCTTCATTGGACTCCATATTTTTGTGTCAATGGACATTGCTACGGCAAAGCTGTGACGGGCTGGATTCCTCGCTGGACACTATAAAGTGAATCATCATTCAACGCATCGACTGGACGTGGTCGTTGGATTCTGCACGTGTCGCTGTGAACATTATACCGTGGACGTATATCGGGGACATTTACCCCGGACTTACACCGAGGATTATCATAACCTGTGCCTCTGGATTTACGTCGAAGGAATCATTCATCGGTGCATTGCGGATCATTCATCTGTGCATCGAACATCATATCCGGACATTACCAGGGAACTGTAGCGACTTTAAGATTTGGATGCATGTAAGTGATTCCATTACCGATTTGTAATTGTTTGTATTGATCATTGCTGTACTGATATGACGCCGATTACCAGTCTGTACCCACAATATCACTGTTAATAAACCGCCTGAACATCAGTTGATTGTTTCTTTTGTGCGATCATTCTCGGAGTGATTTTGGTCGTAACAAAATTGGGGGCTTGTCCGGGAAGTGAATTTAAGCCAAAACTTAGAATTTGGAACGTTCCGGAATCCAGAATATTGGTACAGACAAAATACCGGTTGAGTTGATTGTTCAATTGTATATTGTATGTAATACAGTGTGACAATGTCAATCAGTACAATGGATGTTCAGGCATTTGTTCAGAGGACAGATTTGTCCCTCAAGGATTTGCAAAGGTTACGCAAATGTGATTTGACTGCTATTGCACAGCATTTGAATGTTGATGTTCCACAAGGTGTAAGAAAGGCAGAGATTCTTGACTTGGTAGCTGGTCACATGGAGCTCAAAGAAGAAATTGACACTCAAGATCTAGCTCAAATTTCAGATCAAACGAGGCTTGAGCTTGCTAAATTGGAAATGAAGGAGAGAGAAAGAGCAAGGGAATTAGAACTGGAGAAAGAGAAGATGAGACTAGAAATGGAAATGAAGGAAAAGGAAAAACAAAGAGAAATGGAAAGAGAGAGGGAAAGAGAACAAAGAGAAATAGAAATGAGGAAATTCGAAATGGAGCAGCAAATGAAGTTGCGTGAGATGGAATTGACTCATGCACGGACAATTGGAAATCATGAAAAGGCTCCCTCTGAATTTGATTTGGCCAAGAACATTCGATTGGTGCCAAAGTTTGAAGAAAGCAGAGTTGATGCATATTTTGTGTCATTTGAGAAGGTGGCTAACAGTTTGAACTGGCCACAGGAATTTTGGCCCTTGCTCCTTCAAAGTGTGTTTGTCGGCAAAGCAGCCGATGTGTACTCATCTCTCTCTGAAGAGCAATCACGTGACTATGCTACAGTCAAGAAGGCAGTGTTGAATGCTTATGAGTTGGTGCCAGAGGCGTACAGACACAAGTTCAGAAATTCGTACCGCAGATCAGGCCAGACACATGTTGAGTTTGCTCGTGAAAAAGAAATGATGTTTGATAGGTGGTACAGATCCCTGAAAGTGGATCAGGACTTTGATAACCTACGTGAGGTTGTTCTCTTGGAAGAATTCAAAAAGAGTGTTGCTTTCAGTGTGAGGTCGCATTTGGATGATCACAAAGTGACAAGTTTGCATAAAGCAGCCTTGATGGCTGATGAGTATGAGCTGACCCACAGAAATGACAACAGACCACCTTTCAGGAATTTCTCTGGAAATAAGAGAGACAAAATTCAGTCGAGCAGTCCAAAGAATGCTGGTCCTGAAAAAGGCACGAGTTCTGAAACTTCATCGGCACCAAAGCCTCAATCTGACAAAGGGTCCAGTACAAGTGCAAATGTCATCAAATGTTTTCACTGTAACAAGACAGGGCATGTAAAGTCACAGTGTTGGAAGTTGCAAAACAAAACAAAGAAGGACTTGGGACTTGTCATGTCAAAAAGTGTCCTACCCGAAAACAGTGTCCCGTTCAGTGAAACACAGGCCATTGAAAGTCAATCTCCCAAATTCAAAGATAGGATGAAGCAGGTGGATGAGAGCTATCGTAGCTTTTTGTTTGATGGTGAGGTGACCCCATGTACTTCTGGTGAGGCAGGTAAGCCAGTGGTCATCCTGCGGGATACAGGGGCCTCTCAGTCGTTGATGGTGGATGGTGGTATGACTTTTCCACCAGATAGTGCAGTGAATGCAAAAGTCTTGATTCAGACTGTTGATGGCAGTTATATGTCAGTGCCACTGTATAGAGTGGATTTGAAGTGTGACCTAGTTTCTGGTCCTGTCACTGTTGGAGTTGTTCCTGAGTTGCCCATGGCAGGGATTGATTTCCTGTTGGGGAATGACTTGGCTGGGGACAAGGTGGTTGCGTCTCCAGTTGTTTCGGAGAAACCAGTGGTGGTTGCTGAAACTGAGCAGTTGCAGGAGGAGTTTCCTGGGATTTTCCCAGATTGTGTTGTGACTAGGTCTCAGGCTCGTAGAGCTGTTCAAGATGATGCGGATTCTGTTGATGTGGAGGAGAATTCCGGTGTTTGGTTGGCAGAAACCTTTTTCAAGGATTTGAATGATGGGGTTGCTGTATTAGGCTCCGAGGCTAACAGTGATGGGCTGTTTAGCAAGTCTTCCTTGGTTGAAGCACAGCAGGCAGACTCTGAGTTGAAATGCTTGTCTCAGATGGCGTGTTCTGAGGCTGAGGCTGAAAAGGTCCCTGAGTGCTATTATGTCAAAGATGGCATTTTGATGAGGAAGTGGAGACCTCCCCATAGGCCAGCTGATGAGGATTGGACGGTGGTCCGTCAAGTTGTTGTCCCTCCTAGTTACCGCGGTGAGATCTTGAGGATTGCTCACGAGTTACCTGTATTTAGGTAACTCGGAGTGATTTTGGTCGTAACAAAACAAATGCACAAACATTTGCAGTAGTGCTCTTTCCGTCAAACAACACTGGAGACATGATGCAGCTATGATGTAACAGCCTCACTGCAAAGTGCCTGTCTGATCATGCCACAGTGAAGTCACCAACACACAACACTTTATCAATGTCTTGCACACAAAGACCACCAATTAAATCATTTTGTGGAAGATTTTGTTATTGACTCTTGGATATTTTTGACTCCTGAAATGTCTTGAGCACTAGAGATGTGTAATGAGTGGAACTTCATGTACACAATACTACCACAGTTTCATGACCATAACAGCTGCTGTTGTGGATACCCAGAGAACATCATTAGGCACTTCAAAAATATATCAACGCACAGAATTATGATTGTTTTCAGATTTGTCTGGTATCTCTGAAGTGGCTAATGACATGGCTCGACACTAACTTTTTTGTTTGGTGGCCCGATGGGGCCACCAAAATTCTAAATTTCAAATTTTTCGTGGCCCGAGAGAAAAATTTGGTGTCCCCCCCCCCAAAAAAAAAAACAATAAAAAACATTAAAAGTCCTTTTTTTATGAGTCAAATATTTAAGTTTATGATAGTAAGAATTAGAAGTTGGACATATCTACTCATAAATAAACTTCAACAAACTTGCAACACTCACCCTCAGGCACTCATTCAGTCCTTTTCATCCATCCTTTAAACAAATTTAACTGCTAATTTCAAGCGCAAAAAGTTACGAATTTATTGACATACTTTTCAAAAAATTTTGGTGGCCCGAGGTGGGCCACCAAATTTGCCCTTTTTTAAAATCTGGTGGCCCGACTTTCATTTTTGGTGGACCCGGGCCACCGGGCCACCGTTAGTGTCGAGCCCTGCTAATGATCTATAAAAGCTTGTGTTTTTCCTGCTTTCATTTCAAAATTAATTTCCACTGAAGCTAATGTCTCTTTTCAAACACCTGCACAGTAAACTTATCAGGAATACCACGTACTAGACCATGTAATACCAAAAAACATCACTTAACGATCAGTGGTAACAGTGAAGATTGCCTGGCAATGCTATGGTAATAACAATACAAGAGCCATCCGAGAGAATAGTGCTTCCACTGAAGAAGTTACCTCAGGAAGATAAAACCATAGCTGTATTACCACTAGCACATAAACCAAATACGATGGCAGATCATATCATAGGAGTGCTGAAGGGTACAATAAGCTCTCTACTCACCGTTGTCGTACCATCCATCTCAAACGGGATGACGAATGTGTAAAATTCTTTGGGAGACATCAACTTGTAGACAGGATGCTCTTCTTGGTGGTCTGGACCTACCCCCCCCCCCCAAAAAAAAAAAGGCAAAAATAAAACGGATTTGATTAGTATACAGAATTTGTTACATCTGACACCATAAGGACTAAAGGTGAACATGCTAATGACAACACAGTACTTCTCCAACAACAGCAACTACTAATGTTGAAGATAATTACGATAATGATAACAATAATTATGAGAAAAGAGTAACTACTGCTCTCATTCCTACTATTGCTCTAACAAGTATGGCTTTGAGTAATGATAACGATTAATAATAACTGGGTAGGCATAATCGGAATCACTTTTTTTTCTCAATGTCATCATCTAAAAAATTACCATCATAGCAGTGATATTACTACTATCACAAAAATGCTGACTTGCCCCCCACATCTGCCAGCGTTTGAATCAAAATTTTTATTTGTCCTCACCATGGGAGCTTCCCTCACACACGTAACCAATACCAGTGACTTTGTCTACACAAATGACCATTTCAAGACACCTAATACCAATACAGACACCTCATCCATATACATGTAGATTACCACCTATAGACATCTTCCTTACACAGATTGCCAACTGCAGACACCTTACCTGCACAGAATAGCAACTATATAGAGACATTCTACCAGTACAGATGACAAAGTACTGACAGCTTATCTAAACAAATTACCAACTTACACTGAAGACACCAGATCTATACAGATTGTCAGCTACAGACACCATACCTACACAGATAGCAGCATAGACACTTTCCCTATACAGATCATCAATTACAGATACCTTCAGATTCCTACAGATACTACACAGACTGCAAAATAAAGACACCCTACCTAAACAGATTACTAACTACAGACACCTTACCTACAGATTACCAGCTATAGACACCTTACCTACACAGATTACCAGCTATAGACACCTTACCCACACAGATTACCAGCTACAGACATCTTACGTACACAGTCAGATTATCAGCTACAGACATCTCACCTACGCAGATTACTAGCTACAGACACCTTATCTTCACAGAACACCAACTACAGACATCTCACCTAAACAGATGACAAAATACTGACACCTTACCTACACAGACTGCCAATTATAGATACCTTACCTACACATACAACAAACTACAGACACTTTACCTACACAGACGGCCATCTATGACAACTTACCGACACAGATGGGGTTGTTCCATTGGCTGGGCTTGGGGGCCAGACCAATGCTTGCCATGTCATGCTGCAGCATGGGATAATGGGTGTGGTAAGGGGCCAGAACCAGGCTGTCATTGCCACCCAGCAGCACCGGGCGTGTTGGGGTCAGCATATGCAAGGTGCATAACGTTGACCCACTTGGAAAGGAAAAGTGTGTTTGAAGTATGTTAACATTTATGTCGTTACTGCACATTAACATATCTGTATCAAAGGTGAGACAGGGTGATAAAGTTGACACTGTGTATTATAACTATAACAAACTTTCTTGAGTTGCTTGCACAACTTTGTTACATCAAAACTATATTGCAGCAAATCCCCATCCCAAGGCAACTTCTCTACATGGACATTTCAATATTTATAACACAGGTTGGACGTGCGTTCATATTTTCCTACCGTGCAATTTCTTTGACGGGAATTGTTTTATGAATAGTTTATTTCTTTCTTTACTTAATTTGATGGCATATTACACAGATTTTACTTCCATATGGTGATAACATATTCACATGACATTGATTCTTTCTAGTTGCATCACTTTAATCATTCACATCAATGTCTCTTCACCAGCTATCAAATATTGACTCATGAAGGAATGTGACAACAGCTGCATAATTCATGCATATATGATATAAGCTGACCCAGCTAAGAAAGATACCGAGTATACGTGGCATGGCTTAGAGTGTTTTCAGTTTGCTAATTTCACAAGTTGATTGCTATATTTTGCGAAATTATCAAATCACAGAAATATTGCCTCCTACAACACAATAATTGTGTTGTACTGGTATATCATATCCACAGTGGGAAATCACTAATTTTTCTCTTGAAAAGTGACATCACTTCTTTTCCGTTCTGTCAATGTCGTTCTACATTGCATATTCAACCACTCACGAGGTGGTCTCACAAGTCCCAATTAGCGAAATATCAAATTTGGCAGGTATATGGCATTTGTGGTATAAATGAGAACTAGTATATGCCTCTCAACTCTATTTTGCGTCTGATGATCCCATAAGACCAAACGATTTCTGAAAATTCACGTACAGTTAAACTCGCGTAAGTCGATCTTCTCGGGACTGAGCAAAACACATCGACTTAGGCGATTTTCGACTTGTGCGTAAGTCGAAAAAAATCGACTTACAGTTACACCACACGTTGTATATGTATAATGTACATGTACTGTATGTTGTCTACTCTGTAGTGGAGGTGAGAGCTGGAGCGGTGTGCCCGATATTTGCCCTTCAGCAAGACACTTTATCCACATTGATGCAGCCCAGGGCTCCACACTAACTTTTATTTTGGTGGCCCGATCGGGCCAAAGTATTACTGAAGTGATACAGGATGGTACCCACGTCTAAAATAAATAAATAAATAAATAAATAAATAGAATATTTAATCATCTTATACCGTTATTCTGAGTTCTAAGATTTAGCAAATAGACTTATAGATTATTACAAAAGTTGATGCCTATTTAGGTGGTCAAAACTTGCGTTTGAAATGAAAAAGTGGGAGCATTTGCAGACATTTGTAAACATCCAACATTTGTTTTAGCATCGTAAAGAGCCGAAAGTTACCGTTATTTATTTCTGATTGTAAAAGCAATCATCCACCATTTACAAATATTTTAACACCTTCCGGAGACGAATGTTACCGTTAATCATTTTCAAATGTAAAAACAAGCAACCGACATTCATTCTAGGATCTTACAGAGCTGAATATCATCCTTATTCATTTCCGAACGCAAAATCAAATATCTGACCTTAATTTCAGCACCGTACGGAACTGAATCTTACCATTATTTATTTCCAAAAGTATAAGCAAACATCCGACATTTATTTTAGTATTATACGGAGTCGAATATTACCATTATTCATTTCCAAAATTAAGAGCAAACATCTAACATTTATTCTAGCATCTTATGGAGCCGATTGTTACCGCTGTTCATTTCCAAAACTGAAAGCAAACATCCGGCTTTTTTGGTGGCCCGGCGTGCGTTTTTTGGTGACCCCGGTCGCAAATCAACCATTCGTGAAATCGTGAAAAGACTCCACTAAATATAAGGCATAGATCGCTACACTCGGCAGGGGCTACGTCGTCCTTTCACCAGGTCTCGTTACAAAACCAAAATCTCGCGTGACTTCTTGCGTTACCTATCGTTAATGTTAACGAAACATCGTTAATTTGCGCTAGGATCGTTACTCATCATCTACGACAAACGTTAATTTTCCCGATCGTTAGTTTGCGTTATACTGACGATTCAGGTGAAACCGCTTGCGTTAATGAAACGTTAATGCTTATTAACGCAAAGTTTCTTTTGGTATATACTGTATGTTAACAAAAACTGGCGTCTCGTGATTTTGACAGTGATTTATTACACAATAAAATCTTATTCGACTTAGGCTCAGTGAATTCAATGGTTTTTCCATGAAAGTGTTCTTGGAATTTCATCGACTTAGGCGAGTATTCGACTTAAAAAATTCGACTTGTGAGTGAATTAATACACGTAAGTCAATGGGGAAAAATCAGGACTTTTTAAAATCATCGACTTGTGCGATTATTCGACATATGCGACGTCGACTTCGGCGAGTTTAACTGTAACTCAATTCTCTTCTCATGAAGGCCAAATGTTAACTATAAAATCAGAGTTCTTCCTACCTCACAGTGAATCTCCCTGCAGCCGCTATGACTGTGACATGCTCACAGCCAATGAGATGGACTGATGTCTCCACTGCGCCCAGCACCACGGTTGTGTGTCTGCACTTCTCTATGCTGGCAAATCTATAGAAAGTGTGGTGCATGAAAACAATCATGGCTTTTAATATCAACAGAGTGAAAACGTTGCAACATTTGGGACACAATCTCAAACAATCATGAAGCCTATTAATACTTAGTAAAAGAACATGCTGGAAATATACATTGTACAAAGATTTGGTTTACTTGAGATCTTCTATCTGAAATTTGAACTACATGCAACGTTAGATGGAAGAAGTAACTGTTTTGCCTGCAGTCAACATGGCTGCACAACTGCTGTTTCAAGCATACTTTTAAGAAAATCCTCTGCCTGTAGCATCGAGACACTATCAAATGGCACACTTTGATTTGAAGAAGTTTCTGACAGATTGAGGTGTTAGATATGGTATGGTTGGGTGTTCATCACAACGACCACCTAACGTTTTTCTATCAATAGAAACGTGAAAAATATCACAATTTGCCTGAAATTTTACTCACGTGTGGAGAAAATACTCCGGATTCACAAGCGTGTGCTGAAAACACGAATCTGAGGTACGCGCTCTAGATGGCGGCTTCGAACGCGTGGGGTGTCATTTTTTCCGCACTCAGTTGCCCTGTTCATTTGAACCGACCACCCCACCCTCTATTGACAATACGTATAAAGCGTACTTAAATGCGTTTTTTTCGACAAGCTGCTGTTTTTTTTCTAGCCCTCATTTTTTCCCCAATAATATTTGAATATATTTTGAATCCTTTGATATTACTTTTGAAGGACTGTTTGATGAATTTGAATTGATTTTCATTAGGAAACTTTTCATTGTAATTTGAATAAATTAGATTCAACTCGTACAACCTTCATGCCTCTCAGTCTTTCGCGTTTTTTCTTTTCTCATATCATGCAAAACAATACACGCTCATACATTATTGATAATCTTGCACAAGTTAACACCAACATTTCACAAAATCATGTTTACTATTATTTACTATTTCAAATCATCATCCATTCAAAATGAATAAGAATACACACAAGGTACACTTAGATACGTTGTATGTTTTTTAGATGTATTTGAATTTAACACATTTTTTTTTCATTTTTCTCTTTCACTCTCTTTTAATGACAAGGACATTTGAAGTCATCATTTTCTCCGTACATTGGCTGCTCCGTACAACACTTCTGGTGAACCCAGTGATCGCATCCTCTCACATCACATGCCACCCAAGTGAAAATTTCGACGATGTTCTTGTTGCGGTTTGGGGGTGTGTTGCTCCTGCACACACAACACGGATTTGCATCGCTGGCGTCATCATCTTCGCTGGCACTATCATCGTGGTTACGTGAACGAGAAAAGAGTTCCCTGTTTGTAGTGATGCCGGATGGTCCTGGTTGACTTTCAGTCCTTGGAGCCTTCTTCTTTCCGGATGTCTTTTGCTTCCTCTCGTTTTCCACATGTATGAGTTTCACGAAAATCCGGTCTTCTGTGATGCACACTCCCGATGCCCTATACTTGTCTTTTCCTCTCTTTTCTTTGGCTTGAGGCGGGCTAGGGGTTCTCGTTTGGAGGAAAGCTTGGAAATGTTGCCATCCTGTTGAGGGCCGTCCCCCATCGGTCCCACTTGGTCGGTTTCTTTGTTCGTCTCCCGAGGGCCCTGAGACTTCTCTGAGGGGGTGACGAGGGTGCTCGTCTCGGTCATGACTTGAATGCGTACGGCATCGGGATTGAATGGGAAAATCCCTGACTTCCGGAATGCCGATTTCAGATTGTCTTCCCGCATAGCTGTCCAATATGCCACGGAAGAAAGGCGTCCGACGTCATACCGTGTGATCATCTTCCCTGGGTGATTTTGCATGAACTTTGCACATTCGGAGAAGTATGCCTTCTTCATCGAAGAGAAACAGACAACATCCAGTGGTTGTAGGACATGGCTTGTATGAGCAGGGAGAACAAAGAGGAGGACTTGGTGCTGTCTTGCGTATTCTATCACGGGCATTGAGATGTGTGAGGTGTGGCCATCGTAGAGAAGCATCACAAACTCATCGTCAGCTCTGGGAGGGAGAGATGGGATGAAGTGATTCTTGATGAAATCTTTGAATATCTCACCGTTACTCCATCCGCTGTCTGACATGGCCATTTTGGAGCCCGGGAGTGTGTCTTTCAGGAGCTCGGGCATGCATCTCTTCCCTTTGAACACATAATAAGGGGGTAATGCCCTCCCTGCTGCGTTGCCACATGCCAGCATTGTAGTTGTTGCGATCCGGTGTGAGACGACGGAGTTTGTCCTCTTCTCAGAGGCTTCACTAACAACCCGGGGCGGACGATGATCGGCGTTAAAGTTTGTTTCATCCATGTTGTAAATGTTGCTTGGTTTGTCAGTGAGATGGTACTTGTCTATCACTCTCTCTAGTTCGGAGAAGTAGTTGGTGAGAATCTCTGGGTTTGTTGCTCTCGCACGCTTCATCTCCAGTCTACTTGGCGATGCCAGGTGGAGGGCAGGCCATCGCCGCATGAAGTGCCGAAACCAGTTATTCGACAAGCGTCTTCCTTTCTGGGATATGGGCCCCCTGCCAAGGACATCCACCATGTCGGTAGCCAACAAAATCACCTAAAAGAATGAGGAAAAAAATGAATAGAAAAATAATCAATTTCAAATATTATGTATGTTTTCCAATTCTAAACGTCGCATAATGAAATGAAAATCTGTTTAAACATGAAATCTCTTTCTCCTCTTTAATAAAAAGGAGTGTTGAGTTTATAGCTACATGAGTTGAAATAATACAAAACATATTTACCTGGGTTTTCGTAAGGCCGTAACCATAAGATGACAATTTCATTAGATGATCAACCAGGGCCCTTTCCGCCTCTTGGGGCAAGACAGTCCCCCTTCCCAGATCTTCGCTTGACTTTGAACACCCCCTCAACCTGTCCAGCAACGTTGATTTTGGAACCCCACATCTTAATGCTGCTTTTCTACACAAGACTTCTTCATGAACAAGCTCAAGGGCCCTCTGAAGTCTTTGTTTGGGGTAGCTTCTACGCCCAATGAAGCGGTGTGGTGTAGGCTATATAATAAAGTAAAACAGAAGGAACAGATTATAAACAGTGTTTTTTCATTAGCATAAGTTGGATTAATTTTTTTTTTCCTTTACCGCAATTTTGGAACAAGACTTTAAATTCATCAAATCCCATCTAATGTTTCCATCTATTTTTTTTCACATCTAATGATTATCAGGTAGCAACTCTTGCCCTCTTTTGTCTCTCTCTCTGTCCTTTCACGCCTCTCTCTCTATCCTCTCGTCTTCTGTTTCACTTTCGTCACCTTCTCACTAGCTTGTATCTATTTGTATGTGAATATTTCAGCTTTATCATAGGCCTAGAGTCTACATCAACAACAGTAATTGTGAAAGCTCGATCATGAACTTCTAAAGTTTTTAAATGTAAAGATAATTAGAATCTAACATGATTCTCTGTTCTCTATGACTGCATTACAAGTTTCGTTTAGTATGAAATCATTAAATGTTTGACCGTACGGTCGTAGCGGGCGACAAAATAATGACATCATGTGTACGTGCTCGAAGCGGCGGAGTTTGAGAGAGAGCGGCATAATGACACTTTTGCGGTCAAAATCGTCAAATTTATCACGGAAGGATACTCTACATCTAACAACGAGTCAGCAAAGGTAGTTATACACGATAGATATTATTCGGTTTTGCAAATTTCGGTAATTTAGAGGGAATACTTACTTGTTTTCGCCTCATTTTACTCGGTAGCGTAGCCCAGTGAAGAATCGAACACCGTTGTGTGTAGTCCCATGCGTACATTTTCTTTCTGTACGCGCAATGCCATTATAGTGCGCGGTCGGTTGATATGGACCCAGTCGGTGTGTTGAACACCTACCATACTGTGGAAAGATTTGTCATTTGACATCTTCCCC
The DNA here is from genome assembly GCF_040938485.1 of Diadema antillarum. Classification (NCBI taxonomy): domain Eukaryota; kingdom Metazoa; phylum Echinodermata; class Echinoidea; order Diadematoida; family Diadematidae; genus Diadema; species Diadema antillarum. The sequence goes on from NW_027270897.1 coordinate 1,862,792, forward strand.
TCCCCCCTCTTTTTTAAACAGGGTTATGCATTTGCAAAGTAGCTCTAAGTGCAAAATCAAGGACAAACATGTCATCTGAATTAAATAGCCTAAGAATATACTGTTTGAATTCTTCTTTGTATGGAACAGTGTGCCTGGTTGATATCATTTACTGACAGTTGCTGGTCCCCTGGGGTGAACCACATAGGGTTGGCATCATTTGCACGTATGCCAGAATGGCATAGTCAAGCTCTAACATACCTGACAGGGGACAGTAGGTAGATGTAGGAGTAGTGGCATCGGTGAACTTTGACCCTGGAATCCACCAGAATCTGTGAGCTCTGTGCAATGCATCAATGAATACAAACCAATGGCAATATGAATAATTGCTCTGACAAAGGACAACAAACTCAATGCAAGCTACATGCATGGCCCTGATGAAGTCTTATATGAAGGTTGTCCTGAGGCCTGGTCATAGACCTAGACCATGATGGCTCTGGTCAGAGGCCTGCTTGTACACTGCCTCTGAAGCCAAAACCTGTTTAATAAACAAAGGTCAACTCATGTATAGACTTGCTCTCTGAATCTCGTAATCATATTAATGGGCCTGGTACAAAAATAGACATTTGCAAAAGAGTGTTGCAGTCAGAAACACATTATATTATAGTCTTAATGACAGTATGCTAGCATCACAGTGGTATAAAGGGCTTTCCAATGTACCTTTATCATTCACCAGGTACTGGTCATACATGTACATGTGTGCCAATAAACAAGCCACCTTTCATGGCAAAGGAAAATATACTGTAGATATTATGCAGAGTCAAGTCCTTGTTTTCCTTTGTGTCCTGACTTTTGTTTTTTAAACCTCTGGTCATGTTACAACTACAGGCCACTCAGGTCCGATTCTTCACTGCATTATGAAAATATGTGATTCAAAGCTAATATTTGCCTTGCAATCTGTGTACAATTGTACATATGAGACTTTGTGCAAATGTACATCTGCTGTGTGTTTAACTGCAGACGCTCTTTGACGAGATCGAATGTTGGTGTTATTTTGCAAAAATGCGAAAATAAAAAAGTGCTATGCTCTCCTGAAAATTTATGAATTTGAGATATGAGGTCTTGTCTGCCCACAGATGATACACAATTTTAGAGCGATTGCCCGAAATGACCAGACATACTTTTTTCAATATAACACACATTCTCCTACTGCACAATGTATATCTGCTTTACCTTGGCAAGAGTTTGCTTGGAAATCTGGGACAGGATGACCAGCTGTGAGCTTTGGATGTAGAAAAGGAGATGAACAGTGATTAAAATGTATACTAGATAGCATCAATGACCACTACGGAGATAGATCATTCTATATAACAATTAGATATGTTATACAATATACACTATATTCCAAGCTTACGGAAATATGATACTCTGTGGGTATTCCAAATATGATGACAGATTTGAGTATAATGAATATTATTAATGCAAACTAATCCTCTTGATAGCTTCATCTTTCTTGCCTGGAAGTAACATTTACCGGTAATTTGTGCTTAATCCTTTTTACAACTCCTTACAGTACAAGTTATATATCCACATTAGTGTGAGTGGGTTCCAATTCATTTTCCCCCATCAAATACATGCACTAAACAATCACAACTCAAAACAAGGATTCCCCCTCAAGTAAAGTAAATTAGCTTTAAAAAAAAAGAAGAAAGAAAAAAAAGTAATTTCTACAGTTTCTACTCACGTTTTTGGGGCTTTATTACAGTTGGTTGCCACTCTACCTCTCTTGGTTCCATCCTCACCTAGAAGAAACCAAGCATCCAGCAAAGAGAGAAGAAACTTAAGTACAGTAGAATAACATGTTTCTTCTGACGTACACGGAAAAGATAAACATGACAAAATTTGCTTCAATTTAAAAAAAAAATACTTCAGTGAGATATTTTGCAGTTCAACAAACTCTGCATCAAAAACTTGCATTTTCTTCCAGACTGAAGCACTCTGAAACCTTTTTCAGAGTATAAAAGGATGATGCCTGCATATTGAGACAATATATATATACATATTTTTTTTTGGTACTATTTTATACATGATGAGAAAGATACAGTAAAACTGTGATGTCACTTGCTGATTTTCCAAAAATAATAATAGTGTTGATGTGCTGTAGTAGCAACACATCATTTCTTTTAATTTCTCTTGATTTTCCTCAGGAACAGGTCCATTAGCTTCCTTCTCTGCAATTCCTCCACCACCATTTCTGCTTACAGACCTGGGTTACCCCTATTTGTTGAAGCAGGAACTACCATATATGATTATGCGGTGTATTTCCTAAACATAGTATTTTACAAATTGGGACTAGTAAGACAATTTCATAAATGATCAAATTCACATTTGAGAATAACAGTGAACAAATGAGAAAGAATCATCATCCCTTTCCTGGAGAAAGTTTGCCTTTTCCAACCGCGCACATGATATACAAATCCATTTGTGTCATGAGAAGAAATCTAAACGCAATCTGTGACTTTCGCCACAAATGGTGATCTTCCAAAATATACTGGTCACACATGTACTATTTATATGTGAGTATCCTAATTTCTCTAAATGACTCTTTTGATACTAACCTGCTGTTGACCATGATAGTCTGTGTCCAGACTGGATGCAGCCCGTGATTCCAAAGGGATTACTGCCAAGACTACTCCTCACCCACGACTCAAATGTCTTGAAAGAGAATGCCTGGGTTATCTGCTCAACACAAACAGAGAGACAACAATCATTCAGATTATTGTTACGATTTGGAAGTTCTGTAAAAGTGGAAACTTTTGCGATGTTGAAATTTTCGTGCATTTCGCGCAATCAGAAACCAGCGCGAAAATAAAAGCACGCAACTATTTTTGCTCACTTTACATTTCAGTAGTTCATGTCTTGATTCCGCGTGATTAAAAACCTGCAAAACTCATCTTACCCGGCTGAGCACAAAAAATTACTCGCGCAAAAATATCCACTTTTACAGTAGTAGTAATTGTAGTAGTGGTAATAGTATTACATGGTAGTAGCAGTCATTATTTGTGGCAGTAATAGTGACACAGTAGCTGTATTAGCAGTATGAATGGTATGACAAAAATGATAGTGAAAATCATAATAAAGATGATATCATGATGATGATCATCATCATCATTGTAACCATTGTTGTTATTATTACTATTATCATTATTATAATTATCATTATTATCATCAATATCATCATCATTGTTATTACTAGTAACTACACAACACCTTAAAAGATTTTTACATAGACCGTACAACAGGAATAAAGTAGAATGAAAAATGTAGAAATATTTCACATATCCAGCACACTAGGTTAAGATTATTTAAACTATAGACAAGCTTTTTTTTGTTTTCTTACCTTAGAATATCCACTCCTTGATTGCATCTGCTGGTGTAGAGCTATCTGATGTACAGGTTGGATGGTCCTTGGGATAAGAAACAAACAAACATATTCACATGATCAAGCTTTACCATGTCTGAACAACATTTTTCCATAAACTTTGCACGGCCAGCTTTTGAATAGACTGTATCTCCACACATCGCGAAGTGCTAGAGCTAGAACTGCTGACGCCTTTGACATATATGGCATTTTGTGTCACTATCAAAAATTGACCTTGCATCTGAAATTTGGGTGAAAATGACTTTTTTAGTTTAATGGTCAGATAATCAGTTAAGTGATATCCTGTTCAAATTCCAGCTGTCTTGTCTCAAAAATGAAGCCACCTCGGCATTCTTTAACCCTAAAAGGGCTGGGGGGGGGGGGGGGGGGGTGACGTTTCGCGCTATAATTCTGTAACGCGAGAAGGCCTCGTCGCGAGGCTTCTGGACTTTGTTTGTTCAAGTCTCGCGCAACTTTTGAGACCAAATTTGTGACGTCCGCGCATACTTTTGCGAAGCCACGCCCATTTTTGTAACGGAATGTCGCCCAAAAACAGGCACAATTTTGTGATTTCGTGTACATTTCCTATGGAAAACAGTGCTCTGTCATGAAAGTCATAAAAACCTGATTATTTTTACAATTAATCACTTTCATTGATTAGTTTTGTGCTAAATATGGTAGAAAAGTGGTCAGTGACAATTTCCAATGAAAAAACAAATAAAAAACAAAAGTTGAAAAACAAGGAAATACATAAGAAATTCTGAAAACAATAAAATACATAAGAATTGAAATGAATTTTGGAAGTTTTTGTGATGTAAAACAGATTTACAGATCAAAAATTAGACTCTCAATGCTTTTAATTAGGCTAGGATATGATCGTGAGCTTAATTTGCATAATTAATTAATTAAAATTAGAAATTGATTGTTTCAAAAAATCTTATGACACAATCTTGTAGATTATGACGCGGGTCTCACGCATGCAAAATTTCATCGCGATCACACCACCGATGGCCGAGATCTCAGGGGGGGTGGGGGTGGGGGGCAGAATCCATCCCCCGGTCTGAGCATAGCCAAAAAAGCCCGGCCCCTTTAGGGTTAAGCCAATCCCATTTGATATAGTGCTTTGGCTGCCATGTTTTTTTGCTCTCCTGAACATTTCAAATTTTGTACATATGAGGTCTTGTCGCCCAAGCGACGATATGCCAACAGACAGCCAAAACTGAACACCCACTGACATATGTGTGTGTAAGATATGCTTACTGCAAAAGTGGAAATTTTTGAACATCTAATTTTTCACGCTTGACCTCATAAAATGAAGCCTGTTTTAATTGTTGCTCTAGTTTCATGTCGTGTGAAATGTGCAGTAATCTTTCACTTTTGCAATACCATTTCAGTCCACAAACAACTTTTTATCATGGATTTGTTTTAATATGAAATCCACCCTGTGTGGCTCAACAGAGTGTGTTGTTTGAACAGGGTGCGTGGTCATGACGCTTGTGCACAATGCTTACATAAACAAGCATATCACGCACAGCCATGCTTTTTCTTAGGAAACAGCTGGAATGAAACTAAAGCTGAAATCAAAAGATAGTATGACTCACTTGTTTTTGTTCGTGGTCCCTTCCAAGAGAAAACTCAGAGCCTCGACGGACTGAACAGAGAGGAGTACATCATTGGCCGTGCTGGAGTAGGAGTCTGCTTCAGCCAGTAGGGCTAGGATGTCACTCAAGTAGTTCAACACAAACACGAGATGGTTGCTCTCATCCATATTCTGTGGTGGAAATCATAAATTAGGTATAATAAGGTCGTCCAGTTATTTACTTTGTTTTCTAGCAATTATTAAACTGTATTCATACAAAGAGGAGAGACAGAAAGTTACAGCATAAGAGAACTGCTTGCCAGAGTAATCCTGTGAGGAGAATGCTGTCTATGAATGGACGTCAGGTGTATGGTTTTGGTACTGAATGTCGGTCAAGCACTGTGTAAACAACATACAATATTCCAGGGTTGCACACTAACCCATTTTTTCTACTGGTCCAACCTGTCTGTCTGACCAGTAGGCACCCAGTTTTTTAATGTTTTACTGGTCCATTCCTGAAAAAGTCACTGGTCCGAAAGTTATTTTTTACTGGTCAGGAACTGTCGGACCAGTGCCAGTGTGCAGCGTTGCATATTCACAACATCCTATTCATAATGTCTCATAGCCTTATTCTGGAAGGTTCCAGTACGGCTTAAACAAAAAGAACAAGGCACACAACCATCATACAGATGTCAATAACCCTGACCTTTGTTGATGACCCTGGCGATGTTCTTCCATCAATGTCCGGCGATCTTGACCTTGAAGGCCATCTAAGTTTGTGTGGTCAAAGAATTACTAATAACTGGACATGGAACATTCAGGCATGTACTACCTCAAGCTTCATTGGACAATAAAAAAGAAAGGGAATTAAACAAATGTTCCTTCAAATAAGTATCATTTCATATATCAAGGCTCGACACTAACATTTATTTTGAGGGGCCTGTTAGGGCCTGAAAAATCATCAGATTTCTTTTCTTTTTGGGGGGCCCCAAAAAATTAAGAAAAACATAGAAATTGAAATCATAGGTGATTAATCAAACACTAAAAAATAAGATCAGAGTAGATAATTTTCCATGTTGTTAAATTTGCAAAGAGCAACCAATTTGCCAATTTCACCAAAGTCACAAAAACGAAAACCTCACAAAATATAGCCACTCATAGAAAAGGATACTCTTCACCAGCCACAAGTGAAGACCTGAGAGATATCTTGTGGAGTTGTTGCAGGAAGAGGTAGAGAAGGAACTGGAGTGTGTCCACTGAGAGTGAATTCCTCCATACATCTGGGTGATCAGGAAAAGGATATTTTGTTCCATTGTTCATCTTATTCACACACAGCAAGAACATGGAGTCTATTGAAAGTTACAATGTAAACATGTGAACACAACATACAGTCCTGTTTTTTTTTTTCTTGTTTTTTTGGTTTCTTAAATATTCAAATCATTCTTGAAATGACATTTTTCTTCACTTTAAATGCTTATTTGATCTATTGTCAATTATGGTGAGCTGCATTATTTATGAATGCATTTTCAACACTGTATTATCTCCTGCAGCAACAAACTAAAACTGAAGTCTGTTTCACATCGTTTCTAATGCACTGAACCTAATTCATAATGCTTCCATTCCTATAGGCTGACCAATATCACTGATGTTTGTATACAAATATAATATCCTCATTCTAGTTAAGGCTACTAGTAAAAAACAGTGTCATTCTCCAAAAAGAAAGAAAGAAGAAGAAATAAAATGGATCTTCTTCAAGAAAAACAAACAAACCTAGATATTCCTTTTTCTATTTAAGGTCTATAAAAATATTTCTGATGCATCTTTGTTTGGCTATGTCCCACTTTCATTCCTGTATAGAGAAATGAGATCATTCAGACTGACCTATCGTCTTTGAGTTTTGCACAGCCCCCTCATGGTACTGTAGCCTCTCCTCTGGATTGTGTTCTGTCAGCAAATCAAAGCCTTCAAAATACCTGTTAGGAGAGACAGCAAAATCAAATTAATTCCAATCATTACATGCTAATAGCATTGCAAACATGGTAATAGTCCACTTGTGGAAGTTCACCCAGCTGTCGTTACTTATTGCGGCTAGGTGGCAATGGCTTTTAGAATGATGTGTTTTGTTTTGCTATATAACAATGTGACATGAGCACTACATTTCAATGAAATTAAAATGCTATTGGTGTCTCCCTATTACTTAAGAAATAATGAAGTGTTTTGTTTTGTTATTTTTGATAAAATGGCAAACTACTATATGACAATGTGACATGAGCACTACATTTCAATGAAATTAAAATGCGATTGGTGTCTCCCTATTACTTAAGAAATAAAAAACCAAATGAGCTCATTACCTCCTTCTGTAAATGCCACAAGATGCCACTGAATCTAGAGATACATGTACATGTACAGTGTATGGTACATTTGCCTACAAGTTGTTGTCCTAGTCACAAATATAAGGGAATTTGCATCACAATTGAAGGTTGATACCTTTAACTTGCCATACTGCTGGCAATTTCAAATTACTTAATTCATACAAACAAAATATCTTTTGGAAAGCAAGTCCCTGTGTCAATGTTTTTATTCTTTATCATAATTTCAATCTTTGCATTAAGTGTTCTGTGCTGGAATTTAATTGACGATATGACACGCTTATTTATGATAATCACAATATTTGCTTTACGGAATGGGAAGACGCATCTACCGTGTTCATACCATTCTCACAATTTATCATTAGCTTTGATTACTACCGGTATACATTGTATTTGTAATTCAAGCTTAACCCGACACATTCTACTCTCTAACAGCTTTCATAAAAGTCCCAGGTGCACTCACAGTAAATCCAATCATAATGTCTGTGACTTCCCACAAAATACCCATACATCAGGGCAATAGGTAAAAGGAAACATTGCGGATAACAATAAAGTATCTTGCTACTGGCTACATTCTCTCCCCCCCCCCCCTTCTCTCTCCATTTCTTGACTGAACATTTTTCAGTGCTGCAATTGTGAAAACTTACATCCATGCCAGGTCCTCTAGTAAACCCAGCTTATTGCAGGCAATGTGTTTCCATGTTGGGTAGCTCAGTCTTGGACACCCGGCCTTGCCTTTGTTACGGGCATAGTTGGCAATCTTCTTCAGGTACTGCAGAATATGAACATATATATTTTTAAAGCTTCACCACTGCAGTTTTCTGATGCAAACTTTGCTCTATAAATACAGTACTATGCCATAGAACATTCTTGTGATGCACACTTTATGGGTGCACAAAATTTATTAGATCTGTTATTCATGAATGTAAGAATTTGATCCTTGCTATTAACAAAATGATAAACGCAATGACTTACATAATGCTAGTACTACAGCGCACATACTCTCTCAGATAATCATCAGATTGGACTGTAACATTAGGAAGAACCTGTATTCATTAATTGCTGTGCATATATGTGAATACACAAACTCTTCCAGGCAAAACTGGTGCATCTACATCTGATCATCTTGACATTTTATGAAATACCGGTACATGAAAGTAAGACTAATCTGCTGGCCTGAAAAGGAGAGAAAATAATTGAAATATATGTGATTATCTTAATAATATCTATAAAAAATGTTTGTCTTCTAATGAGTGTAGTATCAATGGAAAGATTTTTTTTTCTGTATTTGATGACCATATTTTACTCTTTAGCAAATTTGAAATTGACATACATATTGGTTTTTGCATTTAAACCCAATCTTCATGAACAAAATACTTACATGTAGGCTGAGCTTTGGGTGAGGAGGGACAGGAAGAATGCCTATGTTGAAGGAGTCAAATTTCGGCCACAAGTTGGCAGTTGGGTGAGCCATGCCGAACGAGACCTCTGCTCATGGCGCCATTCATATGTTTGAAAAAAAAAAAAATATATATATATATATATATTTGCAGTATCATTAATTTGTAGTAAATCTACAACTGTATGCTGATAGTGATAGAATATCAAAACATCATATTGCATGATAAGATGACAGGAAAAAAAAAATCATGTTGCCTAACGTTAAAGAAATCTTGAATTGTCTACAGTATGTGCCCGTATTTGCATTTTATTAATACGGTACAATAAATTTGTCTATTAAAATGGGCCTTCAAGATGACTGATCCTTAATTCTTGTTTCAGGTGAAAAAAAAAAAAAAAAAACTGCACAAAAGTTTGACCTCCAATGTCAAAATTTGACAACACGCAAAAGCATAAGTTTGATTTTTTTTTTAAAAATCAAGCGAGCCAAACACCAAAAATAATCTTAATTCTTGTTATTTCAATAGGCCTACAATATCTCAAATTCTAATTGAGTAATTCTAAATTAAATGTTGACCTAATCAGCTAATAGGTTATCTAGAACTTCTAGTAGGTCTAGACCTAATCAATCATTACTCAGATTTTAATTTTCATTTTTCGACACGTTAATCACTAACCATTAGATACTATAGAGTAAGTGCACCGGTTTGCGGCCGCTTAAGGGTTTTTCCACTCTGAAATGCAAACGTGCAGATTGCTCTAATCCAGGTTATATCATAGAGATTGACCACTTACCAATACACCATATTGTCACCATTGCAAGACCAATGTCCATCCCGTTGGTCAAAAAAGACCGCGGCCGCGATCCGGTACAGCGCGTTCCGGTTTGCGGCCGGGGTGTTCTGGTTCGCGGCCGCCTCGCGCTTTTGGGTTTTGTCCAGCGCAAAGTGACTTGTTTTTTTCCATCAAGAATGAAACATATCAAACTGTAAATGCTATTTTCCCAATCTATAAATATTAGTTTTGATTAATAAAACTATTTCCTCAAAATTTTCCCCAAATTACTGAATATGAGCCATTGACAAATTGGAAGAGGAAGAGGACTTCAAGGAATATGAGGGACAGCAGAACTGAAGATCAGGGACAGCTATGAGGCACGCCCTTACAAGTCATCAAAGTATATGGATGCGTGATCTTATTTTTCAATTTACTTGTTTTATTAATAAAAAATATATTTTTGTTCTATTTCAAATGCTTTTCTATATTTCTGTACGCTTATTTTGGCTGGCGTTTTACCCCCGGACGCGATATAGAGCAAGCGCCCTCTATGGTGTTCCGGTTCGCGACCTCCCCCCGTTTCCTTCGCGATTCGTCATTTTCAATGTATCGTCCGTGGTGAGTAGTCATCACATTCTAACCCTCCTCTACGATCAATATTTCAACAAGAAAACGACATATAAGGACATGACAGCCGTCTAGCTACGTCCAGAATAGTTGACTTACGTGTTAATAATACCTATAATTCAAGCTCTTGCGGTGAACACCTTGGTTTCCAAGAGATTTTACAGCGACTAGACCTCGCACTGCTGTTAGTCCCAGGTATGTTGATGTTGTGCAGGATATTCTCCGTTGAATGGTGACAAGTTACCGGGCTGCCAGCCCATTGGCCAGATTTTATCAACTGGAGACCGCTGGCCCGGCCGCGAACTGGTGCATGGCCGCGAACTAGTGCACTTACTCTAGACCTACATTCAAAACCATTAAAAACAAAATTAGAATCTATATTCTTCCAAGTCCAACTCCGCAAAATGTTTCTGCTTCACACTACTTCATTACATTAGTGTCAGGACAGTAGTGACATGAGTCATGACACTACAATTTGCAAAATGATGTAATGTCAGTAACATTATGCGTATGATATATCCTTGTCCTCGATGCCGAAAACATAAGATAAGATGAACTCCATGATCGACAGCTTACTGTAATCAATATTAAACAATTGCCTAAACAAATTATCCTGAACATGACGACAACCTCAGTATGTGGGACTGTTAAAAATGTGGTAACTACCTATAAACAATGTTTGTATGCTTCACTTCACACACTAGACACCATGCGATAGATAAAATCGATACGAATTTGATGTGATCAGAAAGATGAATCATTTGATGTATCTTATTTCTAACCACACAGACTTACATTTTTTCCACGAAGCTCCAAATGCAATGCGCTGGACTGCTGCTATCGCCTATCTCATAATCTATACTCAAATCCCAATCGCGATACTCACTCGCGATCGCGCTCACAGTCCCAACTGTCGGCTCAGATCAATTCGTTCACTTGTACCTAGCTATTTACACAACGTGTCGATCCGCCCACTCGTTTGACAATACTAATACGCGACACCGGCATCCCACCAATCCCGTCCCACGGCCTGGGAGTGGAGCTTGCTGGGCCTGGGAGCTGAGATTGGGAGATTGGGCCGATTACAGAGTCCATGTCATATGGGGAATAAATCCGAAATAAAATGCAGCAGCTATATTAGTGAAATACATCAGCAAAGTTTGAGGAAAATCCAACAATCTGCTAAAAAGTTATTTAAAGTTTGGTTAAAGGTTGCAGCCAGGTGCATTTATACTGGATGAGACTACTACAGTCCATGGTGTCACATATTATGTTACGGTACAATGATAAATAAAGAAATAAATGTAAGAGGTTACCACAAAATTTCATTTTTTTTTTTTATATACAGTAGGCTAAAAAATACACATTCATCCCTTCACTTGTTACTGACATATATGATTACATATGTACCGGTACAATGATAAATAAAGAAATGAATGTAAGAGATTTCCACAATATTGTTTTTTTTTAATATATAGGCTAAAAAGTACATATTCATCCCTTCACTTGTTACTGACATTATGATTATTTAAGGGTAGTATAATTCCCCCTATTTTTGAAAGAGGAAGTATAAAGTGCCCTTCACCTAAAAGTGAAAATGTGTCCAATTTTCTCTATATCATTTTCCATCGGGTTTTCCATACATGATACACATAAAGTGCTGTAGTCTCCTCATCTGGTGGTGGCTGCATAAAGTCTTTTGAATTCAAAACTTTTGAGGATCTGTCCAATTTACCTAAAACTTCACTGATATGTTCTAGTAATATCGCTGCATAATTTCGATGAATTCTTAAATATTTTGGGGTCTTATTCCACTCTATAGTCAATTTCCACATTGAAAGATATCAACATCGATCAAAATATTGCCAGTATAGGAGTGTATCAAAATGCTTACTCATGAGCACACAAAATGAAAATGAATTTTTTTAGATATTAAAATTCATAAGGAATATATGAGAAATGGGTATATTGCCTATTTTTGCATTTCATCTCCTTTGATGATTTTATGTTTGAGCATGATCAACGGTTTCGATACAAATACAGTATGTCTGATATAATCCTTGTGTAGGCCTACCTGCTCTCTGTCCCTTTATTTCAAATTGCAACACCCACTCAGTGATACATATTCACAATGCTAGCTTGTTTTGAGTTGTATTATTGATTTGACCTTTACTCACTTCACAAGTCGAAACATGAATATCCACTCATTGTCATTTCAGTATATCTCTTTAAATCCATTTCCCTGACAAAACAAAAAAAGAAAAAACCACACACACAAACGAAAATCTACCAACACAGACTTAACAAACACAAAAAATTGCCATTATACGTAATATCTATTTAAGTGAGTTACAGGCTATCAGAGGGCAGGCTATTGATATGAAAAAAAAAATAGATACACGTGTATGTCACACCAAAGTTATTGAAATACCCTGTACACCGCTGTACTAGCTTAGCACAGTGACAGGGCTGTGTATAGTTAACCATGTACATGAATCTTTGCAGTATCAGGCAAGTCCCATGTATTCATACTTTCTGAATTCAAATACACTGTACTAAAAGTTATATCTATGGGTACATGTGTGCACTTGTAGCCTAAATGACACAGTATTGTCCTTGAAATTTACTTCTTCTCTTTTATTCAATCCAAGCTGAGAGTCCTTGTATGTGAATATTTACTTTGAAGTTAGAATATTGGACTCTAAAAAATGCATCATTCACAGCATTAAAGAAAAAAGAAATCATTACCAGTACTACTGAAGAGAAACTCATGTGCTCCTAGATGCCTATTGTGTGCACTAAAAATAACAAAATAGGCCAACCCGAATTACCATTTTTTCTTTTTATCAAGTTCCAACAATCTACCTCCTGTAATATACATTTCCAGGGCAAACACTACCTCGCATCCACTCGCTTCCACTTGCTACATCACGCAACATATATCTGACACAGCTTCACAGTTAGTCTGGCTCACGTTGTTTTTTATTTTTCATTCACAGAGGAGAAGATACCATGCATTTCACTAAGACCTTTTCCACATCATTCGTCACTAGAAATCACAAGGATGCAAAGACATGCAAAAGGAGGACGTAAAAAAGAAAGAATACACATCTAATAAGAATTTTCATTGCAGTAACCCTAAAGTAAGAACAGACAAAGGACAAAAAGGAAAAATTCTAAACAAACATATTTCCATCTCGGATGGATCAAGCTACTAGGTGCCTCAAAACAACAATGCTTGACATTACTATGGTATCACACAATTACTCACATAAAAGACAATCAGTTGTATAATAAAACTATGGTACAGTTTATAAAATGATGATGATGACAATGAAGATGATGATACTACCATACTTACCACTACAAATTCTAATGGATCATACATATATATCTTTCACTCATCATTTTCTTGGTCATCCGGGCAGTCTGGTATGTCGCAAGTTAAGAGTTGTTCTACTCTCTCACGGATGCCACCACACTGTGCCGTCATTAACTCAAGAATCCAAGAATTCCACCTTGTACTTAACATCTCTCTCTCTTTACAACAGACAAGCAAATCACATAAATTATCCTAACTTTTCTTGTACAGACAGAGAAAATATAACATACACTTTTCTCTGGCTTGGTATTAAACACTTTTGACGTACATAGAGAAAATATCCATGCAAATGAAAAAAATAAAAAAGAACAAAATCTATTTAGAAGCCTAGAAATGATATAACCATAAAACTACTTGTAATGTTCTGTGCAGAGCAAATCAGCTGCATCATGCAGTTTTTTTCTTTACCACTTCAACAGCACATATTGTCCAAAATCCATGATTATGACAATGATAGTAATGATACTAAGACTGCCAGTTATAACTTCCTTAATTTCATAAATATCATTCACATTGTAACAATGTTAAAAATTTCCAATATCTGTCACATGAAATCCATTATAAAATTTCACCTTTTCAATACTAGGACATGTAAATCACCAATTGTTGCGTATCTTGAACATGTTCAAAGCAAAGCAAAATCATTTATCAGATATTATGAAAATACTCTGCAACATGCATTTGATTGCACACATATTGTCACTTCAAAAAGGGATCCATTCAGATAAATATATATATATATTTTTGGACAAAAAATATTGGTGTATATTCTGTCCATCTCCACACTAATTTTAGAACAGCATCTGGATCTTGACTCAACCAGATGATCAGTAAAAATTCTTTGGAGTAGTTCAGTGGATGAGAATAATAATCACATGGACTAAAAAGACAAGACAAGACATGACTAAATCCCTACCTTTCAACTTATAAAAGCATTTCTTCATCTCAAGGTGCTGCAGTTTCATATATTCATGAACAAATGCTTTGGGTGTATCAGCACTAACAGTTTTCCTTCAGTAAATAAAAAGCAGGACTTTATTTTGTTGATCACTGGTACTGCTTTCCTGATTCTCGCAAAATACTATAAAGGACGTATGACCTATGTGTGCTTACAGTATTCATCCTGTGTCCTAAAACATTCTTTTAAAAAGCATATACTTAGTATTGTGTTAACGAGACTGTGTACTGTAACAAGAGCGATATGATCACTTGCAAATTTACCACAAATCATTCATGTTTAAACATACAGCGTCATTTCAGCAAAAAATGCATCATGGATGGCAGCTTCTGATACATAGTAGATACATGATTAAAAGGACAATCATACGATTAAACAGAAAGCCGTGATCAGAACTTGTCCAGACAGAAACAAATTCGTACAAAGGTACACAAAATATTTTCAATTTGAAAATAAAATGACAGCTCTTTGTTTCCGGTGAGACAAAATGAGAAGAAAAAGATATATGAGGACAATAATGTCTCCTTGAGAAAAATGGAAGATCTTGGAAAGAAAAGAATGTTTGGGGAAAAACAAACACAATATGAGATTTATTCATTCCCTGTTACGACCAATTTACATATGAACTTGAAGTTAATCTATATACGAATAGAATAGAAGGCGGCAGGTGATACAACTTGTCACATAACTACAAAGATTGTACTTTGAATCCACTATGACCACCACTGATCTATCGCAAACAATTATTTGTACATACATTGCCTCAAAAGCAAGATCACTCAATAACTGCAAACAGACTTCTCTACATGAAAAAAAAAAATGCAGACTTCTCATATCCCACACAAATTCTAGTCACATCTGTACCACCCTGTTCTAGAAGCAAATTTCATAGAGAAAAAAAAATAATGCCAATAGAATATCATTACAAATTCCCTATCACTGAAGATTGAAAAGAAGGACCCTGATACACATCCAAATAATGACATTGATAAAGGCAAAATCATACACTGCATATCAAAAATCACTTACATTATCTCCTTGTAAAGATATTTTGTGCATCGTGAAAACAATACACACACTTTTAAATGAAGACAAAATGACTCATGGAAGCTCAAGAAGAGAAAGTTTTTAGCTTTAAAAAACAAAGGCAAAAAAAGAAGAAGAAAGAAAAAAGACAGATATGGTTTCATCTGTCCCCATCACTCAAATTAAATTACAGACTGTATGTTGATTGGTCCAATCTGTCTGTCTTAATTTCTGTACGCATGTAACAAAACTAAATTCTTTAACATTCTGCAAAACATTTCACCTGTCTATCAGCATCTCTGAATGCAGAAAACTGAAATCTCTAGATCTGGTCAAAGAATGCACCTGCTTGAGTTTTCCACTGGTAGAGTCTACAAACCAAGGTGACGTAATGTTTCAGATTCTAACAAAATAACAATAGGACTTGTGAATAAATGTAACCTCACCATAGAAAAAACAGATCATCTTGCTTTTCTAATGTGCAATCTGGGCAACAGAGAGCTGAAGCAAACTGGAGCAAAACTGAGAAAAATGAACATTTTAAACATCAGGAAATCACAAATCTTGGACCTAAATTGTCCTGGTACACTGACCATGTAATCACTCGTGTGGAGCTTCCCATTTGCCATGTCTGCACAAAGGAAATAGATCATTTTCTCAAATCTGCAGAAAGGACTCGACTTCCTCTGTTTTGGAGGAAGTGAAAACAATTGGCCATCTCTGCTGTCTCTTACCAAAACCAGCTTTTGAAACTTTTTTTTTAAGAATACACATAGCAGTTTAGTATTATGACCTTGCCAATCCCCGAGTTGCTCACTTAACAGCACATTAAATTATGACTGACATTATTTAAATGGTTACATTTAATAGTATCCATCAATTAATATCCGTTTATCGCTACTTTTGTTTCTCTACATTTTAGGGTATGAGAGTACTCAAAATTTGACGGCTGTTCTTGAAATATATGACGATATTTTCCATCAAACGCACTCTATCACAATGCAAAAGTGTTGGCTACACCGCTTTTGCTGGCATTAATTGCCATAGTACATACAAAAGGGGAAGATTAGAAATGTATACTGACTAGGTGTGTAATTCACACAAAATATCTCTACCAAAACAATTTGACAATATGACTGAATAATGCTTGGTCTGCCTGATCTAGGACAAAACATATGGCAGTAACCAATGAAATTTCTAGGCCCCATTTCATATATAACTTACCTAAAAAAGTACCTGCATTTTGAATGGCATCATGGTGTCAAATCAATGATATATGACCACCATGTAACTTTTGAGCATACTTCTTAATCTCAACATACAATTATGATTAAACTCACAAATCTTTGATTCTCTGTATGAAACCACTGCCAATGCAAACCCTCATATCAAAAATAAAATACACAGCAACAAAGGCAAACAACATCATTTATGACAGTAAAATGAAAGCATGCACACACAAAGGATAATAATGGAACAAAGTTCCAGATCATAAAAATGGAAAAAATATGAGAGATCACACCCTGCATATTGTTTGCTTGTTGTAAACATGAAATAATACAGCCAGTTCACAACAGAATAAATTTGGTTATGATTTCTTTCTATGCCGTGTAATACAAAGGTTCTTTCCTAGTTGGACACAACATTCCCCAGCAGATTTGAAAGTTCTGTGACATTGATATGTCACAGCTATGCAAGGTCAAAGGTCAACTCCTGGGCACTCAAATTTTTGCATTAAGCAATGACAATTCCATCGTCTTATTCCCCTTGGTGCAGACTGCTAACTTTGTATAATTTCATAAATGTAGATAAACCTATATTCATCATAACATTGTGCTATTTTGTACATTTTTTCACCAAAAATTCAGAATTTGAATGTTTGAAAACATATTTGGCTTTCTCAAAGACATTTTACGCATTTCAAGGTTTTGTCAATGATTTTGAAGAAAAAATAAAACCAGTAAATATATCTTAGCATAGAAAGACACAGAAATACCAGGTTTTAAGACAAGCACTGAATGGGAGTCATGGATATCAACATGTGGGGGCAGCAACCCACATTCAAGGTTCAGTTTTTGTAATTTTCTTTTCCCCCATTTCAAGGCGGTTGGGGGATTTTGAAGGCATGGGTTATTATTAATTGCAGGTTTAAAGGTAAAAGAGAAGGCGGCAACACATAATAACTCTGTGAGTGCTTACAGATGAGTAGTCATTGGAAACATATTCCAGCCAATCAACTTTTTCAAATTCTCCCTATAGCATATAAATGCGAACATTTCGTCGCTAGGGTCCTACTCCTACCAACAGACAATGTTGGTGTGTACATAATTATATGATCCCTCACATAATACATGCATATCACATACTATTTAATAACTCAAATTATGAGTGTTTATCTGATTTCATACCCTATCATGGCAACACAAGATATTGTCTGATCTTACACAAGAAAGTCATTAGCATTATCATGTTTCCAATTCCATCATAAAGATACTTTTAAAGTGCAAATATCGTTGCATTATTAGAACTTTTGCAAATTTTTATACCTAGTAGACAATCATAAAGTAAATGTTGACACAAGACCATTGGCCCACTTTAACAAAGAAGAAACTCTTCAAATCCTAAAACTGCCATTCATTAGCACTGGAACAGAATACTGCAAGTCTAAACCATTTGCCTTCAAGAGTGAAGCACATAACCAAGAAATAGATTTAAAAAATAGAAAGAAAATCAATTATTTACCTTCTCCCTTCTTTGGCACTCAATTTCCCCATTACTGGCTGTCATTGTCATGGAAAACAAACCTGATATGAAATTTTTGGTACAAAGTCTACTCAAGTGTTTGGAAGAATCAATGTTATCAAAAAGAAAATTATGAGTGTATATAAAAACTTTTAAAAGTTGGCATTTAAGAAGATTTAAGAAGTGACATATAAACTGTGCATCAGTAATGGTTAAAACAAGATCAAATGAGCTCAAAGTCTTGATATCTTGAATATCATGACATTATTCAAGATTGCTGGATTGGGGCACCTCAATGTAACCATGGTAATCCTGTGACTAAAATATATCACCTCTGATATTCACTGTTCATCTCTTTTGCATATGGACAGGTGAACAGTTAATTTTCTCTTTGTTTGACTGTACCTGTAAGTACAGTTTACTTAAATCAACTATAGTGCAACAATAATTGGCAGTAATGTATGCATCTATAATAATGTACTCACCAAAGCAAATACATCCGATGTTTACTTAATATCTTATCAGTTTGTTTAAAAGAAATCCCGGTGTGACTAAATTTCCAAAAATTGCAATGATTATCTAAATTGGCAGAAAAAAAAAATGAATCAATTTGTATCATAACAGAATTTTCAGACCTACATATTTCAGGTCATAGAGACATGAATGCATTATCCATATGGTGCATACACTTGTACATGTACATATTAAGCAAACTATGAATTAAGACATAAGAAAGATTGTGATATTGCAAATGGAATTTCACTCTTAATCAGACAGTTAAGACTACACAGGCTATTAAAGTCACTAATTTGAAATCGTGTCAATGATTCTTTGGAACATTCAAAATGTTAACATTATATCAATACTCTTAAATGTATGAACAAAAATATAGCCCGTTTTGGAGATAAAATATACCGTATATGGGATTTTCTATTGATTTCCTGATTGAATTTGAAAGGAATGGAGTTAAAGATACCCTTTCAAGTCAAAGATCAAGGAGTGATTATCCTACTGTAGCGGGTAGCACCATGATTTGGAAACACATTTATAGGGAAGACCCACATGCAAAAGATGTTTATCTTTCCATAGTTGTTCAAGGTAAAGCATTACATCTGAGATTTTCAACATTTTCCAGTTTTCCTAGAATCTGCAGGAAAAATGAGATCAAGGAATAGCAGTAGCACCATGATTTAGAAACACTCATTTCCAAAGAAGGCCCATATACAAAAAAAAAGAAGATATATTTTTCCTAGTTATCTAAAGTGAAGCACAGCATCAGATTTTTTCAAAATTCCACAGTTTTAGTTCAAGTTGCAGGGAAAAGGTAAAGTAACAGTTGAACAGGAAAAGAAAGAAATGGCAACAATGAACTGTTAAGTGCAAGAATTCTCATCATCAATGATACATGCCTACATCTGTTTTTGTTTTTTGATTGAATGATTCATAGCCAACAGCTCCGTACATTATATTCAATAGCGAATCTTGTTCACTCTGTAAACCTGTTTCAATTCTCTGATTCTTCAGAGAGGTTGAGGTACACAAGGGACTCTATTATAATGACAGGGGCAACGCAAGAAAGGTTCATTTTTCTCTGCATAATTACTAGTAATGATATGACTACAAAAAATTTTTATGGTCCTCAACTCCCTGCATCACATGTATCTTTCCTCTCTATTTCTTACTTCCATATTCTCAAATCCTCACAAACATTTTCAATCTTCTCGTATACAACACTTATTTTATGCAGTGTTTATTTTCTCTTTTCCTGGTGTCTGTAACTTTAATGAATGTAATGTCACTCATTACGCCAATAAAAGTATCCTTCTCCATTATGAACTTTTCTAGGCAAGAAAATACCACTATTGTCTACTACACAACCTGATTAAAAGAGTTTAACTACTGAACTATCGTCAGTCTGTGCTAAAATGTAATATGGCAGAAGTCTCTGTCCCTACACAAACATCTATCAACTTTTGGCAGATATGCCCCTTTATAGATTATAATGAAAGAACTGTGTAAAAAACATTTCTATAGCGCACATTATAAACTTGCAGTGAATTCAAAATGAATATCATGCACTTTTGACTGAAATACGGCAAACTTTTGAATTGTCCCAGTTATATAAAACATCACATATTCATAAACACAAACTCATGGTTTCACACACACACACACACACATACACACATACACACACACACACACACACACACACACACACAAAATGCACAGTACCCTAATATGCACCAGATGAAAAGGAGAAAAGCTACATTTAGTTGAGATATAGACCATAGGGTCATCAGGCAAGGCATTTTGGAAGAGTATGTGACTATACAATGTGTAGGTGAGTATACACAAAGCTTTATATCTCCCTGGGTAGCTCTCCTTTCTGGCTATTGATATACATTCACTGATGGGACATGTTTCTATTTTGCACACCATATTTGTGGTAATATGGCTTGATGCTATAATTAACTAAAATAAAAGTCAATTCGGGGTGCGGCCTCTACACCAATACAACCAAATTATGGTCTTTTAGTTGTAAAATTGAGACGCAGCTTCTATTTTAATTCTCTGGCCTTATTACCGACTAATATGGCACTCTATGTTTCTGTCTAACTGCCAAGCAAACTCCTCTGCTTTCATTAATCTTACATTTTTTTATTCAACTATTCCTGGCATTAAACAATGGAAGACCGAAATACAAACAATTGCGCCTTAATTCTGTAGAGCTTTCTCTTTTTTTTTTCTTAACAGGGAACAGATATTTTCCTGATATGAATGTGACTCGGCTGGATGACATACAATGGCCACTACCACAGCTCCAGCATCGTAATGCTTTCATAGCTGCTGGTTCACATCCTGAAGGACCAAGCCTTGGGTTATAGTCCATACAAAATATGGATTTGGCACGATAAAGAGGTTTGTTTGTTTGTTTGTTTGTTTTTTCTTCATGCACAATTTGTCAGAAAAAAGCTTGTGTGCAAGACCATGCAATACAACACGGGTCTAGTTGCTCGTAGCCCTCGTTGATGATTCACTGTTAAAGGTAGGTCATGGATTCAAGTCCACATTATGATACTATCTTGGGAAATGACAATACACTGTATACAGCCCCTCTTTAGAATTTGCTTTATGAATGGTCACCAGTGAGGACGTGAAAGTCATTCAACACACGCAAACACACACATTGCTATTCTTTGCCTGTCCACCCACAGCTCATATGCAATACTGCAAGCCTGGCACTAGAGATCATGCCACAAGGCGCGCAAAGCCTGTAATGACAAGACTACGGGTTGCAAACTTAGTTTGATACTGGGATGGAGCACCTTGTTGCTAACATTATCAAGTTCAGGGCCACAGTGTAATGTAGGCTACATGCAGGGAAAGGCCATCATCTGCTTTTTTTTGGTTGAGTCAACTCTGTCAAAAAGCACACATGATATGCAGAAAAAAGTCATCATGCAGGTGGCAGAGTAGGGTAAGGGTTTGACAAGTTACATAATCACTCCCAAAAGTCCAGTTATCTTCTACCCTTCACACAAGTAACCTTTGCAAAAAAGGGTGATCTCTTACATTTTAATTCAAATAGATTAGTCATGAGTTCATTTTTGCATGAATATACAACATACCTATATGTTTTTTCTTTTTACTGCAAAATATATATTTCTTTTTTTAGTATAACAGTGTCAAAGTTTTGTAATGCATTTAGTAAGAATTGTAGCATTACACATTCTTCCATAGAATGAATGCTTTGGTTGCATAGGCTTTTCTGTCACATGTTACAATAATTAAATGAAAATGAAAAGTATTCCTTACTTCTTGTCAAACATCATCCAGAGTACTAAACCCGCACCCCAATTCAACCTTCGTGATCACGTGTAGGATATGGTGACCTCTGGGACACCTAATGTCGCGGCAAAGCCCTATCCTGATCCTACTTCTTTTATCCTGTGTAACTGGCTCAAAGTTGTTGAATACTAGTGTCACCCCATAGATGGTATAAAGTTAATTTGGCGAAAGGAGACTAATCAATTCACTTTTTTTGTGAGTTTACTATTTGGTAGGGCCTACAGTATGGGTCACAACTGGAGACGAGCACCTGGGCACCATTTCTTAAAAGTTTTTACAACTACTGTTTCCACGGCAACAGCCATGCAACAACCAATCAGATGCTAGTTTTTGAGACACTACCATAGTATCTGTGACTGTAGCAACGTGCAATCATTGCACACCTCTTTATGAAATGGGCACCAGGTCTGCCTATAATGAAAATTAGGACCAACTTTAATTCTTCTTGCTGTAAAATTGAATGCTCTGCATGCTTTCTAGATTAAGGTAGAAAAAGAAGAGTTGTACGTCAAAGGTGAATTATATCACATACATGAAGAATTGAATGGAAGCATAGTGGATACCAACATTGGATAAATATGTTATTCAGCCATGCAGTGTAGTATACGCCTGTTGGAGGCGACCCGCCGCTATGAATCCATGATGTCGACGTCGTGCCTGGGGGTTGCACTCCTGCGGAGGTAGTCGCTGACGATGAGGCGGTAGAAGAGGATCTGGTTGATGACGAAGATGGCGCCAAGGGTGAAGGGGCCGGTCTTGCGGATGATCGGCGGCACGTCCTGTGAGGTGACGATGACCCAGACGCAGAGGAACCCCATGGAGCCAGAGCGGCACACCACGTAGGTGAGGACATTGAGGGCAGCGTTGATGCGGTAGACGATGTCCTGCTTGGAGTAGCCGTACATGAGGAGGAGCTGGCGGGCATGCAGGAAGATGGAGTTCAGCTCCAGGATCATGGCGATGTTGATGGTGGCGTAGAGCTGCCGTAGGGAGAGGATGGTGAAGCATAGGAAAAGAACCTGCAGGAATGCCAGAGAAAGAGACAGACAAATCATATCATTTAACATCAATTTAATATCAAGCTGTATGGACATTTCTAGTTTCTAACATAATGTGATTCAAAACTTTGATCACATGCTCAACGAATGTTTTTGAAGTGCAACTAGGATCATTTCATCTTCTTTTCTCAATATGGATGTCAGTGTGTTACAGCTAGACGACACCTCATGGTCCCTGCCGCATTTGTGGAGACCTAGAAGTGATTGAAAATGAGAAATCACGTCTTTAAAATTTACAGTCCTTGTGACATTTTTGAGAATACGAAATCGAGACCCCCAACTTCCTCAAAGCAAATGCATCAATTCATTAGCCCTGGCACTGGCAGCTCAAGTTAAAATCAAACGTCAGTCTTGAAAATAAGAATTACAAAGTTGTGCAATTCAAATTCCTCTCACAGTACATGTGCATGTAATATGGTACTGACATGCAGCTCATGATGTACTAACAGTGATACAAATTTGATGCAATATCTTGGTCATTACCACCTATGTGATACACCATATTCATTCTTATGGATCTTTCCCCTATGGTTCTTAATCTGTCAAAATTAGTCACAAAAGTCATTACCCAAAACATAACAAAATAATTGTGAAACTTTTGTCATCTTATCAACAGATGTTGGGTGTAGAGAGACAACATGTGTATACGTGTTTTTATTTATCAACTTGATTTGACATCAGGTCTTGTGTGTCATACAAAAAATATCATTATCCTTATAGTTCTCAGTTTGTCACAATCAGTCACAAAAGTAATAAAAAATACAATTTTGAAACTTTGGTCATTAAATCTTACCACCAGATGGTGAGTGTAGAGAGGCCAAGAGGTAGAGAAGGTATTATTGGACATCAGGTCGAGTGTGTCATACATAAAGTAACCTGGGGTGGAATCACACAAAGGGAAACATAAACAGAAGATGCAATGACTGTTTTAGCATGAGCATATACATAGCTTGTTGTTTAAGATCACTTTTCCCTTTAGTGTAGAGAAAGATTATTTTTCTAGAAAGGAAGAAAAACAATTGAGGCATGCAATCAATGAAGCAAAAGTCAATCTAAAAAGGGACAAAGTTTGTAAATGGCATGATTATTTGCATATCGAAGCACACACTGAGAACTTTTATTAGAAACAAAATCTAGACCCTTAGATAGGGTACATGACTGGTTCTTGCCAAAGTCTATTATTATAGGGATTTTAAAATTCTCTCAAACAACTTAAATTCTTTGCAAGATAACACACACAAAAGACAAGTTGGTTAATGACACAATTTCTATCTTTTTTTTATACAAAACCATATCATATCTTCCATTCCACTGGAATCTTATGAGTATTAACACACAGCTGGAAGTTATCGTTCAAAACTGTTTCATTCTTTTTACTCTTCATCATGAAAGGACATTTGCTCCACAGCACAATTCTGTGTATAAAATCAACAGTCACATCAACTGAAGGTCGATCAAATCTTTCACGTTTTAAATATGGAATTTTAATCTCACATTTTTGATAAAATGCAGCTGCTTCATTTCAAGCCTCTACATTAGCGGATGGACCCATACAGCCTGTATCTTCAAAACATCTTCCCAGCGGGCACAACCGGAGATTGTGACCTACAGCGCTGTAGTCTCAGACTGATCAATTTATATATTATGAATATGATACAAATATCCTCAGGAACAAGAAGCCAGCTGATAAAGCAAGTAAATAGGAAACTTGTAATCGAAGGACATGCAGGTTGTATTACAGCAACGGCATTAATAATAGAACGTAGTGCTTGCCTGATAGCCTTAGTTTAGTCATAAACTTGAAAGGATGAAACCTAAAAGAAATAACCTATCAAATGGCCTGAAATGCACTTTCATTTAATATCTTTTTAATTTGGATTTTTGTTTTTCATTTGCATTTCTATTCATCTGTTGAGTGTGTGTGTGTCAGTGTGCGTGTATGTGTGTGTGTGTGTGTGTGTGTGGGGGGGGGGGGGGGGTTGAGGAAAGGCATGAATTCATAACCATACACTTGCCATGGCATAAAAGCATCAAGACGTCATTGATATGGCTTCAGAGACATTGTTTGCTTCTGAAGGTTTTTTTTTTTTAATATGTATACAAACATACTGTGTCGATGTGTATAACATATATTTAGATACAAGTTTCATAACGTGAGAGCTAGTACCAGTATACCCTAACCTTAAAATAGAACTACACTTGTAGTTCACAATAAGATATAACCATGTAAGGTTTTTTGGTTTGCATTATTTGTTTGGGTTTATCACACTCTACGCTTTGGGATTTTAAGATATGATGTACATGATGTCGAGCTTCTTTCATTTGTCTTAGTTGAACACAACAATTTGTTTGAGTATAAACTTACCCAAAGAGGTAAAAGGACTGCATACATGGAATGTTGCAGCTTTGATATGTTCCATGCTTTCATGCTCAATTTAAAGGGACTGTACAGTGCTGGATGAGGTGGGGATTCATGTTTTGAACATTCCTAATTGAGATAATGAGAAACCTTTTATGAAATGTGAAAGAGCGTGCAATTTTAAGAAGGATTCAACGTTACTTGATGAAAATTGGTTTTCAAATGGCTGAGATATCCAAAGAAGTGATAATAATAAAAGGCGACAGGCCACGGCTTTTATTAGGATCTCTTTGTTTCACCTTGTTTTTGGATATATCTCAGCCATTTCAAAACCAATTTTTATCAAATAAACTTTTGATACCCCTTAGAACTGCATGCTCTTTGACATCTCATAGAGTGGTTTCTGAATATCTCGCAAAACGTTAAAAGCTAAATCCTCACCTCAACCAGAACTGTACACACCCTTTAAAATCACATGAAAACAATGACATGCAAACAGTTTAGGAGGTATTAAATCTAAAATAAAATTTTATGATTTGCAAATTTGTAAACAAGTAAAGTTCACGAAAATTGGCTCAATGCTTGAAAGATACACACACACACACACACACACACACAAAATCAATGGGGACTTTTCCATTTTTACAGTGACCCTAAACTATGAGCCATTGGTGCAATCAGTGAATTAATTCAAATATGTTCTCCTTTTGTAATGTTTGGCTAAATACAGAATAGCTGATTAGTTCCTCAATAGATAAAGATTTCACCCTTCCTTGTTGAAAGGTTCTTGCAAATTAGTCTACCCCATGCATACTGTAAAAGTGGAAATTTTCGCGGTGTTGAAATTTTCACGCATTTCGCACAACCAGAAGCTAGCGTGAAAATAAAAGCACGTGAATATTTTTGCTTGCCATATGTTCCTGTGTGGGATGTCTTGATTCCGCAGAATTAAAAAACACGCGAAACTCCTCTTACCTGGCCAAGCGCGAAAAATTAGTTGCACGAAAATATCCACTTTTACGATACATGGATATAACCATGTAGCTTGAAGGTCACACACCATTCACCATTCACATCAATGACATCCTGTGCAAACATAATCTTGTTATCTTTACGTCACATCACCTGCTAAGTACTTGTACACACACCTGCAATGATTAACTAGATACTCGACCATGTACAAGTATGTGTACACTGGTTCATCTCAGGAGATGTATTCAGTGATCTGTAAAATATTTCTGTTACTATGTCTTTCATTCACCAATCTGTTCACTGATACTCTTGATATTTACCAGACATATTTTCATTATATTGCACATCTGCCTCTGTTCATAGAGACCACACAGGGAGGAACGCGGTCATTGTCAATATTGGGAACAAAATGAAGTAGAATAATGTACTGTGTACATCAAACAGTCACAGAAACTTTCAATGCCGACTCTTGAATACAATCGTAAACAAAAGGAATTATGCACATCATACTGGTACTTTGAATATTGCAGTGATCTATCAGATGATCAGCATACAGAGTTATAAAAGTCTTGACATACAGTACAATGTATCTGAATTCATACGAGGCTCTTACTGCTTTCACTGAGCAATGATATCAGGTTGCAATGTTCAGCATGAAAATTATATGGGGTCTTGATATCATTACTTAAGGAGGTTCAAGCCCTGTATTTCCAACAGGCTATTCAAACAGGAGCTCTGTATAATATGTTTCTATGGATGGATGTACAGGAATTCTCGCAGAGCGTTTGTGCCTTTGATGATCACAGTTTAAAGCCACCGCCTTTCTGCAAGAAATCTAAAGATTCGTTCTGAATTCTAACATTATGTCAGGTATATTCTGCTTTTAATGAATGAAATGTCACCTAATGTTAAAACAGACAGGAAATATAAAGTCAATCCCATTAACAGAAGCATAAATCAGAGTTGTGTGTTGTTAAAGTATTTAAAACTGCACCCTCCTGAGATGCCATTTCCACTTTCCAATAAACAAAACTGACACTTTGCTTGGGTTGCAGCTAACGCCAGTAAATTTGGTGCAAATACTTTTTACTGTTTATATCACAACCAGCTTTTCAGCACTTCAAATTGAATTCAAGAGTCACTAAAGCATTATTGCAAGCTACCAACAGAGTGATTCTCATTATTAAACTTTGTACAGATAATCTCTTTGATAAATGAGAGGGACTTTAAAACATGATATCAGAATATTTGGAAGCAAACAAGAAACAGAAACAAATACGCAAGGATCACACCCACAAATATCTTGAACCCCTAATTGACAGAAATCAAACAATAATGAGCACACTGCAACCTATTGTATCTCGTTTCATATCATGTGTGTGTTGTGATGCCCAAAACAAAGTGGCTGGGATACACTCATAATCAAACATGCATTGCTGACCCACTTTTAAAGGGTACATACACTTCATTACACTGCAGTTTGGGTTGAATGCAGATTACAAGTCTGTGTATCAGCATTCCATCTGATATACATGTAAACTTGAGCAATATATTCAAACTATCAATGCCACAAGAATTACCATTCAAAAATGACCAGAGAAACTTTATAATTATTATAATCATTGGAACTATGTATCTTTTATTCAGCATTTTTCTTGCTTGAACATAGCTTGAGTACTGATCATGTCATATGTCATATTTTGTGTATATGCAAAGCATTCTTTATATTTCACAATTCATTCTATCCAATCGATTGAACAAAAGGCATTTTTTGCATGCTGCCTGTCTGGAGACAGCTAGTATTGTGGGATATTTGTCTTGATAGAAAAGTAATCAAATTTTGTAACTTTGATCATCAAAGATCATTTCCTTTCATTCTATTTATTAAGTCATTACATCACTCACAGTATTCAATACTTTTTGAAAAAGAGGATGGGGTATTAAGGAGAGACATTTCTTACCACACAGCAGCATTATTAAATCCAAAATATAGTACTTGGAACGGCTCAAATTTCATCTTCCATCATTTGGAATTCCTTCATATAACTGTTATAAATTGAAAAGGACTACAAAGAAACTTACCTGGCTGTCACGATTTGCCAGGATAATAAGTTGTTTTGGGGTGTTTTGAGATTAAAAGTGTAGAATAATTGTGAAAATCTGTGCATTTTTCAAGTCTACAACTTTAACCAAAGACTTGTACATGTATGTGGCCAGGGCGCAGGGCCCGCTGAAGGGCCCCGGAAGCTCTACAGTTTTATCCATAGATGCACCCTGGTGCTATCTTAGACATATTTTTAAACATATAGGCCTGAATTCACGAAGGTGGTACAATTGAAACCATGGCTTAAACCATGGACAAAGACAGTAGTTTTGTACGAGGTGCCAGGTGTCTCATGGCCTATTTCGTTACGAAATCAGTCATTTTGTCGATGTAATGTTAACATTTTGTAACAACATAAATAATACGTTGATGTTATCGATGAAATAACTGATTTCGTAATGAAATAGGCCATGCGACACTTGGTGCCCCATAAAAAATTACGGTCTTTGTCCATGGTTTAAACCATGGTTTCAATTGTACCACCTTCGTGAATTCAGGCCATGATGACAAAAGCTATGTTGGGCGAGAGAAAATATTGATCTTGTGTGGGCGAGTGAGAGACTTTGAGAAAATGGCCTCAAAGTGGGAAATCTCCCACCCAAAGCAGGACAGTTGGAGTCTCTGCTTAACTTCTTTATCACAGAAATGTCACTTAGTGTACTGAACAATTGTAATCTACACCAATTAAACCTATCAGAGATTAAGGACTGCAAACAAATTGGGGGTAACGTTGACATTGAGGAGTTAATCCTTGAACTGCTAACTTGAGATAAAATCAACACTTCGCAAATCTACGTATACATGCACATCTGCTTTGAATCAATATTGTGAAACTTGTATGTAAGAGCGACTCAAGGAATTGGGATAAATTATATCATCTTTTTGCTTTTCATTCAAATTCCTGCATGTTTGTCTCAGATGAATCTTTGAAATTAAGACTTTTCCTCCTTCAACTTGTTTGAATTACCCTTTATCATTGCGAAGTAGGACTCGGGCATTATTTGCCCCACTACACAATTATAAGTATGATGTGTAGACCTTGAACAATGCATGTTATGTTTACCATGATTGGCATTCTTTTTCATGGTCAGGTAATCATCTGCTCAAAGGATACAACTCATCTGTCGAGAATGAGAAGTGCGTTAAGTTACAGTATCTTGAACTCTATGGGCTTATAATCAACTTTATCATCAATTTTAACTCTTCATAAAGCAGGACCCTAAAATTTCATCTGTTCTAAACTTTGCCGTAGAAGAATTGCACTTTTGTCATCTTTTTTTGTATGTACATGTACATGATTAATGGAAAACTGGGAGGTGATTACTTTGCCAGCCCACTATTTGCATCTATATGTTCTCATCAACTGTTCAAGAACCTCTGTGCAAAAATTTGCAAATCTTTAGAATTTAACAACTTCCTTATTCTTACTCCGATTTTGATCAAATTTTCACTGTCATGCTTGTCATTTTTGTTTCTTTTGTTTTCAGAATAACTTTCACCTGACCAGTCCAGAATTCCCCTTGCACAATCAATCTGTTACTGGTGAATTTGGAGACAAGTAATATTTCCACATTCTAACTTCACTGAGGCTATTGTGGAATATATAGAAACTTTTTCATCATGGCCTGACCTACAGTGTATTTCTTTTCCCCAAAATTCTTGTTAATGTTGATATAATAAACAGTAGAAGTTAATCCTGCACAAAAACTCCTGAAGTGCTAAAAAGGTTGAGCAAAATGCAAACCACTAATAATATCGTACAATCAGCTTCGAACAAACTTCAAACACATGACATTCATGGCGGAAATACGAACATGTGACAGTATCGTCAAGGTCTACATTCATTATAACAAACAGACTTCCTCTCATGGCCTAGTTAGTCCGTGACAGGAAATGCGGTAGACCTTGTTTGGCATCTCTTAGAATGTTTGAATAGGAATACTCACCACCAGAAAGAGCTATGATGACCTCGGAACCCAGGGTGTAGCCATTGACCAAGTCTTCTTGTAATTCTGGGTTGGAAAAGAAGCTATCATGGGAAGAGCAACAACATAGATTTAATAAGAAATAAATCAATTACAGAGCAAATGAAAGAATAAATACTGTAAATAAAAGAATGAATAAAAATATGAGAACATTAGTTTTTCTTCAAATCTATGATGGAATTTCATACATGTATATTTCTCCTTTTAAGAGTTAAGAAACTTGGGGAAAACATGATCAATAGATAGTAATTAATGACAGTAAACTAATTTTCTTTCAAATTGTGCACATTATCAAAGTATTTGATAGAAAATGACACCAGAATATACAATGTAAACAGAACTAGCAAATTTTTCATCAAAGAAGTCCAATCAATGTCAAATAGAAGGAATATTCATGAAAGGAAAATGCAACAAAACGCACATCGTAAGCTTGAAATGATGGTGGCCTGAGAATAGGGTAGTGGAGCATTTGAAAAATAGACAGTAAATCTCTTTGTATCTCTTCTTTTCTTTCATTTTTATTTAGTTGTTGGTGTGGGGGGGGGGGGGGCTTGGGGCTTGGGTTGTTTTATTTTCTGTTCTTTGTTAAATTTTTCCTCTTTTTTGTTATTTGTTTGTTTGTATGTTTGTTTTTCTGTTGTTGTTTTGTTTTGTTTTGTTTTGTTTTTGTTTTTGTTTTTGTTTTTTTTTTGTTTTTTGTTTTTTTTTTGGGGGGGGGGTATGCTCCTGAAATATCTTCACAGCACATGAAGAAAACCGACTTGTAAACAACATTCATACAGTACAGGGCTAGCAGCACTGAACAGGGAGTGTGAGTGAGACAAGGGGGGGGGGGGGGGGGGGGTGGTGTAGATTGGCTCATTTACCATCATCTGAATGGTGTGCAATCAGGTGTGTACCCAAATAATGAGAGGATGAGAACATGATAAATGGGTGAAGCTATGGACCTGGCAGCCCTGCATTGTATACATGGGACATGAAGCACGACAGTGGTACCTCACTGGCCTCAATCAAGGTTACATTTTCATCACAGATTGTCTATTTTGCAGATGACTGGCTACTATATATAGGGCTTTTTACACTTGTAAATTTTTGCTTAGCCCCGGACCAACGGTGGGGCTAAGGGGGGGGCTAAGGGGGGGGGGGGGGGGCCTTAGCCCCACCGTTGGTACGGGACTATCCTTAGCCCACTTTCTGTTTACACTCGTTTTTGCCAAAGTGGGCTAGCCCCACCGATAGTACGGTACTATCTGGCCCTGCAAAATAGCAGGGGTTAGCACCGCAATTGCGGTGCCAAGCAAGTGAGTGTAAACAGAACGAAAAAATAATCCTGGGCTAAGCGACGGAGACGAAGTCCGACCCTCACTGACCAATCAGAAACGAGGTAATCAAGTGCTGCCGGTGCGTGCGTGTACGTGTACAGTACACAGCGTAATTATGAATATTCATGTGGTTTGGAAAGTCCGGGGCTAAGAAATACGAGTGTAAAAAGGTCAGTTTTCTCCTTAGCCCCGGACAAGAGATAGTACGGGACTAATTGGCGAGTGTAAAAAGCTGAAAAAATTGGGACGGGACTAACGATAGTCCTGGGTCAGAGAAAGTCCGGGGTTAAGAAACACAAGTGTAAAAAGCCCTTAAGAGTACTTTTAACCTGCATTTGAATAGAACTCAAATTGATGCACTAACATTCCCCTATGGATGTAAATGCTGATAATACAGAATGCCTACACATGTATACCACTAATACAGAATCAATCATACCACTGACCAGGGCCCATCACACATGGTTGGGGGGGGGGGGGGGGAGGAGGTTGCACATCAGAATGCGATCTCTGGAGTGTCTTTGTGGATAAAAATAAACAACAACAACAACACACCATCGTCAACCATATCTCAACTAACTGCACTTTACACACATCTGAGGGATTGCTTTTAAACAGGAAAGAAACATGTTTCTTTGACACTTAACCCATTGAGGACGAGTCCTGAATATACTCGGCTGAAATACTCAGGCAAGTGTCTATGGGAAATGCCTGTTGTCGATAGCAAAATCAAACCATCCTCAACGGGTTAAAGATGCCTTCACTTCGGGGGTCTCTACTTTTCATTCATCACTGATGTTTTTGATTATCCATTTCTTTGATAAAAGATTTCAAACTACAAATATCTTTAACTGTCATTCTTTCCTGATATGGCTTTGACCTATAAAAATGAAAAACAAACATTGAAAAAAGTACGGACAGTGCCATCAAGGGTAGTTAAGATTCAATAAGATTTATACTGGTTTTGCGCCTCTCATCTTCTGTCACAACATTGGGTGACAGGTTCCATTCCGGCTGGTTCCTTTTTTTCCTACGTTTTCAAAAATGTAGATCAGCAGTTGTGATCTTACAAATTTCATTTGGAAAGAGGGCAGAACAGATTGAAGAAAACTCACACACATCATATTTCCCTTCTGCTTAATAATCTATTGCTTTTATTTACAACTAAAGCTTCTTCCACCCTCTATATCTGGCTTTCATACAAGCTGTATGGTACAATGGATTTTGTCAAAACAGAATGGTTCTTTCACACCTTTGCTGCCTTTCTGCTGAAGCTTCAAATGGGATCACTCAGAGACAGATTAAGAGATCACAAAATGGCATTTAGACTTTTAAAACTATCAGTTATATACAGCTATTGCTCAGCATGCAATTGACACTTTGGCTGGTCAACAACAAAGAGAAGGATGAAGTCCAAATAATTGAATCGAACCTACTTTTGGTCAAGGAAGGTCAATTTGATACAAAGGGATCTGGATTAGGTGGACTAATCCTGCTTTGAATAGGGACTCTGTATACACATCTATTGTCCCTTATCTCTTCTCAAGTGCATCAATGTGAAATAATCACTCAGCTCCAGAAAGTCCACAGTAGTGGACAAATGCTAGCCAGTTGTTTAATCATGACTTTATTTCAGTTCAAGGCAATGTGGGTAGAACATAAACAAAAACCGGGTACAGCGTTTCATTCAAAATGAATGGCAGGTTAAAACATGTACAGGTTGGTTGAGCCCTTAACTTTGTTGCAGGACTAATAGATGTTTCTTGAAAATATAATACACTAGGTAAGTCATTGCACTCTGCAGGCTTTTCCATATTTTCACAAAGCACAAGTATCACCTCCCAAAGTTTAAATTGATAATTCTATATTTGTTGAAACTTCTACTATTCTGTTTGATCAATGTATTTGGTTGAGGTGGGGGTTCAGGTTTTGACTTTTTGTGAAATAATTAGAATCCACTTATATAATATATTTTAATAAGACGTTGATTGAGAACATGTCTAATAATAATTATTCTAAGAGGAATTCGAAGTCAATTTGATGACAATCAGTTTTGAAATGGCTGAGATATCCAAAATGAAAGTATCAGTAAAACAAAGTAGTCCCAATAAAAAGTGGGTCCTACCTTTTATTGTGATCTCTTTATTTCTTGATATATCTCAGCCATTTCAAAACCAATTTACCTCAAATAAACTTTGAATTCCTCTTAGAAATGTAAGCTCTTTCATTTTTTTTTCTAGAGAAGTTTCTCATACAGTGTACTCTCACAAAAAAGTTTGAAACCTGAAGCCCCATCTCAACCAAAACTATACAATCCTTTTAATCCTGAAGTCAATCAGAATATAGAGTCACTCAAATTGCACTTTAAAAACAATAAGTTACAATTTGACACTTAACCCTAAAATAGCATGTGGATTGAGAGTCCATGCAGCAATGTTTAGAACACATCAGTGAACATTTGAGGAAAATTGGACAATCTTTTCAGAAGTCATACATTTTGTAAGTTCTGGTGCTGCCATTGCTGGAGGAAAAGACTACTACAAATCAGAATGTATTATACGAAGAAAGATTATCCATGGATGTATTATTTTTTTTAATCTGCAAAATTTAATTTTTGAAATAAGAAGTATGCATTCCCTTGACTTGTTGCTGATGTACAGTGTACATGTACTGTATGGTACCAGTAAGAGATTCTCCCTGCTTTCTGAAAGAGACAAGTCAAGAGCTCTTTCATTGTGCTAGAAAAGTGAAAATATGGTGATTTTTCTTTACATTTTCTTTGAAATATTTTCCATTTACATGCGAAGACATAAACTGTGGTTTTCAGTCTTCTCATCCAGCGATGGTGGTACAACTTTACAAAACTTCATACTAAAGTTTTGAATGGATTATCTAATTTTCCTCAAACTTTCGCTAATAATATGTGATATGTTCTAATAATATGGCTACATTCACTCAATCCCATATCCATATGTTCATTTGGGTTTCATTCCCCCTAGAAGGGAAATTACAGCCAAATATACAAGTATAGTAGCCGAGACCAAAGAACACAGTCACAGAACAGTTCCTGCATGTCTCCTTGTTTTGTACTAGTTCAAATTTCCATGTTTTGTGCCTACTGTTTGCCGATGCTCACTTATTTGTAGATAGGAGAGGAGAAAAAAAAAGGAGCGGCAGAACGTGGGCGTTGAGTAGTTTGTCTAGTGTTGCTGTAACCGCAGCAGCGACCCCATGCGGACAAATACGTACCGTGCTGTGTTACAGCGCCCCGCGACGGGGTTAGTGTTGCTGTAGACATCATAAAGACCAGGTCACATTCCGGGTGACCTCCACCCAACCCACGCTTAAAATGTAAATGAAGAATATATAGGCCTAATGAATGTGTTCACACCATATTACATGGCAATTTACATGTACCTCCCAAGGACTACTGTATACGCTATAATTTTCGCGTACATAAATTTTCGCGAATTGCCGCTGTCACACATTTTCGCGAGTGGTTAAATTCGCGATTGGGGGACCAGAGAAAATATGAAGTGGCAAAGAAAATGTGAATTTTCAACTTACTAGCAAATAAGAATGATACTAGTTATACACTGCATGAAAAAAACTTACCAAACTCTGCGAACTAGTAAGTTAGAATTCAACATTTTTGAAGTGGTTAAGTCCATCGCGCTAGATTTGTGACGAGTGGTCCCCTTGCGATAATGGATTTGGCTCTCTACAGTATTCGTAAGTAGATGTGGACGTGCGTAAACAAGCTTATAGCCAGTATGGTCTGTTCGGTAAGCCGTGACATGGTATACTAGTACTGAAATGTTCGTATCATCAAGGCAAGGGATTAATTTTGGAAGGTAATATTTTCGCGTGTTGTTAATTTCGCGAATAGCTCCCGACTCGCGAAATTCGCGAAAATAAAACCCCCGCGAAATATATAGCGTATACAGTATCCCCCACCACATACTCTGATAAGGTACAGTTAGATTAGAGTTTGAGATCATGAGATTAGGGTTTGGGTTAGATTTTAGGGCCATTAGGGTTAGAGTTTTGGTTAGGACTTAGGAGTAGGATTAAAGGTTCAGGATTAAGTAGGATTAGCGTAAGGGGAAAGTTCTGGGGTAACTAATTGTCCAGGGCCGGGGTAACTGCCATGGAACCGTTCACACATATCACATCACATATTAGACATTGGTCATTAGTGAAGAGAGCTGTAAAACAAGGCAAATGGATACATGTTGTCAGTCGCATTTCGAATGACAACACAGCTGAAAGCACTGAGAGAGCATTCCATGCCTTATAAGTACTGAATCATTCCACCGCTGTCGAAAAAGGGCAACCAACAGTCAGCTCAGTAACCCCGCAACACGCTGACAAAAAATAGATGCAGGTATAGGGGCGCTCAGGCGAGGGAGATAACCACTTACCAGTACGTGCCGTATATTCCGACAATCAGGGCGTGGACAAGCGAGCACATCGCGTTGCGCCATTTGTGTCGATTTTTGTCGGCATATTTCGCGGGTGGCGAGACATAATTCAGAGACTTGTTCAGACAGAAGAAGCCGAAAAACGACAAGCACGAGGTGGCTATGCTGACATCCGAAAGGATCATCATTTTCGAAATGGAAATGTCTTGCCCCGCTCCGTGCTGTTCTGGATGGAAGATGGTCATATTCACACGCAAATGTTATGTAACGGAGATTGATGATCGGATGAGACGTAGAGATCGACCTTCCGTGCCCGGCTACGCTCCCCGGACGCGACGGGTGTTTTGATATCTGTCTGGCACTGGTCTGGGAGAGCAATGGGTGCACACGGCGTCTCTCCCCTGTTCACACTCGATCGCACACTCTCTCCTGACACAGATTGTTCAGTTTTAGGTCAAAGGATGGCGTGATCCATCGAACCGGCTGTCAGACATCTGGGGGGTGTTTCATCAATATAGTCAGCGCTGACTATTTCAGTAAAATCCTTAATTTAGGGTTAGTTAAGGGTTTTTGTAGATATTTAATATGGCCGCAACATATAATGTATTCCTTATAAATGGTGAACAATTGAAAATACTTTTTTTTTAATTTGAAATACTGAAAAGCCAATCATCTTTTTTTTTTGACGTGTCCTATATTCAACATGTAACAGCTTTGAAGGAGAAACTGTTCTTATATTCACAGATAAAGCAACAATACTTCAGTGACCATCATGTGAATGAACGAGGAATAGCGAAAATGATGTTGATTGCACAAACTGCATAATCTAATTACAATGTTACAGAAACAACGCGTCCATCTGTAACAAAGAACGAGAAAAAAAACACAAACGAAGCAAGCTCCATAATCAGTCAAGCAAAGCCAAAAGCACAATAAATTAAACAAAGTAAAGCAGCGTGAATTAAAACGAATATAGTTAATCATGAAATACAATAAGACGTTAAGACAAACGAAAAAAAAAAAGGAAATAAAAAAAAAAGAGGGAGAATCATATACACGTAGCTCTGGTAGGACGTTATCTGTGTTTCCAGCATCAAATTCTTGTTTGATGCAGCATACTTAATGATGCCGTAAATTTTGTCCGTTTGGGAGGAAAATAATTATATTGTATATGTATTTGCAATATCTACGAAGACAGATAGAATTTGGGGAAAATGTTTTGAAAATTACCAAACTTGCAATTATTCCTTTTTTATACCTTTTTTACATCTTGTGGAATTCCTCTCCTCTCCAAATTATACTGCCGGCATGATATGACATGGAGTGTTAACTAGCTTCAGATCTGATTGATATAAACACAATAAACTGAGAACAGGGGCGGATACAAGAATTCCGTCAAGGGGAGGCGCCTTTACAAAATTTAAGGGGGTGCATGCACCCCCCCCCCCACCCCGCACCCCCTTCCCTCCAAAAATATTATTTTTGATTTCTTGATAATAAAGAGTGGGCGCGCGCCCGGTGCGCCCCCTCTGGATCCGCCACTGCATGCTAAGTATAGATGCAGGATATTTACTCAATAATTTTGAAAATTTTCAAAATGGAATGGAAGCTAAGATGCAGTACTTGTAATATGCATTCCCCTAACAAACATTATCAATAAGGTGCAAAAAAAAAAACCCCAACCCAACAACAAACAAACACGTAACCATGTACGGGCAGACTAAGGTAACCTATATACAATGTATAAAGTGACTACAACACATCTAACATTGACAACAAAGCTAAACCCTACAGGTGTGTTTTGGCAGGTGTGACTCCATTTACGGGGTGCAAATTTTATGTCCTGTAATACGCCATTTAGAGTCCATTTTCTGAGGTGATTACTCTCTTAATTTCTAGGATTTATTTTTAAGTCCTAAGGATTTATTTCTTTAAGTCCAAGCGGACTGTAAATACAGACAAAACCTTAGGACTTAAAAGTAAGTCTTAGCTAGGATTTAAAAATTTAAGTCTATGTTCGACTTAAATTTCAAGTCTATAGGATTTATTTTTTAAGTCTTATTAGATTACATTTAAATCTTTCTTAGACTTGTTTTTAGAATAAATCCAGCTTGGATTTAAACGACGAAAGACTTATTTTAAGCCTTCCTTGGATTTATTTCAAATAAATCCATCATGGATTTAAACTCAGACTACTGAAAATGACAGCCAATTGATGCACTTTCTTCACATGTAAAGGTCTATTTATTTTAACAAAATCAAACTGATGCATTTTTCACAAACATCGATAAGTTACAAAATATACAGATGATTGTCATACACATGTAGGCTCCAGAAAAAATGAAATACGACATGATGAAAACAGAGCATATTTTGCAATAGTCTCAGATGGTCACATCTTCACATTCATGTTACTGATGCTTCTTTCACTGTGTTCTGTAAACAAGTTACTAGACGACTGGAACCTTCATTGCCAAATAGATTACTTTTTTTCACTTTTTTTTTTAAATCTTGCAAGATGACTCCATACGACTCGATTCACTTTCATTTTATGTATTTCTTTCCCTGGTGAGCATCGTTAAGTCGTAAGATGGAAACTATGAACAAATATAAGATTATATATGAATTCTAATAACAAATTTTAGAAATGATGCTGTGTAATAAACAATACAGCCTCCATTAAGTTGACGTTTAGATTTACACGCTTTGTACGTCCCATGCATGCAATTTAAAGAATTATTTGATTTTTTGGAATGATGCACAGTATAAATTTTATCAACAGGGAAGTAAAGGCCAAAATTAGTGTAATCAAATTAGAAAAGAGAATAAATTTCCCTACACAGAATGGTGTAAAGACTATGAAAATCAGCTACGAAATAAGGAAGATATGCCTCTTTTCAATTTCACACATTTCCAGAAAACAGATCTTGTCCAGTCTTTATGAACGTCCAAATGAGGGAATTGATGATGTCATTCCTTCAAAATATTTTTACACTTTTCACCTGCATGTATTTGCATATTCATACGGACTAGTCAAGAAATGTTTTCTGAAAACGTGTTACATTTCCTTATTTCTTACCAGACTTCCCTAATTTTTCCACTATTCCGTAGGGAAAATTTACAATTGAATCCAAACTGTATTACATACAACAGTAGGGAGCAAGATCTTTGTAAACTCTGAAGTAAATTCACCTTAAAACATTAAGAAGCTCAAATAACAATTAACATTCTAAACTTACTTCTAAAATTCCTTGAATATCGATTGTCTGAAATGGATTTACATAAGTACATTTCCATACTGCATTTTGGCAGACAAAATGTTTGACAAAAGAATATTATACAAATTCCTGCTTAATCTATTGATATTTAAGAATCCATCTCAACTGATGACAGGGAACCATCTCAAGAGACTGTTCAAGTGAGATGGACCACTAGTTTCTTAATTACTTTGATGTCATATCTCGTAACAAAG
Organism: Diadema antillarum; assembly: GCF_040938485.1. NCBI lineage: Eukaryota > Metazoa > Echinodermata > Echinoidea > Diadematoida > Diadematidae > Diadema > Diadema antillarum. Next base: position 1,902,601 of record NW_027270897.1, read on the forward strand.
CTCTAGTGATGCAATCTGAATTTTTAACTAGAATTATCACTCATTGTGATTAATATACCCCCACCCACAATTGAGGGAATTAGCTCAACCAGGATTATTTTTTCTTACTTTTTAATAAAGAAAAAAATTACCATGGCAATGCACTGTTCCACCTCTCAAATCAAGTGCTCAAAAACTGAGTGAGCAAGATAAATAAACTGACGATTTCTATGGTTTTTACTAAAAATTGTGTAACCATGGCAACACAATGTTGGACATTAAGAAAAAAATGAAGTTTGCACAACTATAGGCCCTATATCATAGCCGTCATATGTGCCAAATTTCAAGCTAAATGCTAAAAGGGTGAGGGGTTTAGTTGAATTCACATTAGTGTATCATTTTCATGCAAAATATACTGTTACCATGGCAACACATTTTCCACACTGACAAAAGATTTTTGCACATCTAGGTAATGTAGAGGTAACATGTGCCAAATTTGAAGCCAAAATGCTCTAAACAGAGACAGGAGAATCGAAATGTTTGTATGATTTTCATTGAAAATGCACCGTTACCATGGCAACACATTGTTTAACAATGATGAAATATGAAGTTTGCATATTTCTGAGCTACAATGGTTGCCTGTGCCAAATTTCAAGTCAAATGCTCAAAGACTGAGGGAGTTACCTGAATCCAAAATATTTTTGTATGATTTTCATTCAAACTATGTTGTTACCATGGCAACACAATGATCAACAATGACGAAAGGGTAAGTTTGCACATGTACGTACCATAGTGGTCAGGTGTGCCAAATTTCAAGCTAAATGCTCAAAGACTGAGGTTGTTACATGAATCCACAATATCTTTGTATGCATTTTAGTGAAAAGATGCTGTTACCATGGCAACGCATTGTTCACCATTGATGAAAGATTAAGTTTGCACATCTATATGCTAAAGTTGTTGCATGTGCCAAATGTCAAGCCAATTACTCAAAGAGTGAGGGAGTTAACTGAATCCACAATATTTTTGTATGATTTTCATTCAAAATATGCCGTTACCATGGCAACACATTGATCGACACTTACGAAAGAATACGTTTACACATCTACATACCACAGTGGTCTTTTGTGCCAAATTTCTAGCTAAATGCTCGAAGACTAAAGGAAGTTAGCTGAATCCACAATATTTTTGTATGTTTTTTGGTTTAAAAAAAGCTGTTACCATGGCAACGCATTGCTCACCACATTGTTTCCATATCTATATACCATAGTGGTCAACTGTGCCAAATTTCAAGTCAAATGCTCTAAATTTGTTTAAGGTGCCCATCTGCGCTGAATCTATCCTTCCTCGTGGGTTCAAGCACATACTTTGGCTGGAAAACCAAAGTTTATTTCTTTATAAATAGAGAGTTTCATATTAAAGTGTTTAGCCACAACGTCATAATGAATATAGCAACAAATCAGCGCTCAATAAATGTGATGGACAATGGCTCAACAACACTGTGGGAGTGATGAAAATTAGGTAATCGTTGAATAATTACAAAAGTGTTCAGGGGAACTTAAACTTTCTTCTTTCAATTTAAATCAATGCGGATCTGGCATTACTTTTTTTTTTCATCATCAACCAAACATAATATACAGAAAACAAGCCAAAGATGAACAATAAATAAATTGAAACTGGACATGTATAAAAACTTGAAATATTGTTTAAATGTTCACGTAGCAATGCAAATGCAAAAGTGAGGCACACACATACATGATAGCACCTCTAAAGGAAACATTGCGGCATTAACTTTCCTTATTGTGTTATTTTCATTTAAAAATGCACAAAAAAAAATTACAAGGAAACTTTACTACAACCAGGGCATGACAGACATGCTTCTTGTGTGCATGGATTTGTAGCTCAATATAAATGGAAAAGTGAGGCACACATAACATAACTCAATATCCATGAGTCAAACATTATGCATGATAGTATCTTCAAAGGAAACATTGCAGCATTTTACCTGTGTTACTTTGATTTAAGAATTCACCGAAAATTAAGAAAACTTTGCTGCACATCAGGGCAAGTCAGATATGCTTCTTGTGTGCATGGGTTTGTGGCACAATGTCGGAAAATCTTACTAGCATCATACACTGACGTGTTCTTGAAGTTCGTGGCTAATGCCCAGAACGAAGCCCTCACTTGGGATTGTAGCAGGACATGAATATGCCGCCACAAAATCAAAGAATGCTTCAAGCACCCAAGCATATTTGACGATGAAGACACAGTGGGCTTTAAAGAGTCTGTCAAATTCTTGCTTCCGGTCATCTCCAGCCTGGACTTAGTATGGTCTTGTCCAGGATGAGAAAATACTGGATGTACGTCTAGTCACTCCCTTATCTGACTAAGCAGGGCTGGCTGAAGGTAGCATCTTTAGCATCACTGAACTTCGCGCTTCTCGCTCGTGATGTATACGTTTCGCGCGGATCAACTTGGCGATCAACTTGCTAGGGCTTTCAGGTGGGAGAATCTCCAGATCAGAAGATGCTTGGGGCTGGGGTTGGAGTCTCTGCATCAGCAATGCCATGAACATTGGTTCCTACCTGAAAAGAGATTAAACATGTATAGCACTACTGATATTTCGAACTAAATTTCACTTGAATCGTTTGAGCAAATGACAAAGGCTACAATTATTATCTAATAAACTTTGCATCACATAGAGGGAAGTTAAGTTCTCAGTGAGAGGGCACTCTGGAGGGAAAAAATATTAAAATATAATTTTACATATTGATCTTAAATACAATGTACTAATAACATATTCATCACATAACTTTTAGTTTGTGATGTACAAGTAAATATAAACTTCTGATATATTTCGGAACATATTATTTTAAAACATTTTGTCTCATCTGGTAAACCTCAAAGCCTTGAAAAAAATTCCCAGAAATCAGATTACTTTTTGCCATCATTGGGGTGGGGCCTACTTGATATTTACATGTTCCAGACTCATAAGATATTTGATGTACATATTATTACAAATCAATAGAAGTCAGCATGCATTTTTAATCCGTAATTTAATGAATTTAAAAGAAAACTGTCAAAACACGGTAGATACCCCTACACAATACTCATTGCTGAATGTTCTAAAGTTTGTTTGAGAAGAATCGCTTCAAAAACACTGATATATCAGAGAAGAAAACTTTGCATTTCTCACGACAGCATGAGAAATTCAGATTTTTAAATTCCACCTGTTACTGAGTACATGCAGATTCTACACGAGTCTTGCTTTGTAAGATACGAAGCTCAAATATTCTTCTCTAAACATGAGCTGGTACTTAAAAGCCCAATGAAACATGCATATTGATAATTCTCAAAATTGGAAGCTCAATGATTTGATCATAAACTGATTTCAAGTCTATAAACATTAAGCATATACTGTACTTACAGGCACATAGTCATTCTGCACCAGGTACTGCTGGGCATCCCTCGGGAGCATGAGAGGTCCTCTCCCTTTCTTCTACATGGGGATGTTGGGTCTGTGAAGCATCGCTGCAAGTAGTGACATTCCACAAAATTCCTATAGAATGGAACACAATACAATTTTTTTTTCAACTTTAAGTATTTCACCCATTCTCTTTAACATATTAGATATGACGTATTGTATCAGCTCTGACAATCCCTAACATTCAGTTTTCGACTTATTATCAATATCAGTCTATGAAGAGCAAACTCGTACACATTCACTTTCCTGAAAGGTGTAATAGCAATGAAGCATAAACAAATGAGTAAGTTTTACTCTTACACTTTGGACAGAAATTGTTCCAGTAATTATAATCAATGCCACAAGATCTATGAGGATTGGCGGAAGGACTTACTGTCTCCATCCATGTCTTCACATCTTCTTACAATGTCTTGCAACTAAGGGTGGTTTCGCTTGGCAAGTGCAAGATTCTATTGACGTAAAATGGCCCCCATCTGTTCACCATCTCCTGCACTTTTCTCGGTACAACTGGGCAAAGTCCGCATTGATCTGAAAATAAACACAAAAACTGTGAAATATCAGTGATAAGGAAGTGGAAAATGAAAAACAGAAACGCTTGACAAAAAAAAAGGAAGAAAACAAATATGCTTCGGGGGTATAAACGGTCGCCATAGCCACATTTCTAGATTTTTATGTAATTAATTATTTCTTATTGGTCTCGAGGGTTGTATTTCATGCTGGAGGAAAAAATGAGACCGATATCTCTGATTTTTGTTTCAGATGTTATCGTTAAAATCAATTTTTAGAAATACCAGGGATGTCTTGCATATCTAAACACCACAAAGGGATAGTCCTGACAGAGTACTCCTTGGAGTACAAATTATACAAATAACAGGTAATTTGCATTCCCTTTATCTTAAAAAATATTAAAAGTAAAAAATAAAAAAAGGCCTCATATATTGTAAAACTTCACTACATTCTCTCACTGGTGTATGTGATGCTTAATGCACACATCTCAGCCAGAAGTGCAGATCTGTAGAATTTTTAAGTCTAGATCCTTCTACTCAAACACAGATCACCACATTGATTATGCTACAAAGAGAAAGACTGGAGTAGAATACCTTTATCCAGGTGCGAAATCTTGTTCCATTGCATGAGTTAATCCCATACATTATTTGTTTCATACAACGCCTTCAACAATAACACTAACAGACTTACTAGTTCAAGAAAGAGTCTTGAATTCAGTGCAGAAATGGCAACCATAAGGCCTAGGTGTCCAGGCCTACTACTGAGTGGTAGTAATAATAGTAGAAGTATTTTCATGGAATGCAAATCAGTAGCACATTCACATTACATACACATGTACGCAGCCGAGTGCAAGTAGCATTGAAGTTGATTATTCCAATAAAACGAGTGACATGATGCACGCTTGATAGTAAGAGTGTTGAGTGCACACGCCAAAGGTAATTGTTTATTGTGACATCAGACTCAGTAGACCTAGTCATGCAATGGAACAGAAACTATTTATTAATTGTAGACCCCCTTTTTTAATATGGGAGTCAATGGAAATTGGTGATGTCAGCCAATATGGCCCATGCGATAGAAGTTTTTACAGTTCAGAGCTTGACGCCACTGCACTGGCATTGCAACAAAGGCGCCCTAAACCCTGGGGCGCTCATCACACAGGGGGCTTCGTGTTTGGGCTGGTCGCAGTTCTATTGTAGCGCCCATAGGGTCTACGTACTATTGGTGGCCTAAACACAACGTTAAAAATAAAACCCATCTAGATTCTAACAGCATATGCCCTACATTGCTTTATCACAGCATAGTGGGGCATGTAAGGCCTAGAACTGTGCCTTTCTACGTAGAAATTGATAAATTAAACCTTACAAGAGTGTAGGAAGGGGTGAACTGACACTAACTTGTTACTGTTACTCAGTGTTAGACGACAGTTAGGCCTACGCTACAGTAGCCTGTTATGCCCATAGCTTTACCTTTCAGTCAAGACACCAACATCGTAAAGCATTAGGTAGAATGGGCGCTTTATAAGAGTCCCTGTATTATTACACTTGTACTTGCAGTTTCACCGAAATAGAGCCCCAACAATACTAGTATAACGTTAGCCTACATGTAACTTGTTACAATGTTTGGATAGACACATTAGCCATGAACAGCTAACGTTAGCACTGGCGCTTCAGGGATGGACAGCGCTGTATACAGCGGCAAGGCTCAAACTCGCCAAAAATGTAGGGCGGTTAGTGCACATCTTAACATCTTTTATCTTTGGTTACTAAGTCCCAGAGTTATCAAACACATTCTTAAGCATTCATACAGTAATATGTTCACCTTTAAGCAACTTGGTCAAGCTTCCGTCAGATCATGCCCTCAAAAAACTCCGGCCTGCATGACTTCTGCCTTCAAGACCAACTCAACTGTTCGAGTCAATAGCGTTTGTTTGCAAATGGTCAATGGTACGGTAGGTACAAGTACTATAGTACATGTACAATGTACATATTGTGCACTGAATGTGTGTGTATGACTACGCTATCTAGCATCGCATGAAGCAAAGTGACGGCCAGCGCCAATTCCGGTTTTAGGCGGTTCAAGATAGCGCATGACGTCATTTACAAGTCATCTGATTGGCTGAAAGTTTAAGTCCTGGTTAGATTTAGATTGCGAACAGCTTCGACACTCAACTTTTAATCGAAGCCACCTAAAATAAGTCTTAAAGACTTAAAATATTTTAAGTCGTAAGAAAGATTTAAAATTTAAGTCCTAGAAATTAAGAGAGTAGACGCGCGCTGGTACATAATGTGTATGGCACATTACGACTATTTATAGATTATGTGTGGAAGCAACTTCCCATGACGATCGCTCATTGCTTTCAAGTTTTGTGTAATTTGTTTACTGAAGTGTGCTCGCTGATGTTGAGAGAACGATTTTTAGTTGAAAATGAACAATTTGAACAAAGGGTTACGGATAGATGACTTCAACCTTCTTGTAGATAGTTCCGAGCACGAATGGAAATATAATAAATGAAACGAAGTGATCTAGGTCAGGGGCCGCAGAACGTTTTTTTTTTTTTGTTGTTGTTGTTGTTGTTTTTATGTGTGTGTGTGTTGTGGGGTGGGGCTCTTATCATTGGGGGAGGGGGCTCCTGACCCGTTCCCCCTTCCGCTGCGCCTTGTACGTGTGATCATAACCTAGAAAATAAGCGGAGAGTCTGCATTTACACAGTCGTAGAAATATAGTTCTTGATGTTATGATGGTTTTCTTGCTTCACAACACGATGTAGGCCTAATCATATGGATTAAACAAAAATACGGCATGTGTACCAATACAGGTAAAAGCTGAGATTTTACTTTGTGCGTAGATGATATCATGATTATGATTGTCATTTTGAAAAAAAAAAACCCCACAAATATCAGAGTACAGACCCAATCCAGATTGATTGGTTGATTGCTATTTCATCACGGATAAAAGCCTGCTTTCACCTGTTTGCTGGTTTTCAACAAGGCCATGTGTTTTCAAACAAAGTAACAATAAATAAGGTGTAATCAGAACGTGTAACACGAAAAAAAGTATATGCAATAAACAAAGGATATCAAAATGAGATATGAAGAAAAGAATAGCATACAGAAATATACAGGTATGTGGAAAATGGGCAATCATATGCTACAATGCAAAAAAGTGGACTAGCGTTTAAGAGACACGGGGGGTAGACAAATGAAAGAATGAAACTGAAGGAGGCAAAAAGATTCAGTTTCTGTAGTATCGAACTATTAATTGAAACCCTCGAATCTAGAAATCAAGAGATAATGAATACACTCTCTAGCGAAATAGCGGGTTTTTCGTCTTATTTCCCATGGATACAATAATGATCGTTAACAGTCACTCCCATCACTTTAAATCAATCACTTCTGGGGGTGTTTCATCAATTGGCATAGTCAGCGCTGACAACTTTCATGAAACGGTACCCCGATACAAAGAGACACTCTCTTCGATCACTAGGCTTACTCATCATATTCACTGATTCACGAAAAGAGCAGCAGGGTTGGTTTGATGCACCTGTTTTGTGTTCAGTGCCCACCTTGACAACGTACCTCTTTGGGGGGCAGGGTGGGTGCGCAAAACTGGTATGCGGTCGCTAATTCGCTAATCAGTTCCTATTCTCGGTATTATATCGCGAGTGTGCACTTGTTGCTTGTGCGAAAACCGCAAACTTGCCCACAGAATCAAAACTTTCGCGAAACTCGAAGATCATGGCCGCCTGCAATTCAATTGTCGTTTAGGTAGGTAACGGTGCCAAATGATACAAAAAACCCTACAAAATATGCGTCGTTAATTTGATTAATGCGCATACTACAAAACCTGTTGATTACCAAATGAAGATTTTGGTAGGAATCGCTAACACCATTTTTAGATATGACGGTCGGTGAGTGTTGTGGTGTGACGTTGCGCTCGTTGTGTAACAATAGCCCCACGCATCTAGTTCGATGGGAGTTTTTACGAGTTCGTGCATTGCAGTTGGACGGACATGCATTGTTAACCCGAAAATCCCGTCAAGATTTACGACATGAGTAATGTAATAGTGTTTGGCCTATCTGCTGCGTATTCTTTTTATCATTGTACGACGATTTTAAACCGCAGTGCTCACTTTAACTCTGAATAAACTGACTGGATTCTAATCATCAGCTGGGGGGTGTTTCATCAACGTTTGTCCGCGCTGACAGTTTCAGCGCAGACAATTTCAGCAAAATCCTTGGTTTTGATTGGCTGAGATGCTCTGGTCACTGACTGCTACTATGGTGATTCAAGTTGTCAGCGCTGACAAACGTTGATGAAACACCCCCCGCCCCCGATCTTTTATTGTTGAACTGTGAACTGACTCTAGCTGTGTGGGTGTGGGTGGGTCTTCATGACCAACGTTTTGGGTAATCACATGTAACCCCGGCGCGGGGCGCTGTAACATACGTATTGGGGTCGCTGCTGCGGTTAGCAACAATTCTCATTTAACGTTAGTTATAATATCATCATACTGTATCATAGACATCAGTGTCAGACATCGGATCATTTGTGCCCCAGCAAAACCAACAAAAAGTCGCTAGACATGGATTTTTAGTTCATAAGGACAGATTCTAAAGAGCAGACTTTATTAAGCTTTTAAATATCTAATGTCTGAATGACTTGTAAACTCAATTCGAATCATGCTAATGGACTCTCCTAACCTATTTAAATATTGAAAAGAAAAATCATCACATACTGTGCCCGCGGAAAATGTTTATGGCCAAATTGTGATATCGGTCCCCTCTCATTCTGCGTGTGCGTCTCCACTATGTGCAAAGTCTATGGAGGTTGAAAGAAGTCCCGGGCTATTACGAAATGAATGGTGGTGAATGGAAATCGAATGGGGACCTATTTCGTGATAATGCCATGTTTACAAAGAAAAGAGGCTCTAAAGTGCATGGTCTATTCAAGTGCATTACCTTACCAAGCCATGCTAGCTGTCTGCAATAAATGGGACAAAAAAATATGGATGTAAAACTCCGCAGCAAGAACAATGAAGAGATTGTCAGATTAAGTTGAAATTGATTAATTGCTCTGTTAACACTTTGTGCTTTGAAAGTTGGTCGTAGTCATAGACACAAAGTGTCACTTTGTGTCCATGACTACAACCAACTTTCAAAGCAATAGCATCATCCTTTCAAAAGTTATTAGAGTTGAAAGTGAAGAGTGTGTAAAGGTCTTCTGAGAAGGGAAAAGGGAACTCTTAAGACACACCTAATCACGCTATTCTACCGAAAAAAAGTGTTGTAGAAAAACTGTTAAAATTGCAATTACCCATTTGTTATATGATCGTGAATTTTACAATTTAAATGCAGAAAAAGTCTTGCTCTTTCAGAAGAAATGAAAAACTCAAGATTCACTAGGTTTACCCATCTCACCTATTTTGAGTCCTGACACAAAATCATTGTGTGCGACTTTTTGGTGGTTTTGTGATGCGCAGTCACATTTAGTCAATCTATAAATAGGCTTAATGGTCTAGATATAGTAGACTAGTTATGATTTGCAAATAAACGTTCAATGCTAAGGAATTACATCTAGTCTAGATCTACAGGTACATTGTATCTACCCTATCCCCGATCAGGCCTAGATCTAGAGCTACAGTATTTGTTCCTCTCTTAATTCAGCCACACTCTGACTCAATCTTATCCAGACGGTCTCAGGATCAGGCATTAGATTTATCACTCTGACTCTGAGTCTGATCTTTTTCTTTGTTTTGTCTTTTTTTCCCCCATGAAAATGCAAATAATGTCTGAATTTTGACCTTTTACATACACTACTTACAGTAACACTTACAACTGCACATTAATTCATTTCTGTTTACCAGTACATATGTTGTAGTAGTAGTACACTGCAGTTGTAGTACAGTCAAACCTGTCTATAGCGGCCACCCAAGGGATGCGGAAAAAGTGGCCGTTATAGACAGGTGGCCGCTATAGACAGGTAATCCAACTTTGTGTGCATTGCCTACATGTACATGTATGTGTGTATGAATGCACACGTGTGTATCATGCATAACACAATGCCGGTGTTTATGAAATTGTTGCACAGTATACATGTAGCATGTGCACAGTGGTGAAGAAAGCTTAACACTAGTGCATTATTATGACTGAATAAGTGGTGAATGCAGCAGTGGCGATCACTCAATGTTGCCCAGGAATGACTGGCACGGCTACCCTTACGAAAAAGTCCTGTGGTACTCCTGTGGTAATTACCACAGGACGGTACCACAGGACGGTACCACAGGAAAGTACCACAGGAAAGTACCACAGGACAGTACCACAGGAATTGTCCTGTGGTATTTTGGGACATACCACAGGACAGTACCACAGGAATTCCTATGCAGGGGCGTCACCAGCTTTTTTTCAAGGGGGGTGCGTTTTGACACTAAATGTTTACGAGATTTTTTTGACAGACATTTGGAATATAGGAAGCTCTCAATCCCCAGACTTTTACTGTTTTTTTAGGGAAACCAAGCGGGGAAAGGGCACCGGCGTAGCTAGGATTTCATCTTGGGGGGGGTTAGTATGCGAAGGAGCGAGCAAGGGTGGGGGGAGGGTGTGGAAGTGCCGGAGGGGGTTGTATACCCCTATAAATGGATTATGGAATGACGGTGTGAAACGACAAATTACTGGCAGCGATATCAGGAGAATGGCATAACGACTACATGCGAGCGAGGGGAGCGAGCGAGCTTGAAAATGTTGACATTTTACAGTCCAAAAACTGCCGTTTGTAGCCATATTCTTTTGCTTTGTAAATTAAGGGGGCGCACCGGGCGCAACTGCTGGCAATTACTGGCAGCAACATCAGGTGAACTGCATAGTAATTAAATGCGAGCGAGCAAAGAGAGCGAGTTCGGAAATTTTGACATTTTACAGTCCCAAAACTGCCATTTGGAGCCATATTTTTTCGCTTTGGAAATAAAGGAGGCGTGTGGGCGCAACGGGCGCAACTGCCGGTAATTACTGGTAGCAACATCAGGAGAATTGCATAACAATTAAATGCGATCGAGCGAGCGAGCGAGCTTGAAAATTTTGACATTTTACAGTCCAAAAACTGCCGTTTGTAGCCATATCTATTTGCTTTGGAAATTAAAGGGGGGGGGGGGGGCGCACCGGGCGCAACTGCTGGCAATTTTACTGGCAGCAACATCAGGTGAATGGCATAACAATTAAATGCGAGCGAGCGAAGAGAGCGAGCTTGAAAATTTTGACATTTTACAGTCTAAAAACTGCCATTTGGAGCCATATTTTTTCGGGGGGGGGGGGGGTGGCGCACCGGGCGCAACTGCCGGCAATTACTGGCAGCAACATCAGGAGAATTGCGTAACAATTAAAATAATGCGAGCGAGCTTGAAAATTTTGACATTTTACAGTAAAAAACAAACAAACTGCCGTTTGTAGCTATATTTCTTCGCTTTAGAATTTAAGGGGGCGCATCGGGCGCAATTGCTGGCAAATACTGGCAGCAATATCAAGAGAGCATAATGATTACATTCGAGCGAGCGGAATGAGCGAGCTTGAAAATTTTGCATTTTACAGTCCAAAAACTGCCGTTTGTAGCTATATTTTTTCGCAGCAACATTAGAAGAATGGCATAAAGATTAAATGCGAGCGAGCGAAGAGAGCGAGCTTGAACATTTTACATTTTACAGTCCAAAAACTGCCGTTCTTAGCCATTTTCGCTTTGGAAATTAAGGGGGGGGGGGGGCGCACTGGGCGCAACTGCCGGCAATTACTGGCAGCAACATCAGAAGAATGACATAAAGATTAAATGCGAGCGAACGGAGCGAGCGAGCTTGAAAATTTTGACATTTTACAGTCCCCAAACTGCCGTTTGTAGCTATATTTTTTCGCTTTGGAAATTAAGGGGGGGGGGGGCGCACCAGGCGCAACTGCCGGCAATTACTGGCAGCAACATCAGAAGAATGGCATAAAAGATTAAATGCGAGTGAGTGAAGAGAGCGAGCTTGAAAATTTTACATTTTACAGTCCAAAAACTGCCGTTCTTATCCATATTTTTTCGCTTTGGAAATTAAAGGGGGGGGGGGGGGCGCACCGGGCGCAACTGCAGGCAATTACTGGCAGCAACATCAGAAGAATGGCATAAAGATTAAATGCGAGCGAACAGAGCGAGCGAGCTTGAAAATTTTGACATTTTACAGTCCCCAAACTGCCGTTTGTAGCTACAAGTATATTTTTTCGCTTTGGGTACACTGCGCACATCCTGCTTATATGCAGAATGCCAACCAGGAATCACAATCTTTTGTCGGGTCCGGGCTTTTTGAACAATGTTTCACACTATATACCTATTTAATTATGGTTAAAAGAAATCATAGAAAGATATCTTATTTCTGGATCACCCTTTCATTCAAAAGCAGTTTACTAACACTTGAACTACTATTTCGGGAAATCCTTCTTTTTTTAACCAGCGGATTGGGAGGGGGCGCACCCCCCCCCCTCTCCGTAGTTACGCCATTGCTTTTGGGTGAAATAATTGGACAGATTTCTTGAATTCTAACAAAAAAGCAAGAAAATCTTTTCATCGCGGGAATTATGATTATGTGGGGTGGGGCAAATGGTGCGCTTGCCTTCCAATATTTTCATGGGGGCAACATTTTTGTTTTCTTTCAAAAGCAAGAAAATCTTCTCATTTCGGGAATTATTAATTACGGGGGGGGGCAATTAATATGCTTGCCCCTCCATTTTTTTTTTTTTTTTTTTTTAATGAGGCTAAGGCTCGCTCTTGGGCTGGCAATATGGATTGGTCAGAAGTAACGTACATAGACCCTACATACTTGTAAGTAGCACACGTACATGCAAACGTGAATAAGTGCTCCGTATCGTACGGATGTACAGTACGGTCGATAAATAGTAAACACTGAATACCAATAGATATGTATAAAATCAGTGCTGCCAGAACCAGGGGTGCGAATTGTTTTTGCCAACGAGTTGTGCGCGCGCGTGTGTGTGTGTGTGTGTGTGTGTGTGTGTGTCCCTGGTGCAAAATATATTAAAAAAAGTAGAAAAGAATAATTATTTAGCGTCCGACGTTGAGGTCGCTCGCAGACTGATTTTTTTTTTTTTTTTTTTTTTTTTTTTTTTTAAGGATCTGAAGGGGGGTGCGTTCGCACCCAACGCACCCCCCCTGGTGACGCCCATGCTATGGTATTTTGGGACGTACCACAGGGCAGTACCACAGGAAAGTACCACAGGACCGGTACCACAGAACAGTACCACAGGACAGTACCACAGGAATTCCTGTGGTACTGGTATTTTGGGACGTACCACAGGGCAGTACCACAGGAATTCCTGTGGTATTTTGGGACGTACCACAGGGCAGTACCACAGGACTAGTACCACAGAACAGTACCACAGGAACTGTCCTGTGGTATTTTGTGACAGTACAACAGGACAGTACCACAGGTCGATCATTACCACACAGCATTACCACAGGGCAGTACCACACAGCATTTCCATGGTACCACAGGAGAGTACCACACAGGATAGATCAAAAAAAAAAATCTGGGAGAATTTTAGCCACATATCAAGGAATATTCCTGATAGGTGAGTGATGGATTTCAGGACAAACATGGCCCTACTTAGTAACCTGTCCTACTCCTAACATATAATCGCAAACGAGAGTCTAATGGCCGAGTGCCAATCTAGTCCTATAATAGATCTATATAGTCATATTCTATTCCTAGGTAGCCATCAACCGTATCAGTACATATATATATGGCCGTCTATCCGTAAAGCATTAAGGCATGGTTACTAACTCGATTATACTTTATTATCAAGATATGAAATTACACTTTCATAACAATATCTGTGATATTGGGAATAACATAACATAATTAGACAATCTTTCATAAAGTTCAAAGTAAGTTCCATCATTAATACTTTGACTTTTTAAGTCATATATGTATTTTCTAAAATCTAGAGTGCTTTTTATGAATATTCATGAGCTATGTAAAAATTTGTACCACAGGAGTACCACAGGAGTACCACAGGAGTACCACAGAAGTCCTTATGAGATTTCTCATGCTTTACATCAGCACTTTCACTAAATAGGTAATACTGTAGGAGTATAGGACAGGATAAGTAATGGGAAATCAATTGTTATAATTCACAGCATAACTCATCTATCAATTAATTGAGGAATATTAATATGTGCTTTTTTGTTTGTATTTTTGTTACAAATTTCAGTTGATTCTGCCTTACAATTTTCCTGTGTGGTACTCCTGTGTGGTACTGCTGTTTGATATTCTCCTGATGTGATAGTCCTCTGGTATAAAATGTTAAGAAAAAAAAGAATATCCTGTAGCATTTTTCTGTGGTACTTACGAATTTAATTTGCTGTGTGGTACTTCGGTGTGGAATAGCACCATATTATGATTTTCCTGTGGGATTTTGGACAGTTCCTGTGGTACTCTCCTGTGGTATACATCGAAAATTACCACAGGAATTCCTGTCGTACTGTCCTGTGGTACGTCCCAAAATTCCACAGGACAATTCGTGTGGTACTGTCCTGTGGTACGTCCCAAAATACCACAGGGCAAGTCATGTGGTACTGTCCTGTGGTACTATCCTGTGGTACTGTCCTGTGGTACTGCCCTGTGGTACTGCCCTGTGGTACTGTCCTGTGGTACGTCCCAAAATACCACAGGACAAGTCGTGTGGTACTCTCCTGTGGTACGTCCCAAAATTCCACAGGACAATTCGTGTGGTACTGTTCTGTGGTACGTCCCAAAATACCACAGGACAAGTCATGTGGTACTGTCCTGTGGTACTATCCTGTGGTACTGTCCTGTGGTACTGCCCTGTGGTACTGCCCTGTGGTACTGTCCTGTGGTATGTCCCAAAATACTGCAGGACAAGTCGTGTGGTACTGTCCTGTGGTACTATCCTGCGGTACTTCCCTGTGGTACTGTCCTGTGGTACTGCCCTGTGGTACTGTCCTGTGGTACTGCCCTGTGGTACGTCCCAAAATACCACAGGACAAGTCGTGTGGTACTGTCCTGTGGTACTATCCTGTGGTACTTTCCTGTGGTACTGTCCTGTGGTACGTCCCAAAATACCACAGGACAAGTCGTGAGGTACTGTCCTGTGGTACTATCCTGTGGTACTTTTCTGTTGTACTGTCCTGTGGTACGTCCCAAAATACCACAGAACAAGTCGTGTGATACTGTCCTGTGGTACTATCCTGTGGTACTTTCCTGTTGTACTCTCCTGTGGTATGTCCCAAAATACCACAGGACAATTCATGTGGTACTGTCCTGTGGTACTGTTGTGTGGTATACGTCCCAAAATACCACAGGACAATTTGTGTGTATATGCTTGTGGTACTGTCCTGTGGTACTTTCCTGTGGTAATGTCCTGTGGTACTGCCCTGTGGTACATCCCAGAGTACCACACGAGCCTGTGACACAGTACCACACAGTTCCTGTGTTAGCATATATTTGTGTGGTACATTGTGTGGTACCAACCAGTACCACAGGGAGTACCACATGAGCCTGTAAAACTGTACCACACAGTTCCTGTGGTAACATTTATTTATGTGGTACATTGTGTGGTACTGACAAGTACTACAGGGAGTACCCTACAAGCCTGTGGTACAGTACCACACAGTTCCTGTGGTAACATTACAAGTGTGTGGTACATTGTGTGGTACCGACAAGTACCACAGGGAGTACCACAGGACTTTTTTGTTAGGGTAAAAAGCAGAAACACATGCTGAATTATCGGCTCGGCTACGGCTCCATCGGGTTTTTGGCCGCTATAGACAGGTTAAAATCTACCGCGGGAAACAAAATTTGTGGCCGCTGGCCGCGTTAGACAGGTGGCCGCTATATACAGGGTCTTTAACATGGCTTTTCTCTCGGGGGGATTTTTCAGTGGCCGCTATAGACAGGTGGCCGCTATAGAGAGGTGGCCGCTAAGGCAGGTTTGACTGTAGTTGTTTGTGTAATTTTTGTTAAAATTCTATTTATTAATTCATTTATGTTTTTGCTGAATGTTGTCAGTGAGAAGGCAACTTCATCAGAGAGTGAATGATGTTGTCATATTGATAATGTGAATGACTAGCTTGTTGAGGGATACACTTTAGGTCCAGAGTCTCCAGAGTGATTGTACTGCTACCTGATTGTAAGGAGAATATGAGAAGAAAGTTAAATTTGGGGGGTGGAATTTGGGAGTTGAAATTTGAGGGTTGAAATTTAGGATTAATATGATGAAATATGGGATTACTTTAAATGGGAAGTTAGTATGATAAAAAAGAGTAAAATTTTACGAGTTCAACAGTAAAAATTTGACTGAAATCGGATGAAAAATAGGGAAGTTATTAAATTTTTAAGTTTTGCTAATTTCTGCAAAACGGTTCATGTACAGTGGATATGCAAATGAGTGAGCTGACCATGTCATAACCTCACAATTTTCCATAGATCATAATTGAAAAAAAAACAAACGAAAATTCAATGTATCTATCATTGAAGTGTGAAGTCTGAAACATAATGTTATTCCTTTTTGAAAAACTTCAGAGTAGTGATCAGACAGATGTATACAGGATTTGAATTGCGGGGAAATTTCAACATTTTATGTACAAACTATGTGGCAAGGGGATGACATGCTCACTTTGCCATTTGCATTCAAGAACTGCTTCCTTAAAAATTGAGGAAACTTCAAAATGTTGTAACTTCCTTATTTTGCATTCCATTTCGATCAAAGTTTTACCATTGAACTCATAATATTGCACTCTTTCTTATCAGACTAACTTATATTTGGACTTGATTTCCCCTTTAAGTGTGTGAAAATAGTCATACAACACCACCAGTTCAATGTCTTAACCAAATAATACAAGATTAGAACTGGATTTAAATAAGTGTCATTAAAAAGTAGAATAACCATCCATCTTATTTGCTTTTATGTGAATTAGCTTAGAAAGTTATCTTAACACAAATTTATGCAATCATGGCACTGTTTGGTTCCCCTTGACCCTACTCTGACTGGGGGGGAGGGGGGGGGGGGGGGGGGTTGGTGGTCAAATTGATCCCCCCAGACATTTTGCGCTATGATTCTGCAATGCGCAAAGATTTTGCTGCGTCGTTTCATGACTTTTTTCTTGAAGTCTACCGTATGTTTTGATAACAAATTTGCGACATCCGGGTACATTGTTCTCAAGTTACGCAATGCTTTACATATATGCATGTCAACCCGAAAACAGCTCAAATTCATAATATTGTGTGCAAATCCTGTGCAAATTGTGTTTTTTTGTTAAATTGATATAAATTAGATTATTTAAACTTTTAACCGTTAAAATTCAATTAATTCTAATGTAGATAAGCTTGAAAAAGTGCCTGCAACAAATTTTGGAAAAAAAAACAATAGAAAACAATAGGTCAAAAAACAACAAAATACATAAGAAATTAACCAAACAATAAAAAACAAAAACTAATTTTGATTGTGCTGTTTATTTTTGCATGAAAATTGTTGGATGTGTCTTGAGGGACACTGACACAAAAAGTTAGCAATCCTTAAGTCTTGTTAATGGAATTATAGGTGAAAGTGTGATTTCATGCGTAAATTTGTTGCATAATTAATTCACTACAAATAGAAATATTTTTCTATTGTATGACCATGTAATCTTGTTGTTGACATCCAGCTCTATCTTCAGGCAAAATTTTGCGGGCGATCACCACTTGAGATCTGAAGGCTTTTGACCCCCCCCCCCGTAAAAACTTGGTCTCAAATAGCCCAGTTAAAATAGGGTTAAGGTACCTTTAAGGTATACCTTTAAGGTTACTGTAAAACATGACATATTCGTGGCACAAAATTTTTGCGAATTGGAGCCGACGGCCTTTTTCGTGGCAAGAAATTTTCCTGAATTGCCACTTGCGTTCAATGCACATAGTGTAGATAATAAATTTCGCATACAATTTGTTTCGCAAATCTTGGCACTCGCGAAATTCGCGAAATTAAATTGCATGCGAACATTCCTCGTTTTACAGTAGCAACTTTTTGTAGTGAGAGCCAATCAGGAAGTGGACTTCTTGTCGTTTCCATGACACTTGCCATTGCGGCAAGAGTTGCTGTCACAGCAACTGTCTGATACATGGAACCCATAGGTCTCTAAATCATTTAATGTCTGACATAGCCCTGCCGGAGTGGATTTTATGGCAGATTTCTCTGGGAAAACAGTGCTTTTATATAGCTGTAAGTGAATACGAAAATGAAAACATTATTTACTTTTTTGTTCCTATGCATTGATTTATGGAATTATTTATTTGCCTTTTGGAATCTACAATTGTGGGATACAATGATGCATCTATCTTTAAAATGTATACTGTATCCTTATCAAAGTCAAGTAATATTCTCTGTTTAAATTCTATTTTGATTAGTTTGGTCATGGTCAACCTACTGTGTGCAGTGCCATCATATTTCAATGTTTTGTACTAGTGGTGGTATTCAGATCACTCGCTAGCAGCAACTGTGACCATGTAAGAATTTATGACAGATTGTGGACTATAGTCCAGATAACATCCAAAACCTTTTTTTTTTCTGATTCATTGATTAGGAGTAATTCAGTAAATGTCTTCAACATTTGCATTCTTTTAGTAGCAATTCACTTTGTCTTTTTATTACAACAGGGAATATAGTGTAATTTCTGTTAAGTCAAGTCAACTCCAATTGTAACCTCAAGGCAGGGACATTACGAGAAAGGGGGGGGGGGGGGATAAAAGCAGTAAATAATGGGGGTTTGCTGCAATCAGAACTTTTTACTGCCTTATCCCCATACCACCACACAAAAGACGGTAAAGCGCTACTTTTGTGACGTTATCACCATGCAGCATGCTTGACTACACCCGCTAGCAGTCGAGAAGGACTGAGCGAACAATGCATCCCATTGTTGATGTGTTGAGCCTGCTTTTGTGCCCTGATTCTTGGAGAAAAGAACTCTGGCAAACAAAAAATAAATTCTGACTAAGTTTCTGTGTGCCTCATATGGTGTATAATGCATGGACATGCAAGAGTTTTTGAGATATCATACCTGGTTCCTCTCAATGATGCACGCGATTAAATTGCCACGTCTAAGGATTCTGCTTATCAGAAGGCAGTGAAATTATTGTAGCAACCAGTTAATTCACTGAGCGAGACTTTGGGAATGAGAATGCCGTGGAACTCATGCACTGAGAAAACAGTGAATGATTTTTGAAAGAGCTGCATCAATACTTCACTGTTCTACTGCTTGAGAGGATATGTGCCATTGTGTTGTACAGAGGAGGCTTCATACATTGGATTTGTTATTGGTTAGGCACAAGTCTTGATTTCTTCATGTTCTCGTGTTTGGAAAAGAAGATAGCCTGGCCTGTAAGTTTTATTTTATCACAGAAAGTTTCGGAATTCTCAATGCATGTTGTTCATAATAATCATGGAAGTGATGGCAAAGTGTAAGCATATTTCAATGCAATGAATTACCATGTGCATGTGTAGATACATGTGTATGATATGTCCAGTTATCTATACCGGTAATGCTTGTCATGTACGGTATGGTAAATTTACTTAAATAACATACCAGTTCCATCATTACAGATTCTCACTATCAGTATCTCATATTCTTTATGCTAGCAGTATTTTGTCCATTTTATATCTATGCTTGTTGACTCTTTCAATGCTCTTATTTTTTTTTTTAATCATTATATTATCGTGATTGTAAATGCTGATTTGGTTCTAGGTATAGCATTTCACAATCTGCAAATGACACAGGACAGAACTGTGGTCAAATTTGACTTTATAAATAACATGTGCTGTAAGCCGCTTAAGGAACCCCTTTTTTCTAACACCGCTGATTTCAATAAGACAGAAATCCTGCTTCAATCTTTCTGAAATTTTATGCGTATGAAGTCCTGTATATCGAGATGCATTGTGTGAATTTCCATAAGTAATCCGATGGTTCAGCAAAACTTATCATTGCTAAGGAGTTTATGTACGCAATATTCTCCGCCCACATGGCGGACAATCTCAGAACAAAAAAGCAAAAAAAAAAAAACAAACCCAAGAGCAAACTTTAATAGCGATTTTCTGTGTATTTTGTTGTCACAAATTCCCATGTTTGCCACATTTAATTTGAAATATCTCTGTAAAATGCAGGCAATGCATCTGTTAGTGGATTATACATCAAATTAAAGCTTAGACACTGGACTAACTGAATATCTTGTTAACAGAAATTTCGAAGAATCTGACTTGTGGCTGCTTTTGACATGACGGGTCACAAATACTCATCCAAGAAAGAATCCCATTCTAATGAACGATATATCATCAGGGAGTATGGGAACACAGTTTGGAGATACCAACTCTAACTTTGGTTTTTAGTATTTTGTGGTGTTTTTTTTTAGCTTAAAATGCTGTATGTTTCATGGAAAATACTGTTTTTCCCAAATTGTATATTTCTGCATCAGATAAATATGTGTACTTCAGTCAAGGTATGAATAGTGTTTTTCCACCCAAAATGCCCCGTTTCTGCCCTGTCAGAAAACTGCAGTGCTGTTTACAAGGTTGGCACCCATGCTTCGCATGTACAGTTTTTTTTTTTTTTGTTGTTGTCTGTCTGCTTGTTTTGTGTTCATCTTGAATGCCATCTCTCTCTGTCCTCTCTGTGTATACCAGATGAAAAGGCAGAAGGGAGACGTGATGCAGGTAGCGCCCTCTACGGGGGACAAGACCATACCTGACGTGAAGGGACAGGTTTCACCGGCCCACAGGACAGGTGTCATGGACTCCAGCACCTCCCTGCAACGAGAAGTGTCCTCCCCAGCCACCCAGATCCACGCGGCTGCCGTCAACGGGCAGAAAAATGCACTTGTGAAAGTCCTTAAAGGTTAGTCAGTGTCGTATCAACAGTGGGCAAATTGCTGTGCACAAACCAGTACAGTGTATGTATTCTAGGTACATTGTACATTTGCCAACTATTGCAGTGAATGATAGTGTGTAAATGAGATTCAGTTTCCCCATCTGTAGGTAATTATTTTTACCATTTGTATGAGCTTAGATTAAACCAAAACTGGTAATTTCAAAGTCTGTAGCAAACAGTAGATTTTTTTTTTTTCCCAGGCGTAAGCAAGAAACATGAGACTGTATATCTCAATTTTAGAGTCAAGGCTTGTCTACTCTTGCTTCTTTGTGCTATTCCGTCTTGGAAAGATTAACCCGTCGAGGATGGACTGATTCTGCTACAACACGTACCGTGTATTTCCCATAGACACTTGCCCGAGTGTGCTCGGGACTCGTCCTCAACGGGTTAAGGAACATTTTCAGAAACAGTTTTCAATATAAAATTCAATACTGATATTGAGGAGAGTACATGGTAACCACCCCTGCCCCCTTAGATGAAAATAATCTAGAAATGAAACTTTTAGGAAATAAGTGTGTGGTTATTTCTTCCCCAGTTTTGTTTTGTTATGGCTTTTAAATGTGTTTGTGTGTGTTAATGATAGAGCATGTGTTTGCTATGGTGACACAATATTTGCTCCTGTGACAATTGTTCCGATCTTATTTTACTTAGGGTTACGGTTAGGGTTATGATAGGGTGTAGGTTTAGTTTGATGTGAGGATTAGGATTAGGGTTAGGGTTATGTTTGTGAGTAGAATTTGTGTTTATGTGCAGAGATTTCATGGGAGCAATATTATTACAGGAGCAAATGTCATGGATCCTTTTGCTATAGATTGCGTGGAGCACTACAGTGTATGTAATCAGATCCTATTCACATTGTTTATGCGTTCAATCCTGAAACAGCCTATCCCAAGCAGGTGGATCAGCCGGACCAGTTTGGACGAACACCCCTCATGTTTGCCGTCCTCGCTGACCGCCTGGAGTGTGCCGAAGTTCTAATCAAGAAAGGCGCAAATGTGGACACCAAGGACAACGGGGGGAGGACGGCCCTCCATTGGGCAACTTACAAGGTCAGGAGATACACTGTACACCGTACCTGTAGGCATCCCCCTTCCCCTTCCATTGGAGATTAGGTTATGTTTTTTTTTAATCTGCATTGGTTTGTTTGTTTGTCTGTTTGCAAAATAAATCAAAAAGCTCGTAACAGATTTGGCTGAAACTTGCAGGAAAAGTTGATAATGGCACGAGGAACAGATGATTGAATTTTGGTAGTGATCCAGGAATTTTTATTCATGAGTTTTTGAAGGATTTTGCAGCTTTTGGCAAATACGGTCAGTGAACTTTGGAGTTCAAGCTGCGGGCACATGAGGTTTGCATACGTGCGCTAGAAGCACATGCTCTGCTCAAGTCACTTTGCAGTGTGCAGGAATTACCTGAAGGGGTAAACAAAGGCTTCTTCAAGACTCAGTAGGAAAATTGGATGATTTTCAGCGTGCATGTGCCGTGGGGGGGGGGGGGGGGAATGAACTGCTTGGCAGAGGTCTACACTCTCACAGTGCTTTTCTGTTTTTTCTTTAATTTCTGAAGACATTCACAGTTGGGACATATTTGAGAGCTGTGAGCCAAACCTGTCTGTTTATGTGTGTGTCTTTCTTTCTTCTCCTTGGGTTTAACTAGAATTAAGTGTATTCTACATTGCATTGGAATAGGCACCAAAAATAACTTAGAAAAATCTCTAGTAAATTTTAGAGAAGCAGTGTACAATTTAGATTGGTCAAAATTTCAAAATGACCAGAAAGTACCCTTTAAATGAAGTTACTTTTTGTAGCATGCAATAACTTTGTTACTGATTGAAAATTGATAGTATTTTGCTATTGTTAATGGTTATCCTTCCTCTGTACTTTCCATCTTGAAAGCAGCTCCTCAAATATCATACATGTATGTGCAGTATGCAGCTTATTCCTGTAAAATGCAAAGCAGTACTATGGGGTTTTCACAAGGAATTCTAATGATATGATCATTGTGTTTGTGACATGCTGCCACCTCATAAATTCACCTGTCATGTCGGTGTTACAGGGGCTCTTCCGACTGTGCAAGCTGCTGGTGTCGAAGGGAGCGTACTGGCGTGAGAAGGACAACGACGGTCAGACGTGCCTCCACTTTGCCACCAGACACAAGGACACCCGCTGCCTGGCCCTCATCATGAAGCAGCTCTTGCCCGGAGAGATGGACGAGCAGGATAACTCCAAGGTACAAAGGGAGGATGATTAGGGAGCTTTAGATTTTCGCGACGGGGACGTTCAGAGGGGGAAAAAAAAACCTGTTGTGAGTATGCTCTAAATCGCTTATCAAACTTGATCTATTTATAGCTTGCGTCATCTGAGTTTTCTCTACACGTTCTAGGCTATTTTTACGCCCGCTCACGTGCATATTTGCCTCACCAGGTTGATTCATAAAGGCCCAAATTCACGAAGGTAGTATGTGGTTTAAGTTTAGTCCACGGACTAAAACAGACATGAAATTAGAGTACCTTGCATCTTGCATGTGCATGTGTCAGTGTGCTTTCGTTACTGCATGTCTGTCGGCATATGCAGTGTGTCATGCTCATTGTGCAGTCAAAATTTGCATAAGCCCTAGGTGAGATTAGACTTTCTTTTGTGAAGTTCAGCTGAATAGAATTATGTCCACATGTCTTGAGGAGAAGGGGGCGGGGAGGTAGGGTTCTAATGATTTGATGTAGATACAATCAGACAGACTCTGGTTTGTGCAGGAGTAGTATAATGTTTGTTTCTCCCTTTCTTTTCATATGACAGAGAACTGCTCTTCACTGGAGTGCTTCCTATGGCAATGAGGAAGCAGTGAGGATGTTGATCAAACATGTGAGTGATTTTAACTTTGTCTGATGTACCTTTAACAATAATACTGCATGGAATATCAGTTGTTTAGTGGTGCAGGGAAGGTTTGAAGGGTTAAAACAATCCATGCCCTGAAAACAATAACTCTCAACCTCATGCCATCTTTTGTTACATGTTCTAGCATTTCACACATCCTTAGGTCCCATGAAATGAATGGTTGGAGCACAGACGGCAGTGCGGTTCATAGATGCCACTCTCAAAAATGATATAAATGCCTTTAATATTTTATTTCAAATGATATAGAATGGACAGTGCCATCTTGGTGCCATTGATAGAGACACGTAACAGCACAAAGTGACCATTGCAGTGCCCAAAAACATATCTACATTGTAACTCCATACAAATATAACATATCATAATTGAATGCACAGAACCACCAGCTAGCCTTAAAATTCATCATAATGACTAGTCATGAGCAATCACAATGATATAACTTCTGATAATTAAATATTACTGCAGTTCATATGACAGTATGATAACTGCATTCCTGTGTGTCCGTCTCACCACTTTGACAGCACAGGGATGTGGATAGTGATGGAGACTGCCATGTCCAAAATGAAGCTGAGCATTGTACCTGTAGTTCAGCTACATTTGTATACTAAAATAGTTGAGTTTGCATTGGCTAACAGTTATATTTCATTAACTGTGGGCATGTTGTTTGTTTGTTTGTTTTTTTCTTTGTGCATGCCAGAGCTCCAACATTGGCATCCCAGACACAGATGGGAAAACCCCTTTACATTGGGCAGCTAATGCTGGGGATTCCCCTACTGCCATCAGCACGGTCCAGCTGATATTGGTGAGTACACATCGGGTCTAGGGCAATTACTCCCTGGGCAATTTCCCCGGACCCTCCACCTTCCCCTAAACCGTAATCCTAATCTTGAACCTAATTCTAACCTAACCCTTAGCTTTACTCTAACCTTATCACTGACCAGTATTTAGCGGGGGGAGGGGGGGGGGGGGGGGGGTGATCGCCCTGATACGGAGTAAACCCAATATTAATTTTATCATTTATGAATGTGAATTTGAGTTTGTAAATGTGTGTGTTTGTGTGTAGGTATGTGTGCACACTAAAACACATTTAGCAGCTATATTTAGTGTATACCCCCTAGGGGTAATGTACTTTTTTTCCAGGAATCTGTTCCAAGTAAAAAAGCAGTAGCAAACCTTTTCTTAGTGGTAGAATCACTACATCCTGCATCAAAAATGTCCAGATGAAAGTTATTTACCGAACTGATCAGCAGAGCAGCCTCTAGTGCAAAGTAATTTTCATAGCTCCTGTGTTTAGGTATCCTTTATGAGGCACTGCTTTACAGCCTTTGATGTATATCATAATTAGGGTCCAGTGTTGGAAGATTCGACCAAATCTCATCTTCTTGGAAGTAAATCATCTTTTTATTTTATCCCCTGCAGGACACTGAACCAAGTGTAATAAATTGGCAGGACTATGAGGGCAGGACAGCGCTTCACCTTGCCGTTGCCAATGGCAACACCTCCGTTGTCCAGCAACTTGTTAATTTCCAGGTAAGTCAGGAGCATTAAGATAGATACTCCTTGTGTTTAACATGGGTGTTAACATAAATGACTCCTTTGCTTTAAAGAGTACAATATCTCAACATCTGAAGTTTATGTCTGAGGCCTTACTTTTTTTTTTCTTTTTTGTTGTTGTTGTTGCTGAGACTGGAGAGTGAATGTCAATGAATAGAAAGTACCCAATTCCCCAATCCCCATTCTGTCGTCATGGCCTTTCGTTGGACTGAGGTACATTGCTACACCTGAGTAAGCTTGCTAACTTTTACAGCTAGGTTAAGTTTGGTTGGAATACTGAATGCTGATGGAAAAGCTTCACAAGTTAAACCAAGTACCTGGACACATATAGAGTTAACAGGAATTGCCATCCCAAAATTCTTTAGCCAAATTCTGAGCAGCCTGCTGTTGCTGAGTTTCCAATTTCTCTCTGACCTAGTGGTCAAGTGTTCAGTTTGAATGTGGTTACTTCATATTCCCGATTTGCAGACACCCTTGGTCAAGTGCAACATCTCCGTCCTGGACAACATGTTCCGCACTCCGCTGCACTGGGCGGCGGTCCTGGGTCACACCCACATGGTAGGCATACTGCTGGACAAGAATGCCAACTACAGCTGCTCAGACTCCAACGGCGCCACGCCCCTCCACTACGCAGCACAAAACAACCACACAGTGAGTGTTTGTTTAATTCAATTCAGTTCAATTCAATTCAATTCAATTCAATTCAATTCAATTCAATTCAATTCAATTCAATTCAATTCAATTCAATTCAATTCAATTCAGTTCAATTCAATTCAATTCAATTCAATTCAATTCAATTCAATTCAATTCAATTCAATTCAATTCAATTCAATTCAATTCATACATTTATTCAGTAATAAAATTGTTTGGAGATAGAATGTGGAATATGGAATGTTTGCAAAGTGTAGCAGGTACAATTTAGCACAAGCAAGAGGTTTGTTAAGATAGAATGTACCCTAAAGTCATTGAATAGACATCAGTCCATATACCATTATGTATTGCAGTGTATACATTAAAATACCGAGTGATAAAGGTTTCTGGCAAAAATAAACATACAGCAGAAGTGGAATGTGGAGTGAGAGGATTAATTTTTCCATATATTATTTACGAGATTGGATCTGTCTGCTGAGAAAAGGTTTTTCTTCTATGCCATACAATTCTGTGCTATAAAGTTCCATCTGACTTTCTTGCATACGTGTCTGATGTTTGATTACACACCATTTATGCTAACTCCAGAGATGTCGACTGCTACTTTTCTGTAGTACTTGCAGTACTATCTACCTAGTTTTGCAAAAATACTGTAGAAAAAACTTCTTTCCCAAATCATATAATTATGGAGGTCTATGGCAGGAAAGGGGGAAAAAATGTCTTTCCAGCCAATACAACACACACCTTTTCATCCCTCAGAATACTGCAGTGCTGTTCTACAAGGTTGACATACATGTACCTTCATCTTGGCAAAAGGCTGAAAAGAGGAGCCCTGCTGATGCACACACACACACACACACACACACACACACACACACACACACACACACACACACACACCAAAAAACAAACAAAAA
Source organism: Diadema antillarum (assembly GCF_040938485.1). Lineage (NCBI taxonomy): Eukaryota > Metazoa > Echinodermata > Echinoidea > Diadematoida > Diadematidae > Diadema > Diadema antillarum. The sequence continues at coordinate 1,929,516 of NW_027270897.1, forward strand.
CAAAAACAATAACAACAATAAAACAAACAAACAAACAAACAACAACAACAACAAAACAAAAACAAAGCACATCTACTGACTGCCAGAGTTCTGCCAGAGTTTAAAGCAATGTGATATTGCTCTCTCTCTCTCTTGTTGCTAGGAAACGGTGGAGCTGTTCCTCCAGAGGGAAGGCATCACAGACGAGCCGGACCTAGAGGGTCGGTCCGCCCTGATGTGGGCTGCGGGCAAGGGGGCCGATGGTGTCCTGGAGGTCATGATGAGATACGGACAGGACATCAACGCCACAGACAAGACGGGAGCAACAGGTAAGGATTGGTGGCGAGCAGCCTGGGATTGATACTACACTACAGTCCTAGCTAGTGTCAAACTTGGTCGAGTTAACTCTCATAGACTCACTCATAAAATGCACAGTGGGTGTATGAAAATAGGTGCAAAGTTTTTGCCAAAGTGAGGTGTACACTGTGTGTGAAGGGGTAAAAGTGCCAAGTGTGTTCAAGACTGTAATCATATGCATTTCTATTTGTATTATATGAACGTGTTAATGTCTGGCGGTTTTTGATATTATATCTGTGTTTTGGAAATTGAGCTGTAGAATGAATATGCAATAATGTTATCATATACATATTTATCTGTAATGTAAGTCTTTTTTTTCATAAGCAATTTGTATGTGATATTGTTAATGTTATGTTGTATTACTGTGTAAACTACCTCAATTCGGCCTGTTTTGGCTTCCATGGTAGTTTTCTTTTAAACCATTAATAAAATCAAATAAGATAAAAATAAAGACATTCTCCTTCCACATATCCCTACACCTAAAACAAAAAAATGATATCAGGAGACTGAGCATTTGCTTGTGCAGCTCCTTTACTTTGGAATGATTTACTATTAGAAATCAAGAAATCTCCAATGAATAGTCTTAAATCAAGACTCAAAACACGTTATTAAACACATCTTTATGCCTCTTCCTCAAAGGGTACCGGAGGCATTATGTTTTTGTTCTTTCTTTTTGTTTCTGATTATGGTAATGAGAGCCGCCGAGTCATTAAAACTCAGATGTAAGAGTAAGCCTTGCACACAACCCCCCCCTAAAAAAAAAAGAAAAAAGATTGAAACCCCCCCCCCCCCCCCCAAAAAAAAAAAAAAAAAAAAAAAAAAAATCTCAAAAAACAGAAATATTAAGGAGCAGAAGTACTTATCATTTGCTTATAGGGAAATAAATATCAACAAATCGCTAACATGCAAATTATTTTTTGTCTATCGTTATTTTCAGTGAATGATCTTCTACAATCAAGCTTTTTGGCTTATCCACAATTAATCTTTATGGCTTGTCTGAACAATCCAAAATCTATGCTGACTTTATGAATATCATGATAAACTTTCAAGTAGTGGAGATGTCTAGTGAAGTATGTCATGAATAATCGATTCAAGAACCAAACTCCAAGGCACTGCAGTGGACAGATGCAGAAGAGAATGTTGACTCCAAATAAAAAAAAAAATCATGATGATTTATCCCCCCTTCTGTTTGTTTTGTTTTTAACAGCTCTGCATGCAGCTGCCATGTCAGGCCATGCCAGCACTGTCGGAGTTTTACTCAGGGTAAGTAGCAATGAGCAGTCCTGTCACTGTTGTGTCATTTAGAGCATTACAGATTTTCTTCCTTTTTGGCTCTCCTAAACCCTTGTTGTTAAAAAAACCCCCACAAACTGTCTGATATTTGAGAATTGTCATACTGCAAGATCTATGTGGTGACATATTATTTTGCAACATGTTAACTAATATTCTTGACAAGTTAAGTTTTGAGGAAATGATCTTTTGGACACAAACATCTTTAATGATAGTGCAAATAAAAATTGGAATTGATGTGTAGAAATGACTCATTTCACGGACTCCCTTTTGTTTTTGGCTTGAGATATTCACTTTAATACCAACATCACCATGCTTTTTAAGTCTTTGTATTACAAGTATCCAAATTCTGTCCAACTGTACCATGGTACAGATTCCAGAGTCACAGAAATACCAAAATGTTAGTCATACAAGAAGGAACTTCTTTCCCGTTCAAAAATGCTGAGGAAACATCTAAGTGTTTTGATCCATGTGATTGCCTTTTGTTTCCAACCTTCAAGCATGAAGCTGCTGTGGATGTACAAGACCAGACGAAGCACACGCCCCTCTTTAGGGCAGCTGAGATGGGTCATCTGGAGGTCATGAGGTCACTGGCTGAAGGTAAAGTCAAGTCTTATGCAGAAATTTGCTGTTTAGTGAAAATCACAGTGAAAGATTCTTGCCAAGGTTGTAGCTGCAGAACAGCTTGCATTGTTTAGTTTGAAAATGTTCAAGCATAATTTTGTCATAATATTGATTGAATATAAGGGCATCATCTAAGTCATCTATTGAGCTGTGTACTATTGTTTGTGTTCTGCTGTAACACAGCTATGCAATGTTTGCATGAGGGCAAAACTTGCTTGATTTCTTTCAAATCATCCATGAGGTCATTGCAAGAGATATTTCTCCTGCTAAGAACACGGGCAAGGGCCCGTAACAATTCACAAGCAACTGGTATTTACATTACTTACCCAATGGAAAGTTTTAGCAGCCCCGGGCAAGGGAGTAAGTGGGATTGTAGTACACTATCCATCAATAGGACCCTCAATTTTTGAAAGGTGATGTACCGGTAGTGAGCTGTGTGATGCAGGCAAAAACCAGTCTTGATGGTGGTACTTTCTTCAAGCCATTTTGCTTAACAAGCACTTTCTCATATGCACAGCACTGTAGCTCAGCTTAATTACAAATTATCCACATGCAAATGTGCACGTAACATCACATTCCTTGTGCTGCACCGTAGCTTCTTGTCCAATGCTGCTGTGGCCCATTACCATTGTAAATTAGAGTGTATGCAGGATTTCAAACTCGTAACTGTGCCAACTGCCAAAGTTTTCAAAAACCATTTACACTCTGACATCTGCATTACCACTGTGAAAGCTCCCTTTTTACCCAATTGATAAATGAGAATGTAAACTGAATTATATGCCATTGTTGGAACTCTTCTTGAATGTTGTTTTGATCTATTCTCCAGGAGGTGCACAGGTGAAGATTGTTGACCAGGAAGGGAGATCGCCTCTCCATTGGTATGTTATTCACCTTCAAAATGTAGAATATAATAAGAAAATAGTAAAAACAAATAAAAGGCAAGAATATTAATCAGAGGGATGAAGGTTGAGATGTGAATTTCCTTCAATTTGTTTCCCCCTACAAGTGAAATTTGTAAGGTTGCAACTGCTAATCTGTCAATTACAGATCAGCAGTTGTGATCTTACAAATTTCATTTGTAGAGGGAGACAAATTGAAGGAAATTCACATCTCAACAAATAAAACTTATAAATGAGGGTATGTTGTGTCAGCAAGTCGATGTGTAGTGAAACATGGTACTGAACTCATGAAACTAATGTTCAAATTAGAATCCTGACTATGAATTGCTGGTGATTTGTCAACACCTTGTAATAAAGGTCTCGGTGATGTTACAGAGGTTGTTGACATAGAAAGCACAAGCCAATGTGCTGTTGAAGAACAAGTCAGTGCTTTGTTTATTTTCCATGGCACTGCATGAAAATTGCAGTGCCACTCTCTCTTTACTTGGAACAAGTTGAATCACGTAATTGCACAATAGAAGCTGTAAAGGAGTGCTTTACAGAGAATTAAAGTAGTGTCATATACTGTGTCAGGTTGCACTATGTTTAGACCAGCAGAATTAATTGTAAAGGCCTTTTTACAGCATGGGCAGCAACTGTAATTGCAAGCTCATGGCACAACATGAAGGTTTGAGGGCCTCTCTTTTCCTTGGAACAAATTTGAATCAGGTAATTGCAAAATAGAAACTGTAAAGGAGTGCTTTTCAGAGAATTGAAGTAGTGTCATGCATCATGTCAACCTGCACTATATAGGCTAGTAGATATAATTGTGATGGCCTTTTCATAGTATGTGCAGAAACTGTGTAATTGCTGTCTCAATCGCACTGTTCAGTATGAGGAGTATGAAGTGATGAAGGTGTTGGTAGTCTTATCCAATTATTATCACACCATTGTCATGCCTATGATGACTTTAGTCTTATACTTATTATCACCATTGTCATGCGTATGATGACTTTGCAGAATAATTTATGAAATGCTAATCTGAAATTTGAGACCTGCAACTGTGCTTTCCTCTCTCATCCAGGGCTGCCCTAGGGGGTCACTCATGTGTGTGCCACGAGCTCATGCAGCATGACATCACCCCAAACGTGCAGGACAATGCAGGACGCACCCCGCTGCAGTGTGCGGCATACGGGGGCTTCATCCGCTGCATGACGCTCCTCTTAGAGCAGGGCTCCGACCCAAACCTTCAGGATAATGAGGTAACCATGGCGATATGCCTCTCTCCTATGACTTGCTGTGTCATTTGAAATTATTTTATCAAGATGTTTTAAAATAAACATTGGCAGCATAGCTGTAGGTAGGACTTTAATGAAGAAAGTGCCAGGAAAAAGTGTGATGGGTACAGTAGACCCTGGATAGATTAATTCAGAAGCTGTTTTCACAGAATGATTTTACTGAATACGCACATATTGATTTAAAAAAAAAAAATTGCAAGTTCACAAACCATTACCAATACCTGAAACTGTATGACTGTTTGAATAACAGTAAGTTGTATAAAGGGAACATTTAAATGGCAGCTTGTCTTCGTTTTTAGACTATCCTGAGACTCTGGTTTTAGGGTCTTGTAAAGTCTTTCCCCAAAAAGATCAGAAAAGTTATACAAAGAGCACAGATGAACTAGCTAGCTGGCCTTCTACCCACAGGGCATGACAGCTCTCCACTGGGCCTGCAGCACTGGCTACCTGGACGCAGTCAAGCTCCTCCTTGACCACGGGGCCTTCCCCAACCACATGGAGCTGACCGAGGACCGCTTCACACCGCTGGACTACGCCCTGCTCAACGACCACCACGAGGTCTCCCAGTACATGGTGGAACAGGGGGCCCTCTCCATCACTGGCATCAGGGACATGGCAGCTACACGTATTCAGGTAAGCGCTGCAACCACAATGTTTTGAAGAGTGGAGTTTGGGGTTGCATGGGCTTTTTCCGGGATAAGAATATGAAGAACATGGAAATAAGAACAATAGTCACACATAGCTTTTGTTCACTGCAATATTGTTGTTGGGAGATCATACTTGCTTACTTTAATACTGCCCATTACTGTATACGCTATATATTTCGCGGGGGTTTTATTTTCGCGAATTTCGCGAGTCGGGAGCTATTCGCGAAATTAACAACACGCGAAAATATTACCTTCCAAAATGAATCCCTTGCCTTGATGATACGAACATTTCAGTACTAGAATACCATGTCACGGCTTACCGAACAGACCATACTGGCTAAGCTTGTTTACGCACGTCCACGTCTACTTACGAATACTGTAGAGAGCCAATCCATTATCGCAAGGGTACCACTCGATCGTCAGAAATCTAGCGCGACGGACTTAACCACTTCAAAAATGTTGAATTCTAACTTACTAGTTCGCAGAGTTTGGCAAGTCTTCTTCATGCAGTGTATAACTAGTATCATTCTTATATGCTAGTAAGTTGAAAATTCACACTTTCTTTGCCACTTCATATTTTCTCTGGTCCCCCAATCGCGAATTCAACCACTCGCGAAAATGTGTGACAGCGGCAATTCGCGAAAATTTATGTACGCGAAAATTATAGCGTATACAGTATGCCGATGGGCATGTAGGGCAGCAACGAAGGTTCTCCACCTCTGCCTGTCTTGGGCCGTCCTTGCCATCATTCCCCCATTTTGCTTTAGCTCATTCTCAACCGTTCTCCGCCCAGTGTTCCTCGGCTGCCCTCTCCTATGTTTGCCTTCAGGTGTCCAGTGGAGGGCTGTGTGGGTAATATTGTCCTTTCCCTTTCTAACGACATGCCCTATCCATCTCCATCGTCTTCTCTTGATAATCGTTCCGATGTTTCCCATAATGCATTGTGTTAATAAATTTTCATTGGAGATCATGTTTGGCCAATGTATACAAAGAATTCACCTTCGATTTTTTTGTGTGGAATGTTGAGAGCTTGGTAAGATGACTATCAGTCATCCTCCAACATTCTGATCTGTAAAGGAGAGTGGATGATACACAGCTTTGATACAATTTCAGTTTGGTCTTTTTACTATACTGTGATGACTGCCACACCTTGTTAAGTATCCTAAATACATTTCTGGCTTTGTTAAGGCGATTCCAAATGTCCATCCCTACTCCTCCATCACATCTAACTGTACTTCCAGGTGAGTAAACTGTTCTGATGTTGAAAGTTCTTCTTTGGGAACATGGGTGGGTGAGGGGTTTGGAACATTTAGCTGCATTCACTGCAAAACTTATGTTGCCATTTTCAACTCGACAATTGAAATTGCTATAGAAACTGTTGATGAGAAGAACAAATTCCTCTGGGATGCCATACATTTGGAATATTTGCCACAGACTATCCCTGTGTATACTGTCAAATGCCTTCTCAAAGTGGATGGAGGTGATATACAACTGCCCCTGCCATTCAGCACACTGCTCTATAATATTCCTTAGTGTGAATATCTGGTCTGTGCAACCTCTTCCTTTTCAAAATCCTGTTTGTTCCTTTCTGAGCTCTTCATCTACTGCACCAGGTATTCTCTGTAGGATGATTTTCGCTAAGATCTTCTTGGAATCGACAGGAGTGTGATACCATGCCAGTTATTGTTGTTGCATACTGCTCCTTTTTTAGGGATTTTAACAATAACACGTTCTGTCCATTTTTCTGGTAATCTCTTTTCATTCTATATCATTGCAAACAGCGGTTGAAGTACTTCTGCTGCAAACTCTGGGTTTGCTTTAAACAGTTCTGCATTCAAATTGTCTTGTCCTGGTGCTTTCCCATTTTTGAGTGATTTTATAACTGCTACAATTTACAGCTTTACGAGGTGGGGATGGTATCCACTTCCAGGTCAGTCTCCGCTTCCTGTATATTCTGCCACTTCTGTTGGTGGTGGTCTTTTAAGGATTTCGTTGAAGTGTTGGGAGATTATGTTTCTAAGTTTTTCATGCTGAGCAGCAAAGACAACTTCTGAAAATATTATTGTCATATTTACCCACCTATCTATTTCTCTGTTTTCTTTTTGATGGAGGAGGAGGGGATCGGGAGGTGGATATTTGAAGGGATGGAGTTCGAAATTCCCCTTTCCTGATCTGAAAAGCGTACAGACTATGCTCATCTCATCTTATGCTCTGTGGGAGTTTGCAAGAACTGTAAAAGTGGAAAATTTTGTGCATTTCGCGCAACCAGAAACAAGTGCGAAAATAAAAGCACACAAATATTTTTGCATGCCTATGTTCAAGTGGTTGATGTCTTAATTCCGCGGAATTAAAAACACGTGAACTCTTTTTGTCTGGCCAAGCGCAAAAGATTAGTCGAGCGAAAATATCCACTTTTACAGTAGTTTCATGTGAGAACAAGTTAGTACAAATGCAGTATGGAGAATAGGATATCATGTTTGCTTGATTGTTTATTTGTGGGTTTATATACACATTTAATTCTCAGTAGAAAGAAATCTGTTGTCATGTTTCATCATGTAGTTGTGATCTGGAACTTTCCAGAAACTTACAGAAGATCTTGTGGACAGGTGCCCAAATTGTATGCAATAAACTTCAACCACATACTATATATAAATGTATGACCCCAAGTGTGTATTCACATTATGTAAGAAATCTTAGGAATCTTAACAGGAAACAGTCAGTAATCTGAATGGAAAGAGAATGTACGAAAGTATGAAGAAACATGATTGGTGACCAGGAAAATGAGATAAATCTAGAAGTAGTAGGTCACCCTTTAGCTGGAAAAAATCATGGGTCAAAGGCACTGTTAGACCAATGTTACTGTTCAAAATCATGTCGTCTCTTGTTAAATGCGACCACCTCCCCCCCCCCCCCTCAGAAAAAAAAAACACAAAAGAAAAACAAAACAAAGCAAAACTCAAAGTCCTTGTAGCAAGTGAGTCACAGCTTGAGCACACAAGCATGCTATTTCACTACTCACAAAGAGCATTATGAGGAACCCTTTTAAGTGTAGACTATATTGCACTCATGGTAACAGAAGAATAATAATGACCCCTTCCCAGCCGTTCTGCCCAAGATGATAAGGTAGCAGACAGTGCTGCCAAGGCACATTGTACCATTAGACAGAGCAACAGAAAAGGAGGATGCAGCATATGATGTGATATTCGGTACCCTTGGGTACGAAATAGAAATACGCCATTTTGTTGATTTTTTTTTTTTCTGTGCCGTACTCTGGGCTACCAAAAAAGTGTAAGAATAATTCTTAGTTTTATTATGCACAAAAATGTTTTCTTGTTTGTGATTATGCAACAATATATGCATGCAAACAATAACTTCTTTTATTTTTCGCATTAACATGCTCTGTTTACTCTTTGCTGTAAAAAAAGTTGACGTGGAGGGAAAATCGGCATTATGATTGTTATTGCTACGCCGATTTATGCCGGCGCTGATAATGAGAAATTAGTTGCCATGACAACATTGTACAACTGTGTGATAATGGACATGAGATGCTGCAACACAACGCCGTATCCCGGGTTATGAAAGTACCCTAGTGTATGGAGTGACGAATCATATGGACATTTTCTCCACTGTTTTAAATCTTCGTTCCACAGGCGCGCTTCCGCGGCTTCTGTGTTCGCAAGACTTTCGTGGAGAGGAAGATGCTGCTGATGAAGCACGAGCAGCTCCGGAAAGACGCTGCAGCCAAGTAAGAGGCCGCCTTTCACTTTTATCACTCTCGTCCATTTGCTTGACATGTGCAAGCTTGTTGTAATTGTCAATGTCATTAAAAAAACCCAAAAAACATCATATGTGACTGGTAATAAAAAAGAATTATGAAGAATAAACTTGAATAGAGAGTGAAACATGCAGTGAATGTCGTAGTCATACTTGATTATACTTTTCTTTCCATTTCTTTTCTCCCTCACATTCTTCTTTTTTTTTGTCTTTTTTCTGCTTACTCATGATATAAGCATTACTCTTATTCTGGTATTTGATATTAATGTGAACATCCCTGTAATCATTTTAGATATCATTATCATTATGTTTTTTATGTAGCAGAGAAGCAAAGAGTACGTGCAGAAGGGAAAGAAAATACAGTAATGTGTAATTTGAGAACATACAGAATATTCAGTGATGATAAATGGATATTCATGTATACAATCATCTTATTGTCCCCGCCGAACGAGTTCGAGCAGGGGACTATGAAACGGGCTCCGTACGTGTGTGTGTCTGTGCGTCCGTCTGTCCGTCCGTCTGTCCGGACGTCCGTCCGTCCGTCTGTGCGTCCGTGTGTGATCAAAATGTTCAATTTGCTACTTCTCTGTCATTTATGAGCCAATTTTGATTCTGTTTGCTTTATATGATAGCACTACATGGGAGCTTTGAAACTTGTACACAGAATTTCAGTTGTGACCTTTGACCTTGACCTTTGACCTATATTGTACATTTTGCTTCAAAATGCTACCCCTTCGCCATTTCTAACCCGATTTCGATTCCGTTTGCCTTATGTGATGGCACTAGGTGAGGGCTTCAAAACTTCTACACAGAATTTTGACCTTTGACTTCTTTGACCTTTGACCTTGATTTTTGACCTATATTGTACATTTTGCTACAAAATGCTACTCCTTCGCCATTTCTAACCCGATTTCGATTCCGTTTGCTTTATGTGATGGCACTAGGTGAGGGCTTCAAAACTTCTACACAGAATTTTGACCTTTGACTTCTTTGACCTTTGACCTTGATTTTTGACCTATATTGTACATTTTGCTACAAAATGCTACTCCTTCGCCATTTGTAACCCGATTTCAATTCCGTTTGCTTTAAGTGATGACACTAGGTGAGGGCTTCAAAACTTCTACACAGAATTTTGACCTTTGACTTCTTTGACCTCTGACCTTGATTTTTGACCTGTATTGTACATTTTGCTACCAAATGCTACTCCTTCACCATTTCTAACCCGATTTCGATTCCATTTGCTTTATGTGATGGCACTAGGTGAGGAATTCAAAACTTCTACACAGAATTTTGACCTTTGACTTCTTTGACCTTTGACCTTGATTTTTGACCTATATTGTACATTTTGCTACAAAATGCTACTCCTTCGCCATTTGTAACCCGATTTCAATTCCGTTTGCTTTAAGTGATGACACGAGGTGAGGGCTTCAAAACTTCTACACAGAATTTTGACCTTTGACTTCTTTGACCTCTGACCTTGATTTTTGACCTGTATTGTACATTTTGCCACCAAATGCTACTCCTTCGCCATTTCTAACCCAATTTCGATTCCGTTTGCTTTATGTGATGGCACTAGGTTAGGGCTTCAAAACTTCTACACAGAATTTTGACCTTTGACTTCTTTGACCTTTGACCTTGATTTTTTTACCCTATATTGTACATTTTGCTACTAACTGCTACTTCTGGCGGGGACATATATTACGCACCACGTAATTTCTACTTTTCCTTGTTATTTGTGAGTCACATCACAAAAAAATAAACCAACTATCATTTTTTCCCCCTGTATCAGGAAACGTGAAGAGCTGAACAAGAAGACCGATTCCCAGGATGGAGGCTACCAGGAGGGGAGTGACCGAAGGGGAGGAGGGAGCTCAGAGCACCTTAGTGGGTCCACCCGATCCTCAGTCAGGCAGAATGGATGGACGGCTGCTGGGGGCAGCAACCAAAACAACAACAATAGCAACAACAACCATGGTAACTGTTGGCAACCACATGGCTGGACTGATGATGTTGCTTTGTGATGTTTTGCTTGTTGGTGTGTTTTTTATTTGCTTGTGATATGAACCACAATATACTGTCTTGATTCCATGGAATTAAAAACATACAGAATTCATTTCATTTGGCCTAGCACTAAACATTACTTCTCCTAAAATATCCACGTCTTTACTAATAAGTCATATGGCCACTCAATAACCTGCAGAGTGTTACCATTTTTTTATGAATAAGAGATTACATCTATACATGAGAACTGGCTTTTGTAGATATGAGCAACATGCAACTACTTACTCCCCTCTGTTGCTGTACAGATCATCAGCTGCATCCCCAATATCTCATTCTGATTTGGACAGAAATATGAAAAGCTGGGTGTTACAGTACCATAAAGTAATTTCTTTTACACTTTGTGACTTGGTCGAATGCAGGACATCCAGGCGGGATGGATGCTTACTCGGAAGACTTTGAGCACACCGAATCTCTTCTGAGTGAAGATCCATCTCATGGGATGGTTGATGGAGATGGGGTTTCCATGGCAATAGCCCCACCCCTCCTCTCCGGGAGCAGCCGCAATCCATGCTCGGAGCCGCTGACGGAGGCCGTTGGTGATGGGGACAGGGCGAGGCTGCTGGCTGGCAGGAAGGCGGTGGTGGGCCAGGAGAAGATGAGGCTGGCTGATATGAGGAGGAAGAGGAAAGCAGCAACTGTCATCCAGCATGCATGGCGCAAGTATGCATTATACTGTCTACGCCGAATATTTTGCGAGGTTTTTTAATTTTTGCGAATTTCGCGAGTCAGATGCTATTCGCGAAATTAGAGACACACAAAAATATTGACTCTGATCCCGATGTGGATGTGACGCACGCATGTACATTTCTCTGTTCAGTACAGGACTCCATGATCGTGAATTTAACCACTCGCGAAATCGTCGGGAATTCCCGATTCGCGAAAATTTAGACTCGTGAAATGTATGGTTTATACAGTACCTCTATAATCAAATATGCATGTGTGTTTGGTTGTGTGTGTATGGATCCATAAAGTGTCTGTGTGTATGTGTATGTATCAATAAACCTCTGTAGATTTGGTATAATCCCAGAAATATTAATTTGCTTACTGAATAGATATAATGATGAAAATCGGTATGAACTTGATATGAACAGTATTGTATCTACAAGATGTCTGGATGGATAAAAGAGAATGAGTAGTAAAGGCAGATTCAGATAATATACGACCCACTCTCATTATTAGTTATTTTACGTTAAACATACAACAGTCATCTTGAATTGCGAGTTCGGGTATCTTTCTTTTTTTCATCATACTGATGACATCTCAGGGTAAGAATATGATGATGATGAGTATAATATTTTCTGTTGTTTTATTTGAATGAGTGGTAGTGTGTGCTTCAAGTAAAGAGGGAAACTTGTGGATACATTATAACCATCTGATTTTAGAATTTTTCTTCCATGATGTGTTGTAAAAAGCCGTCATATATGTGGAGCCTTTTCAATAAGCCAACTTTTCAATATCTATTACATTTGAGTCATGTACAAGTAAAGACAGCCCAGAATTGGGAATAGAGGATCACAAAATTCGCCGACCCTTGAGTGATGATAACTTTTGTCCCCTATTGTCTCCTCCTCCTCTGACCGGTCAGCTACCGGCAGCGGAATACCAAGATGGGCAAGACAGTCAACGAGGTGCAGCTGCGGCGGCTGATGCAGCGCGACGAGAGCAACTGGGAGCGGCAGGTGGCGGCCTGCACCATTCAGCTTGCCTGGCGCCGATTCTACCGGCGCAAGCTCCTGAAGGCCCTGGGTGGGAACCGGCCACTGGTACACACCTATGACCCCCAAGTCATGGCCCTCAGACAGCGCCTTGTCCTTCAGAGGGTGTACGGTGAGTACCAGGGTTTCCAACAGTCTATGAATCTGCGAAAACTTTGGAGATACCACCGCCACCACCACTACCACTACCACCACCAACAACAACTACAACTACAACAACAACTACAACTGCAACTACAACTATTACTACAACTGCAAATACGACAACTACAACAATCTTTGCCAACAAAAAAAAAAAAGATCAACAAACAAACAAGCAGAAGCAAAAGCAAATACAAATACAAAAACAAAACAAAACAAATCAAAAAGGACATTTCGGAAGGGTCCAGATTGGAAATGTGAAAGGTCAAATGCAGAATGTGTTTTGATTAGCAGCAAATCTTGGATACAGTAATTATGGCTTTTAATCATCACTCTGTCTGTTTTTGATGAATATATGTGCATTGTCTTCACTCATTGTTATCTGATGTCTATAATTCAATCATGATAAATGCCTATTATTCAGTGCTTGTTAATGCGTATAATGATGGCATACTACATTCTTTGCCGAGCATACAAGCGTACTGCAATGATAATAGCCCCATCTCACGAGACGGCGATTTCGCTATGATCATCAAAAATCGACAAAGCGCGGCGGATCGTGGCTTGATCGCTTTAAATCTTCTCCATCGTATCTTGAGCAGTTCAGAAGCATGGAGGGTCGCCACCATTGCCATGGTCGCCGACCTCGCTACGGAAGTTTTGAACATGTCCAAAACTTCCGTAGGAGGTCGCCGTGGTTTTAGAGCGTATCACAATCGCCTCACGGGCGCATTAAAAGAGCCACATTCATAACTCTGACGGGGTAGCAACGCGTTAGGCGTAACTCAAGCGCCTCGAAAGCGGCCCCCATCGCCCATGAAAATTACCACTTTTACAGTATTACGTGACAGTAACCAACCATGAACGAAAGAAAGTGATGCTCAGACCAGGAAGGTGGACATGGAGAAAAATGTATAAAATTCATTTTTCCATGTACACTCAATACGAATATACTCTGTTTGTTTGTCATATACCATTCCAAGTCAATGAAAGTAAATTAAGTTGTAGTCTTTTCAAATATATCTTCATAAGTTTGTCTCATTGTAGGATACGATTTGTAGTTTGCTCATAAGCCGGTTCTTTAACATTATATTCACATTTTACCTTTTAATCGACTGGATGACTTAACCAATAGTGTAATTTCACGTCAGGGGGGTGTTTCATCAATTTAGTCAGCGCTGACAAGTTGTCAGTCATTGACAATATCCATAGCAACAGTCAGTGACCAGAGACTCTCAGCCAGTCAAAACCAAGGATTTTGCTGAAATTGTCAGTGACTGACAACTTGTCAGCGCTGACTAAGTTGATGAAACACCCCCCAGGTTCATACTATTGTGTTCTAGAATGCTAAGATGCAAGGGTAAAACCATATTCTGCATATCCATGTTGGTTTGACACTGACATCTGCCTGAAGAAATTCAATCATGAAACCCATTTTATGCCCCGATTGCTTGAGATCGTAGCATGAGCCCGGCATAAACGTATCACTGTCGCTCCGATCGTATCACTGTTGTAGTGAGGTCTTGATAAGCGTACGAATATCGCAACACAGTCGGCCTGGAAATGCGGCAACAAAGTGGCAGAGTCGTATTATCATCGTGGCGCTATCGCCTACAGCGCAGGTTGAGCGTGTGGTGTAATCGCCTCAGAGGCTAAAAATGGAGACGGACGGTGATCGCGCCACAATTTGTTAAATCGTCACAAATCGCCATGGTCACCATGGTCGCCTTCCTAGTGAGATGGGGGCCCAAGGAAATACGTCACTTCATGGTAGGCAAGGAACAGCTTTTTTTTCTGTCTCAGTCTTGTGTTAGTCAATCATTTCTTTCCTCTTGTTCGTTTGTTTGTAAAGGAGAATCCATGGAGGCAATGGAGTGGCACCCAGGACCGCCAGAGAAGAAGAATCGTCCTGATTACATGAAGTACATCCCTTCCCCTGCAGGTATTGTTCATGCCTCCATCTTTGCATGTCTATGAGCCTGTGTGTCTTAATTACATGTGCTCATTTATGAAAGTTACCAGGGGGCATTTCATGAAGCATTTTGTTAGATATTTTTTCTGACAATCTGTTATAAGCTATCGAAATTCTGACAGCAAATTTGTCCGACAAGTTTGTCGAACAAAACGCTTCATGAAATGCCCCCCTGGATTTGGGCACGGTAATAGTAACAGTTGAAGAGACTGCATATCTGCAGGGGAATCAAACCTAAATATTCATGTGGCTTGAGTGATTGCAGCAATATTAGTTCAGTTTCATTTAGTCAAATACATTATTCGACTAAATAATGTATTAGTCGAATACATTAGTGAAAGTTTGAGGAAAAATGGACAATCTGTTGAAAAGTTAAGAATTTTTTAAGTGTCTGTTCCACCATCTCTGGATGAGAAGACTGTAACATTTTGTGATGTCATTTATTGAAAATGATATAAAGAAATATGAAGAAAATTCGAGCATAATTTCACTTGTCAAGCATAACAATAGAGCACTAGACTTTCCCCTGTCAGAAAGCATGGGAATAATATTAGCGGTAATATGTGTCAGTAACAAGTCAAGGGAATGTGTACTTTCCATGGAAAACAAAATTTGCAAGTATTAGAATTCTTCTATGAAGATAACTGCTATGAAAATGAATTTGCAGTGCAGCACGCAAAGCCCATCTGCAACGTTGCACATCTAATATGAATTGCCAGTAATTTGTGCTTTTCACCTGATTTACTGGTAGCCTTGTCGTACAACTTTGCCGTGGAACAGTACAAACCGGCCAACCACACCCTGGCAGCCAGCAGTCTGGACTTCATCACCCTGCCCAGAGCCGGAGGGTCGTTGCACTATGATGATTCCACTGCCATCACAGAAATGAGAGGTGAGTGCCATGGTGAGCTGTAAAAGACCAGGGTCTCGGTTTGTTAACGACGTTAGGATATCAATCCTTTGCTTAAAGAGGGACTTCTTGTAGCAACAGCCAATCCTGTTCTAACCATGACGCTTGTCTTTCCAGCAAGAATTGCTTTGATTCATAACAACTTTCTAGGAAGTGAAGCCCAGATCACATCATGTGTGATGTGTGGGCATGAAAAGAATACTTTAACTGCAGCACAGAGTCTATGGAGTTGCCCCCTTTTGGCTCTCACGTGATGACACTGCTATGGTTGCTTTTTGAGCAGGTCCTTGGTATTTTGAAATCCTGATGGTAAAAGTAAAACAAAAGGGGAAGAGGAAATGTTTAGCAAATGCAGACAAGCAATGCGGTGACAATTGCACACACATTTCACCCAAACTAAAAATTCACAATCTTGAACGGATTGTCCAGTTTTTGTCAAACTTCACTGATGTGTTCTATTAACATTTCTGCAGTCATTGTATCCATATATCATATATTTAGAGCTAATTTCCCTTTCACCAGCACAAAAACGGAAAATAACAAAGTTCATAAATGTTTGACTAGGTAGCTGTCACAATTCCACTAAAATTTTCCTGATAAATCTTCTTATTTCTTTCTCCTTTGCCCATAACAAAGGAGAAGAAAAAGAGGAATAAAGGAACTGCGATGTGTCGTGATTTGATGGTGATAATTGCAGTGTTTTCTTATTGATTTCCAAGGATGTTTTCTGCAGACGTTACAGAATATTATTCTCTGATGTTGCATTGCTGTTGATTTTCTGTTTTTGTTTTGTTTTTGTAGAGATGGACTACCTGCAGCAGGTACCTGGTACTTTGCCTCAGTCTGGAAAAAGCTTCTCCTACAACTCCTATGACTAAAATCCAGTGCACACTACACAACTTTGCCACGGATTTACCGGTCGTACGACCTTAAGACCGGAAGTGTGACGTCACCAGCCTTGCCAGTTTGTAGTCGTGTGTCTGGATCTTAGTGCCAGTCATAGCAATTTGACACGCTGAACTTTTACGACTGGTGGTGGGCTTTCAGCCAATCACGCTATAGTATAATACCATAAAGCCAGAACGGTAGTAAACCTAGCTGTGTAGTCTGATCGTATAGTGTGCGGTGTTGAGTCGTGTGACCGGTTGTATGACCTGGCTCGCCTCTCTAGTCGTGCGACTGGTCTGATCATACAGTGTGCGGTGGGCTTAAAGCAATTCATGACTAGAAGAATCTGCAGGATTTCTTTCCTTCCACAGTCCAGGGAACACTGCTTCTCAGCCAGGCATCATCTTCTTTGTGTTCCCAGCAAGCACAGTAGCAGCCTGATAGGTTTTTAGTCTACACTGTCCCTCATCCATTGCAAAGTTCGTCGTCCACAAGATAAGCTATGCAAAGAAGTTGTCCCTGAAATGATCGCTGCTAAATCCCCTCAAGCAGGCCTTATGGGATTTTGCAGGGCTAAGATTCATAATCAGCTTACAAGTTGATGCATTACATTTGTAAATGTATTAAATTTTGCCATTATTCAAGCATATTTAAAGGGATGAGGAATTGGTTTTTAAATTTTTGGAGATACCAAGAAACCGCTTATGAAATAGTACAGAGCATGCCATTCTAAGAGGAATTCAAAGTTCATTTGATGAAAATCGGTTTTGAAATGGCCGAGACATCCAAAAACAAAGTGAAACAGAGCAATCGTAATAAAAGGTGGGTCCCACCTTTTAATCGGATTGCTTTGTTCTGAGTATCTCAGCCATTTCAAAGCCAATTTTCATCAAATAAATGTTGAATTCCTTTTGGAATTACATGTCCTTTCATATTTCTTAAAGAGGTTTCTCATTATCTTACCCTAAAATGTTACAAACCTGAAGTTATGTCTCAACCAAAATTATACGATCCCTTTAAGTATATTTGCTGATGCCCATAGCAGCAGTGTATCTTGTGTTTACCCTGATGCTAATTTTCCTCTGGTGACCTGAAAAAGAAATTTATTGGACTAAAATAAAGAAAATTGTAAGAATCAATTTTGAATCTTAGTTGCCGGAGTGGAACACCAAAAGATTAATTTTTTTTTGGAAATTTGTTGGCCCAACATCAATTATTAGTGTTCCCAGGCCACCAGGCTACTGCTGTATGTCGAGCCCTGATATACATACGTACAATGTGTGTATGATATATCTTGTGGTGTGATTTCTCCAAGGCCAGATACGTCTCCTTAAGTTACCTTATATGACAAGACTGTCTTCTGGACCATCACAAAAGTTTTAAGTCCCTTGATTAGACCCTGGCAAAGATTAGTGTGTAGAAAATCAGATCATCGTATGTGATGCAGAAAAGATGTCTGCCTAGCAGTGTGTGCAGATAGGATGAGTGTACATCAAATGTTTTTCTCTGGCTTAATGCATATCTGTGCTTAATAAATCCAGATTAACTCTGACATTCTTATTGTGTATTCAGTGTCGAAGACACTTATGCACATACCAGTAATATGACCAGCATGGTATTTACCAAATGCTGTGTTACTTCCAAACATGTATTATCTCTCATAATGATGAAATTCTATAAGATTGGACTACGCAGACGTCTGTCACTGCGCATTAAGTGGGCCAGCATTGCCAAAATGTGACACAAAAATGGAAGTAAATCACATTTTAGATTTTACTGTAAAATAATCATGTTTTTACCTTTTACCATGCATTTTTACAGTGTACAGTAATTATCCATTGGACATTCATAGAATCATTGTTGAAATAAGCATTAAATGTCATATTTTTAAATCTCTTATCTTTTTCTCTTTTTTGCAAGTATAAACACTGTATTTATACCGCCTTTTCCAATAGGGGGTGCGTATTCAGAATTATCCTGGATTTTGCACTGTGCTAAAAGATAACTTTATTTTTGGAGGGGTTAGGAACTTGATGTATGTTTTTTCAAAAATCAGAGAGAATAATTCACATAATTTTTGCAAAATTTGTAACTTACAGGACATTGCGAGTAACTAGTGCTATCAATAAATTATGAATAATTAGTGCTATTGCTTGAATTGACATCCTCTGAGGACAGAATTCATAGCAATAAAATGAAATGAAAGAAAACTGTCCAGCAATACAATAGACACTCCTACATGTGTGTATGATCTCTTCTCTGATCTCTTCAGTTTGATGTCAAATCTGTCCTCAAAGGATAAAAGTCACAGTCCTTGTCTCAGCAGTCACCTTGATTAGATCCCAAGCTCATAATCACATGCAGTTGAGAAGTAAACCGTAATGTGTATGCGGTAATGCGTTATTGTGAGCAGGAAACTGAAGTGTACATATGAGCAGCATGGCAGCTTGAATCTGTGTTTGCAGAACAAAGAGTAGGATGTGCAAATTTGGAACTGTATACATTCATATCATGTGTATTATGTGTATGAATATGTGTATCTAAACTTTTAATTTCCAGCGTTGACAAAGGCAAATTTTACCTTGTTATAACCGGTACCTCATTCTAAATGTACTCAAAATGGACCAGCTTAATGCAGTGAATGGAAAATTGAAACCACAAAACCACCAAATTTACCTCATTTTAAGCAGTATTCTGTACCTTAGTTTCTGTACGGTGTATTCATCTCTTAAAACTGTTTGCACAAATAAGAATATCAGCCTTATCTAAAGAAAAAAAAAATAATATTGGTAAAGTATGATATTGTACAACTGTATTTGCGGAACATGCAGATCTGTCAACATTATTCTCCAAGATGTGTTCAAGATAAAATGGAAGAAAAATTGAATGAGTGCTGCTCGACTTTGAGATTTAGATTTCTCAGTACTTGTTACAACAAGATCTCTGGATGACATGCCACTGCAAACTGAAATAGTCATCATTAACAACAGGCTGACACTTTCTATGGAGCAAGCTTTCATTTGTTACAGGCAGTCATAGCTTCCATTATTAACCCGTTGAGGACGGTTTGATTTTGCTACAACATGCATTTCCCATAGACACCTGCCCGAGTATACTCGGGACTCGTCCTCAACGGGTTAAAAACAACAAAAAATGTTTCAAAAGAAGCTGTCTCGAAAGATAACAAACAGTCAACTCCACGTAAGCCAACTGTGCATCTGTCGAACAATAGGCTGAACTTGGTGAAAATTAGAAATGCTGATTTATATCCATAGCCGTGCGGGTGTATTTCTCCGTACACATAAAAGTTGAATATGGTCCAAGTTGAGGCGTTATTCTGTCTGTCTGTCGTTATGGTTCTGTCGAGATCAACTTGCACGGAGTTGACTGTATTTCCTTCAAGTCTGCAAGTCAGTTTGAGGGCTACATAGCTCTGATGATCCATCAAATGCCACTAATGTCACTAAGCTGCGGTCTTTTAATTTTATAAGGCAGTACTGTTCAAATAGCTAACTATGTATCAGTGAGTCTCAAAAATCAAAATGATTCCTTCGCATCCAGCCTGTGGATAATGATAATTAATAATAATCATCCAGTAAATGTGTCTGGATGTTTCACTTCAGCATTCATCGTAATATTCTTGTCTACTGAAAACTGTTACGCATGAACTATCTATGCAACTTATTATATCTCTGCAGAGGCTGGTAAGAGTTGTATTTTGTGAAAACATAATATTTTTTTTTCATTCTGCATAAAGCCATGTTTTACAATGATTCTGTGTGCATTACATTCTAGCATTCTTATGTTCAACACTGTTTGGTGATGTCCATGATATGTGTGTTGGTACAATTGTAAATTACAGATTTCACGTATCATGTTACCACATTTAAGAAACAAATGAACGAGATACATGTGAGAGAAAACAGAGAATGAGAATGAAGAAAATGATTGAATAAGAATAGTACAATGAAGGAAAATGAAATGGTGAAACCAGAACGAAAGATGAATGATGAAGAGAACAAGAGAGAGAAAAAGGAGAAGTGTAGGAGGAGAAATTTAAAAGGAATTAGGGGAGCTTGACGGAACTGAGGTACATCTACATGGTGGTTTGTTGTTATTTGGCATGACTAAGACCAATGGGTCCGACCTGGGCCTTATTGCATCGAGTTGCAACTGATTGCAACTTGGATCAAACACTAAAATAAAAAATGCACCTTGCAGTAGATCGCAGGTGGCGTCGTTTCACTTCAAAGGACCAGTGCCGTAGATACATGTATACGGTACTACGTACTGTAAGGGACTTTAATGCTCTATTTCCCTGCTTTCTCTCTCTCTCCCAGACACAGACACACACACGCGCGCACACACACACACACACACACACCCACACACACACACTTCTTTCTCTCTCGCCCTTCTCAGTTGCAATCAATCATAACTTTTCCTTGCACGACGTACCAGATGTCTGCCCCCAATACCACGCTGTGCATCATACCCAGGGTAGGGGGTCAGTACACTTTTCGTAGTTCACTGCGTTACCCGGATGTGGCCTCACTTGAGCTTTGTCTGACTCATCACCGCATCCCTACACAAACGCATTGGGAGTGAGGTGACTGTTTGCAGTGAAAACAGATCAACATTGACAAAGCCTGACCCCAAAAACAGAAATCAAGAGGAAACACCCCAAAGTCAACAAACAAAATAAGGAAGATGAAAATGGAAGCCTATATACGCGCACTTTCCTATCCTTGTCAGAGGGTGTTGCAGGGAAGAATTCATGAATGAGCGGAAAAACAAAACAAAACAAGAGCAAAAGTAACATATCAGTTATACAGAGACACATCACCTCTCTACTGCAAATTCTTAACTTTGAAGTCATAACGCAGGTATGACTCGACATAGCATATTAATTGTCCTCACTTGCTACTGTGCGGTGCAGGAAAATGACGAGATGACATGATAATCGTCAACGGGGAAGCAGACTCAACGCGGACACGCTCTATCTATCTCGGGTAAATTGTTTTGTCTTTGCAGCCTTTTTTTTCTGTTGTTTTTTTTTTTTTCATGCAGGTGGAAATGCGTCATAAATCGCGACTGCGAGAGACATCACGTCATCCGGCGAATGCATTAGCGTCTCGAGTTGTGTAGGGAATCCGTGCGTTCACGATCTCAAGACGCTCATCTCACGCGTAAATCATGGATCATATTCTACATGTATGTTAAAATCTAGTCGGGTTCTTCCCCATCTCGCTCTTGCTTTCCAAAAATATTCGTTTCACGCAACAGCACGCAGTTGTGGGGTTATGTCATTCGGGTTACGTATCTTATAAACACTAGGAATATAATCAATTTCGCCTATGTGGAATATTCAAAAGGACCGGAGTAAATCATTCGACTTGCACAAATAAGTAGAAACAAGTACATGTAGCACATGCTTATATTGAGCGGCAGTATTACTAGAACACAACAGCGAAGTTTGAGGAAAATCGGAAAATCATTTCAAAAATTATAAAGTTTTCAAGATTTGGTGCTGCCATCGCTTAATATAGGTTTTCCCGGCCAATTTCGCACTTTTGTCAGTCCATTTGATGGAAGGTTTATTCAATTAAGCAAAAACACCTCGTTATCGCACAGTCTGTCATTCAAAATTGCAACTTGTGCGTTCAATTCAGCATTTCAATCAATGAAATTCGCCCATGTGGTTTTCAAATTCGTAAAAAGGGCATTCAAATTTGCTGGTACTCTACGTTCATTCAAATTCGCCACCACTCGCCGAAAAGGGTATACAATGTACTTGAGTCATTCAATTTCGCGAATGGCGGGCAGTCAAATTCCTAACATTTTCATTCAAATTAACGTCATGTTATATCTTTTTTGAATAAGTAAGAGCATTTAAATGTGTGCATTTCTATGTGACTTTTACAACTTTTTGTTTCATCCACGCACTGTTAAGCAGTAAAAGTATCACTTTTTGACCCGATATAACTCGAATTTGTTGTTCTGTGACTCCCTTTTTCTTTCATACATATAGACCTACATGTACCAATAGTCCAATACTACAAATTAACTTCATCTTCTTACAGTCATGACAGCACAAGTTTGATACAGACGTATATTTCAAGAACACAGAGAAAGAATTATAGGAACATTTGATGATCATAACCTTGACTTCCTAGAACTTGCCGACACACTCGGAGTAAAGCACTCAACGGCCAGATAGGTTGTGGCCACATGCACTACTTTCGGACCGGGAGACTCAATAAGCACATTGAAAAAAAAAGCTGTTGCTAATATCTCCAAAATAAATACGAAAATATGAAGTGTATTATGATGCTTACAAAACAATTATGTCATATAAATTAAAGAAAGAACCAAAGCATAAACATGTGTGCTAAATTGACTGCAAAAGAAGTTAAATTGGATGCCCCAAAACGAATTCGAATGAACGAGCGCAGCATATACATGATCATATCATTCTAAATTGAATGAACGAATAACGTTCGAAATGGTGCTTGTTTTACGAGTTGAAATTGAAAGTGTTAATTAGAATGAAGTTAAAGGTAATTTTAATGCTCCAAAATGAATTTGAATGAAGAGATCATAAACTTGAAATACCGAACATGTCATCTACGCTAAATTTTGCTGAATTGAATGCAGCAATAAGGAATTGTATTGACAAAAGTGCGAAATTGGCAGGGAAAACCTATATAAAGAAGGCTACAACACTTTGTGAAGTCACGTACGGAAAACGATACCAATATAGAATACAAAGAAAATTCAACATAGTACATTATTTCACTTTTCTAGCATAATGAAAGACTATTTGGGGACATGATATTGCCCAACATGTCAGTTAAATATCGAGGGAATGTTTACTTTTCGCAAAAAAAGAAATTATTTGAATTCTCTTTAATGACCGATTCGGGTTCGTTGAGGGTAGCAGACATTTTACGGCACAGGGCGCAGCCATAGTGGGTGTATCAGCGACCCCCCCCCCCTGCTCTCCCCCACCCCGGGGCAACATGTTTATCACGCACTCGTAACAAAGGTTCGCGCACTAAGCAAGCATTCGCGCACTCAGTACGAGACGCCTGTTGGCGTCCAGCAATTTTTGGTTCCAAACAATAAATGGTAAAGAAGTTAAAATGAGTCCAATTTTTGGTTCCGAACAATAAATGGTAAAGAAGTTAAAATATCTACGATTATGTGCAATATCCTAAAGCTTGTACACCAACATGACGTTTATTCCTCTCCATGGTTACTACACATCCAGAAAATACTTAACGACTTAGGACTGTCGAATGTGTGGCAAGACTATGGACACTTGTCTATTAAGTGGCTGAGGCCAGCAATTAAACTCAGGTTTTGTGATTTGTATACTCAAAACTGGATGAATAAAGTTAATACTAGCACGCAGTGTATCAACTATAGGATTTTTAAGAGCTCCTTATCATTCGATTCTTATTTAACTAAATTGCCATGTTTTTATAGAACTTCACTCGCGAAATTTAGGTGTCTTAACCACCGTTTACCTGTAGTTTCTGGAAGATATAACGGAATTGAAAGACAAAACAGACTGTGTAGCTTTTGTAACCTGAGTCGGATAGGAGATGAATTTCATTATTTATTTGAATGCCCAAAGTTGGAGTCATGCAGAAAAAAGTTTGTCAAACCGTATTATAGGATCCGCCCAAATACATTGAAGATGAATCAATTATTCAATACAGAATGTAATAGGGAACTGCTAAATCTAGCTAAATTTTCGATAGAGATAATGAAGATCCATTTAACATAAAACTTTAGTATTACCCTTTTTGATATCTTATTCTGTTATTTCATTAATGTGTATATATACTGTACAGTTGTGTTTCGTAAGTTTTTTTTTCCTCGTTTGTATATATATTTAATTATTTGGATTGTTTTGTTTTGTTTTTCACTCTCTTTAAGATCAATTTCATATTGTAACAGTGTCTTGAACTCGATACAGATAGCAATTATAAATGATAATGCTAATACCCGGTGTTGCCTAGCAGAAATTTTAATCAATATCATCTAAGATATTTTCTTTTAACCCATCTGCATACTTTGATTAATTAACCACATACATACTCAGTCAAGATTTTCATTCATACATACATGCATCCTTTCTATTGTTGTTTTTACTGCTGATTGTAAATTAATAATGTATACAGTTTATCAAACGCATTTCGTTCAAGAATTTCGCCAACTATATCAAATGTATATTATCTACTATGCTTTGCTGTTGATTTGTAAATAATGTAAATTGTAGTTATAAATTGTATTTTTCTTCGTTTTCGTGTTATCACTCTGTACCATGATTTGATTTTCCCCAATACTCTATATTTGAGTGACATGGGAAAATAAAAAAAAAAACATTGTCAAACATTGTCAAAACATTGTCAAAAACATTCTGCGCGCGTGCTAATGTAGGGAGAGGGGTGGGGGAGTAAGGAGGGGGGGGGGGGGTGGGGGTCGGCTGATACACCCACTATGGTTGCGCCCATGCCAAAAATACACATAGCGCGTCACAGAATCGGTCAATACTTTCTTTATATTGTTTTGTATATGTGACGGCACAAACTGTACTAGTTTTCTCACCCAGCCATGGCTGAAAATGCACAACTTTTGAAAGAATTGATTTTCTTCAAACTTTGGTGATTTATCTACTAATATTGCTGCATCCACTGAACCTTATATTTGGGTTCCAGTCCCCTTTAATAGCGGACCATTTTGCAACATTCTCCCTCTGCGGACAAAACATTCTCGGGACTGTTCTATGATGAGAGAACATTAATATGTGTGTATGTGTGCGTGTGTCTGTGTGTTGATCAGGATAGCTTGTTTGTATTTTTGGGATTTACGCAGAATTTTATATCATTTTTGTGGGCTTGGTATGATTTGCATAAAATATTTTATTGTATGTTAAAAGAAAAGAATATGATTGAGCAGCACAAATGAGAATTTAGTTTGTATCTTTTTACATACACGTTTCATTGTGAAAATGATGCTGATATTGAATGAAATTCAAATAAAAAACATTATAAAAAGTGTGTGTATGTGCGTTTGTGTGCGTTAAACTGTTATTCTTTGTACATATTTCCAGTGGTTACCAATTCAACACTCCTGCAAAGTGTTTATTGTTTTTGTTCTGTATCATTCGTATTTTCTGTTACGGAAAGCTTGCACTCCAGAAAAAAACAAACAAAGACAAAAACATACATCTTATGTGCAAGAATGCATGAGGTAAATCGCGTTTATATCTTTATTCATTAAAATTTATAATTTTAGCCCCCAAAAGTTGGATTTACGACTACAAGAATTGTGTGAGATTATACCACGATGCATTTGTACGTACGCGTGGAAGAACAAAGGACTGAAACAAAAACACCGCTGGACCAGATACTATAATATGTTCAAACTTTATTCACACCTTTAAAACACAAGTTGTTCCTGACAACAAGAAAGCTTGGCCGAGCCTTGCCCGACATGGCAACAACTATACTGCTGGCAAACACATAGATTAATTGAATGACCCGTTGCTAAGCTGTGTGTGTGTTGGGGGGGGGGGGGCGGTATCCATGAGTATTAATTGAGTACATTCCGTTATTGTAGGTCGGTCTACATACAACGCCTCACCAAGAATTACTAATGGTAACATTTTTCCTTTTTTTTTTTTTTTGGACACTGTGCTATGGTTGTTCTTGAGGATGAATCGACAACGAAAAAAAAAAACACACGTTTAACACACTAGTACGAGTAAACACTTGAATATAATCATATGAACATTTTCTTAAAGAAAATACAGCTGTCCGACACAACTAATTAAAATTGCAGTATAAATATTGCCAATGTCAAGGGTTACACACATTCACATAAAAACATCGTCATTTGCACAAGAAGTCAATCAATAAGTCTGCATAAGCAATATTCCAGAATGACACAACACGCATGAAAGAGGAAATGTTCAATTTACCTTTTTTGTTTATCGACTTTTCACAAATAAGTTCCACAGAACCTTGATCATTAAAGTCACAGCTTGGCACAAGAATTGCAAAACAACGAATATAGCATATACATATCATTATGCACATCAGAGGAAATTGACCAAAAAACAAACAAAC
Source organism: Diadema antillarum (assembly GCF_040938485.1). Classification (NCBI taxonomy): domain Eukaryota; kingdom Metazoa; phylum Echinodermata; class Echinoidea; order Diadematoida; family Diadematidae; genus Diadema; species Diadema antillarum. The sequence goes on from NW_027270897.1 coordinate 1,956,192, forward strand.
AACATCTTATTTTCAAATTACGTCAAACATGACTTTTTTTTGTTCGTCTTTGTCTCGATGAATGATTCAACTGCAAATGTTTAACCTGTAATATTCAACAAACTTGAAAAGTCTCAATATTATTGTTGATCATCAGACCTCGATAGCCTCCAATTCATCCTATTACATGTATCATTTCACAGGTGTACTCCGTAAAGACGACGCATTATAGATATACAGTGCACTCCTATTATAAGAATGCGATTATAACGAAATTCCGGTTACAACGAAGTAAAAAATCAGCTCCTAAAATAATCAGCCATAATATCTTTACATATCTTATTTGTTGGGCTATAATGAAATTTCGATATAACGAAAGAAAACTGCCGGTCCCGAGGACCTTGTTATAACGGGAGTCGACCGTAGTAGAGGCTTTCTTGGGACCGCTTTCGATACACACGTTTTGAACAGCGTTTTTGCGCAGTGCTTCCCGGGACTGGACAGGGTGCTACGTATCAACAGTATCAACAAACTGATAACTCACACGTTGTTTATCTACGGAAGCTTTAAAGTGCCATTCGACTTCGAGACATGGCGAGATAATTTATCTTGTCAAGTCAACATAATAGCTCTATCAAGTCGACTTATCAACTTTATAAGTTGACATGGAGACAAAAATTATCATGTCAAGTCGACATCTACAAAGTTACATGTCGTCATGGTGAGATAAGGTATCTTGCCAAGTCAACATCGAAAAAAGTTACATGTCGTCATAGTGACATAATGTATCTTGCCAAGTCGACATCTAAAAAGTTACATGTCATCATGGTGAGATAAGGTATCTTGCCAAGTCGACATCTGAAAAAGTTACATGTCGTCATGCCTACATAACGTATCTTGCAAAGTCGACATCTGAAAAGTTACATGTCATCATGGCGACATAAGTTATCTATCCAAGCTGATATCTAAAAAGTTACATGTCGTCATGATGACATAAGGTATCTTGCCAAGTCGACATCTAAAAAGTTACATGTCGTCATGGTGACATAAGGTATCTTGCCAAGTTGACTTACAAAAAATTACATGTCGTCATGGTGCATGGGTCATCAAGTCTCCATTGCATTCTCTGTACATAAGAATTTCCCATTTTCTAAATTTTCTTGAAAGCTACATTTTTTCTACCCTATACTCTAAGGAGCTGTTTGGCAAAGAGTGACAACTGTTCTAAATATACTCAGAGTTTAAGATGTAAAAATACATACTCTGAAAAATGAGAAATTTTGCGTAAAATGTAAATGGAGAACTTCTCCTAAAAATACTGTGATTTCATCAGCATTGCCATTTTGCATAACTGACAATGAAGTACTAGATAATGTTAATGAGTGTAGTTTCCTTATTCACTCATGATTGGATCAATTATTTTTTTTAATTCATCGTCTTCCATACAGTGTGTTCCTAAAAAGGAAAGGCAAGTTCAAAAGTCAACTGAACAATACATAGTTTTTTTTTCTTGTAATTTGTATAATGGAATAAAAAGTAGCTCTCCAGCTTTAATTTGACCCCTTGCTTGCGTCAACGTTGACATGAGTTAGAGAGTTAGGGTTCTTTGAAACTTGGAAAAAGTAGATGTTGTATCATTTTCCTTTAAAGAAACCTTACTCGATTTGTAACAAAACCCATGGCAATGCTGACGCAAGCAAGGTGTCAAATTTAACTTAATGAGCTACTTTTTAATCCAGCACACAAATTACAAAAGAAAAAAAAACTATGCATTTGTGATATAATTTACCTTTGAGGTTTGGTTTCCCTTTTTTAGGAACACACTGTAGAAACACCGGACTGACTTGGGTGGAATTCCCCTTTTATCGAGGACTGCCACATAGGCATGAACTGGGAGATCATTATGCATTAATGCACCCCTTTCCGACACAAACTAAGGATCTAAGGTAGCTAATAATACAAACTGCGAACAGACTGTATTTTCTACTTGCAAAATGGGCAGTCTCTTCCTTCATTCTCTTCAAGGAATGTGCTGCATGGAAGGCAGAGTGTGTGCCCACATGAAATGAAAAAGCTGTCTCTCTTTCTATCACAGCATATCCCACACAATTCTTGCGATTCTTGCTTGATGAGGACCTATAAAAAGGGTGAGAGAAGATGAGGAGGAAGATGATAAAAATTAATACCATGGTATATATTTTACCAAAAAATGAAATCAAAACCATCAAATATAAGAAGTAAATGCGCGTGTGTGTGTGTCCGTCCATGCGTCCCGGCGGCGTCTGTCCATGTGTGCTCAAATGATAGAAAATGCTACTTCTCGGTCATTTCATGGCCGATTTTGATTTTGATTGTTTTATCTGATAGGGCTTGGTGAGGGCTTCCAAACTTCTACACGAAATAGTGAAATTCAGTAATTATGCAAATTCATGCAAATTTATTCAGCTTGGATAGATAACTTATGTCACCATGACGACATGTAACTTTTCAGATGTCGACTTGGCAAGATACGTTATGTAGGCATGACGACATGTAACTTTTTCAGATGTCGACTTGGCAAGAAACCTTATGCACCATGATGACATGTAACTTTTTAGATGTCGACTTGGCAAGATACATTTTGTCACCATGACGACATGTAACTTTTTTCGATGTTGACTTGGCAAGATACCTTATCTCACCATGACGACATGTAACTTTTTAGATGTCGACTTGGCAAGATACATTATGTCACCATGATGACGTGTAACTTTTTAGATGTCGACTTGGCAAGACACATTATCACACCATGACGACATGTAACTTTTTAGATGTCGACTTGGCAAGATACCTTATCTCACCATGATGACATGTAACTTTTAAGATGTGACTTGGCAAGATATGTTATGTTGCCATGACGACATTTAAATTTTTAGAAATCGACTTGACATGATAATTTTTGTCTCCATGTCAACTTATAAAGTTGATAAGTCGACATGATAGAGCTATTATGTTGACTTGACAAGATAAATTATCTCGCCAAGTCTCCAAGTCGAATGGCACTTTAAAGCTTCCGTATTTATCATCAGAACACCGCACAGACAGTCGTAATGACTTCATCGACAGTGATGAGAAGAATAAAGTTGACGATACCGAAAACGTGAGTGTAGTTGGAAGTAATGTAGAACGCGCTTATGAAACCTTGACGATGGACGTTTTTGCTCCTCTTTTTGTGCGTTTGTCATCATTGTCTTCTTCCGCTTAGTATCATTATCAGCATCATCATTCTAATTATTATCATTACTAATATCATGGTTAATTTCATTTCTATCATTATTATCAATATAACAATCGCCATACTTTCTTTTTGTAGGTATTACAATATATGATTATGATTATATCAATCATTGTCCCCACCACCGCCGCCACTATGGTCAGTATCAACCCGTCGCAATCATCACTAAATATACATCTAATCATATCGTTGCTATTATCTCATTGCACTTAGATACACCACCGATTGTAATAATTTCTATATATTTCAGAAGCTAATACTTATGGGAGATCGTCTCGCAGCGGTTGGGATGGCTCATCTCTCATTTTTAGGAGACAAACACACAAACAACAACAAAAGATCGCCAGATGAGATTTTGTTTCGTTTACACGTTCGTTGTAAAGTAAGCTTCATATATAATTATGTTATCTTATCATTCTCTCATCGTAATTATCAACTTGTACTATAGTTTATAATTACATTTTTTCATTTCATGAAGAGAATACTGTATTTTTTGTATATTTGTTGTTCTTTTGAATATAATTTTTGTTACATCTGCCTGTTAAAAAGATATATTTGTTCTCCCATTATTCTATCATGAGAGGTACATAACTCACAAGCAAAATCTTTTATTGGATTTTTTTCATTTCGATTGTAATTATCAACTTGTACTATATATAGTTTATGATTACATTTTTTTTTTGAGCTCATGAAAACAATACTGTATTTCGTATGTTTGGTCTTGTTCTTTTGCATATAATTTTTGTTTCATATCCCTGTTAAAAAGATATATTTTTAATGTTGATATAGAAAAGAAATAAAGTTAAATCAAGATGATAATGCTCAGGGTTGATTTTTTCAAAGGAGAGATTCCCAGCTTTAAAAAAAAAAAAATCACAATAGGAAATGCTTATTTTCATCAATCAGATGTATAATAAATGCTGGAATTTCATATGCTCTGGGAATGTATACCAAGTATTGAAATTATGCAGGGTTTAAAATGGAGGTGAATAAGCCACCTTATGGTGGCAAACAGGGAGAAACGATGTACATTCGATGGTAAGTTTACTCAAATAAGAGAGAAAATCGCAGAGATTTCAGATTCTGTAATGCTGACGGCTTTAAATGGAATGAAATCGACAAATATCGCGCCTCGAGCGGATATTTTATCAGTAGAGAATGTTCATTACCTTATAAATCTTACATCTACGAAACATGAAATTTGAAGAGCCGAGACATATTGTATGTTTTCTTTGTCTTCTCCTCTATCGGAGGAGAATTGTTTGAGTCTCAACTCGTCGCATGTACATCTTATCGGAATGATATGACATTTGACGTATGATGTTTCATACGTACATGTCGAGTCAGCGGCATTCTCTTACTTACTACTTGCATAGTTTAACATAAGCTGGAGCTCAATAATCGATGTTCCACCTACCACGTGCATGGCGTGTCTACCTTTGTTCATCTTTGTCTTAATATATCTATCTGTTTGCCTCTACACTTGAGCCATTCATTATTCAAGATCTGTCTTTCTACCTGCTTCTATATTATGCCAGACACAGTTCATCCTATCTCTCTCTTGATCTGTCTATCAGTGTAATGATCTATCCATTCATCTAGTGCTACGTATCTATACCAACTAATTCATGTCTTTTCCCTCTCTGTTCTTTTCATCTCTTTGTCTGTATGCGCCCGTGTGTCTGTGTACAGCGCACTACGTAGCTATGCACGCCAATTCCATGATTAGATATAGCTCATATTTTGTATACAGCATGGAATGAAATTTGACAAAATCAACAAGAGCAATTCTGCTGTCTCTTTCATACCTGCGACTTTATCACTCGATTTGACAGAGATGCAAAATGCCGCCGGCATTCGCGCATATTTTCTTCTGTTTTTACATTTAAAACATATAAAAAACAGATGTATGAAGTGCAAAGCCCAGAAATATTTCGGACCTGTCGACCATGGCCTTTGCCAGGTTTTATCTCAACTCCGCAGGTTCATTTCAGACACCTTGCTGTTCACACATAGGGAATACAAGTTCTAAATCTGATCGGGAGTGTCGAGATATTGCAATCAGAAGATCGCGATCGAGCTATCGGACGGATACTTGGACGGACGATTCGTGAGCCAGCGAGCCTTGCAAAAAGGCGCTCTCGCTCTTGCTAGCGCCAACAGTAGTGGGCGAAAGGAGTTCGTCACCTCCTCGCCGGTGGCTCGGCTCTAGCTCGCGTGGAGACCCTCTGCTCGCTTCACTTGCAATTGCTAAGGAGAGAGAGGGTGTTGACAACGCTTATCTATTAAAGAGTCACCCAAAAGCACAACATCAACTAATGACACTGACGCAAAAAGAAATAAAGGAAAACATTTTGTTTTTCTCCTATTATGATAACTTTCTGTGACTGGAAAGTCAGAGGTTTCATCTTTTTTTTCTTTTTTTTTTGAATTCCCTTGTGAGGTTCGTCAAAAGAACTGCAGGAGATGGGGGGGGGGGTGTGACGATGGAGCTACAACACACCCTTGGTGTCATCAAAATGTCTGCTGAGTGAGGGGAAAATCACTACATGAGCAGCACCTTTGTTTGTGTATTTATTTGTGCGTGTGCTCAGTATGCTCAAATCAAACGAAGAAATAATATCAACGGCCCTGCCAAAAGTAAAAACCATGGAATAAATGAAGATCGGTCGTATCCATATTATGGCAAGTGCAGGCTGACATTTGTGCACAGCATGTTAAAAAACGAAAAAAAAATGTCTTTGCAACTTGTGACGGCAGGCCACAATGACCGATTCGTATACTAGTACTATGAAGAGCGTCGAGAGGTCCCACGGGCATATGACGCGTAAAACATAATTCCTATCGCGTGTGAAGAGCAAAATATCTACCATACAACATTCTCGTGAAGAATCAGCATAATCTATGAGCTCTTCGCAGTAATTCAATCAGACATCTTGACGTGTTCGTGACGCAACAATAGCATCTACTACTGCGTACGTCATGTACGTACAAACACTTTAAGTACTTGTACTACCACATGGAAACAACAACAACAGCAGCTCAAAGGCAAATCAAGTCGGCAGCAATGAAACACGGCAAACGGCAACAAACCGCAACAAAAAGCACCTCTGGAAATCATGTCGATAGTCGCCAAGAGCTATACATTAATTGTTCCCCTCATTCAGCGTATGCACCATAACAATAATTTGGCCCTTAAAAAAGCGAGAAAAACATTAAAAAAACATGCAGTAGGTTCGAATCTCGTGACTAGCCATGGCTAATCAGCACGAGTATAAATCAATCCATCAATAAAATACAGCATTATCATGATTATGATCGTAGGTTATCCACCTTACATTCTGCCATGACTGCGTCAAAAGACTGTTCTGCATTTCTCAACGTTTCTACTACCAATATTTCGTGAAGCTCCGAAACAATGCTTTGACAGCAGCACAAAAGATCCAAGTTTGTCCCAAAGTCCAAAGGGAATAACACCTTATAATTACATGTATAGGGTTATTGCACCCATTTCTGGGGGCGGATCCAGGGCCCTATGTCATAAAAGATGTTAGGATAGCAACATTTGCTGGAATGGCAACTTCTAATAGCAACAGCCAATCAGGAAGCTGGATTCTTGTCATTACCATGACAATTGCCACTCTAGCAAGAGTTGCTTTCATATCAACTTTTCATGAAATGGGGCCCAGGAATTCCGTAAAGGGGAGGCGCCTTTACAAAATTAAAGCGGGAGCGCACGCGCCTCCATTTCATTCTATTTCTTTTGTTTTAACTAAAAAAAAAAAGGGGCGCCCCCTTCTGGATCCGCCACATTTACTACTTCCATATGAAAACGAACTCTCTCAAATATTTACGAGATAATGAGGTCAGGAAGGATGGTGCAACTATTATTATAAGGGGGTACTTGGTGAGCCTCGTAAACGTGTACCTCCTTGTAGTAACTAAAAGCAACCCACCAAGCACCGTCACACGGTGTCCAAATAAGAATTTAATTTTTTTTTCCCTTACGCCAACTGAGGGACGCCTGATGAAATGGCTAAATAAGAATTCAGAGAGGGAATTCCCAAAAAAAAAATCAATTTCGAGCCGTGGAAGTTTCAGTAGGAAGGGATACAGAATACCATGGTAAGAAAGTTAATATGGAATTTCAACATTTTACAAGTGCAGAGTAGGGGATGATTTTCCCATTAGCTTGTGCATGAAAAACCATATAAAATCCCTGTTTTTGGTTAATGATATGGCAACTATTTCGAAACTACTGTAAAACCACCTGTACAAACCTGGAACGATTTGATTTGATATGAAGGATATTATATATTTTACTGTGAATTTACTTTAAAATCAGGAAAACTATTACCCCCTTCTGGGCAAGCCAAATGAAAACTCATGAGGTCATGATAATCATGATATTGCCACTTCTGCTCACGTAGATACGTAGTTTGGACAGCATAGGCCTATCATTCTTTCGACTTCACTATTTCCAACCATCCAAAAGGATGCTCAATTTTGATTAGTCTTTCGCTGCTCTGTTTGGTCATTGTACTTTAGTTATTTCTGTCAATGAGAAGATGATACGGAGTGCCACTGTATACACAGCAACTGTGAGCACGCTCAGCCGTGAGTGAAAAACAACTATATATAACAACAACAACAACCACAAAAGACTGAGGGTGATTAAATACAGACTGTCAAAGATGCACTGTAGCTCCAAAATTCATCTTATAATAAATGATATCTGGCTCGCCTTGCGAGTGGTTGTGTACACACAGGCAGCATGTTGCAAGCGAAAGAAAACGCATTTCTTAACACCACCCATTAATTCCCCCCCCCCTCCTCCAAATATTACTACGCCAGTGTACGCAGACATCTTCATTTTTTTTTTAAAATGCAGCTTGCTCTTGGTAGGAGAATACACGAGAAGGAAACATCAAATGAAGTTTATTATTGCAACAATATAAGAACATGTATAGCAATGAACAGGATATCAACGTTATTTGAATCTTCATACCCTCGTCCATTAGACATAGTACGCTTTCTCTACTGGAACAAACAAAAAATTAATGACTTGAATGGCATGAACTACAATAAAGAATGCACGGTGTACGTGTTCTTCAGTGTTCTTTGGCATAGGACTCGTAGCTTTTAAAGCACTCGTTAAAAACAATCATATAAGATCTATGGCGTCTTCTGGAATGAACGCTACAAACTGTTCTTGCAGACCAGAAGCACATTCACATATCGCCTTCGAGGAAAACGGTCATTAACAACATGGAAGTGAATAGCGCCATCTTTTGTTGATCAGCCGGTTGCAATACGCACCTATTTTTTTTTCCTTCTCCTTATTGGAATTCAGGAGGCAGATTATATCTGCACTACAATTTTCTTCAGCATGTTTCAGGAATGAAAGACAGAATAATACAGGTCTCGTAGATAAGCTAGAGAAAACTTGGACGAAACTTCTCCGTTCTCGCGCATGCGGTCCTGTATAAGTGACGTGTAACTGACGTCACCGCGTAGAATGTCTCTGCATCTTGCGCTCGCGTTCGATTTCGGTTTGTACCTCAATTCTCGCCCGTCATCGACTGTCGCTGTGAAATCGATGCACTCTTGTGTCACCTCAGTCTGCATGCGTTCGAACGTTGCAAGGTCCTTGTAAAAACTTGGCCCATATTCCTGGACCTTCTCCCAGAAAGTCCTGTTGAAACGCTCATAGAGTTTGGCGTCTGCGCAATTCCAACTTCGAATCTTCGTTCGAAGCTCGGGCGAGAGCGAATACCTGCGGCTGGGCACGCGCACACCGTTTGATAAGTAAAGAATATCGTCGAAATCCCAGCACAGGAGTTTTTTCAAGAGTAAGAGCGACTCGTGATAATATTCTGTGATCATCACGAGGTCGATCTCTTTGGCGAGTGTCTCGATCTTGTAATCGACCATGTATTCGTCGTCGTGGTACTTGTGGTCCAAGCCCAGGTCGAATAACTGTTGGTTTCGCATGGCCTGCCAATAGTAGTCGTAGGCTCTCATATTCAGGTACGTCCGTGGTTGCTTCATGAACTCTTCGATGGGTTGGTCGTACTTGCTGAGGCCAATTTTTTCCGCCACCCTGAAGTAGCTGAACGCCGACTCGAATTGCGCAACGGGTTCCCTGATGATTGTCACGTATTTGGCGTGATGCACCACGGCGTCCATTTCGGGCCGGTTGTAGCGAGCATGGTTTGTCAGCATGTCGAAACCGTCGCCAACGTTGGAGCAGTTTTTCGAAGACAGTGCCTCCTGGTCGGCGACGACGGAGCGATCAAAGAGGGAGTTTTCAGTGAGTATGTGTCCAGCCGGGCGGACGGCGAACGACAGGTTGTGGAGGTAGCCGAAACGCTCTAGGATGGAAGCTGTGGTGCTACTCGCCGTCTTGTGTGTCTTGACAAAGACTATACGACGCTGCTGAGAACACGTGCCGTTTGATGACATCACATTTCCCTCTTCCTTCGTTTGAATTGCCCTGGGCAAGATAAGAGATAGAAAGAACAAAACATTCAGACGTGACGTTATCTGGTCCCCATATCGTAAAAATCACACTATTAATCATATCTTAATGAGAGACATCATCAATGACCAAATTTCGGGCACATAAAGATAAAAGATAGGGGAAAATAATCAGACGTGACGTTATCTATGTCCATACTGTAAAAATCACACGATTAATATCTTAATAAGGAGCATCATGAATGACCAAATTTTGTACACGTAAACCAACAGGTCATGGTATAATAGACGACACTGACATTGCTGTCCGAACACGAAGTTTACTCTGCGCTTGTACGAGCTTATGTTCATGCGCGCATAGGGAAAGTCGATTTCGGCGATTTCGGCGGTGAGCGAAATATTCCATGAACTTTGTTCACCAATGTAGGTCACTTTCTTTGAACAAGGCAAGTGCCAAAATGTGTCTCGCTTATTCGCGTAGAAGAAATTAATGTTTTTCTAAATCCCGGAAGTTCATTGCCCCCGCCTATGACCTTTGACCTTGAGGTGACCTTCAACTCCCCAAGGGACATTTACCAGCCAAGTTTGGTCACAAACGGGCATATGCATCAAAAGTTATGAGCCATAATTGAAACCCGCCGTAAAAACTTAACATTGGGCCCTAAAACTTCGTTGACACCTGTTTGTGACCTTTGACCTTGTGATGATCTTCAACTCCCCAAGGGACATCTACCACGCATGTTTGGTCACAAACGGACATAGGGATCAAAAGTTATGAGCCATAATCGAAACGCACCGTAAAAACTTAACATTGGGCCCTAAAAGTTCGTTGACCCCAGTTTGTGACCTTTCACCTTGTAATGACTTTAAACTCCCCAAGGGACATCTACCATCAAAAATTTGGTAACAAACGGACATATGCATCAAAAGTTATGAGCCATAATCGAAACGCGCCGTAAAATCTTAACATTGGGCCCTAAAGTTCATTGACCCCTGCCTGTGACCTTTGATCTTGAGGTGACTTTCATGTTTGGTAATGTGTAACTATGTATAACCACTCTTCCCTCCAAGTTTGATTGAAATTAAAGTCCTCAGTAAAGAGTTGTTCAAGTTTTTGTAGCGTTACGGACGGACGGACGACGGACGGACGACGGATGGACGACGGACGTACGGACGACGGACGGACAGACGCCGCAGGCGGACACTTAGTGTCCCCGCATCTCCGGTGGGCTCGACAAAAATGAGAAGCATTTGCTCAAGTTATTAAAGAAGGAAATGAAAAAAAAGTGTTATCTTTCTAGTTCCCATAGATGAGGAGTTGTTTTCAATCAATATAAGGATGATAACTTCCTTCTTTCCTGTTACTGGGTTGTTAAAGTTCCTTGTATATGTCTGTATGTGACATGCTCCAACACTAGAATGTAGTACGCGACTGTGACATTATTGCATATGGATTCCAATATCCACTGATTTGATGCTGTATCTCTTGCAAGCTTTTTGCAGCGATGAGTTGTATCAAAGTGCTACGTGCACAAACTCATTCTAGAACGCCAGAATGCTTCAGTCTTTTTTATAGGACATTGTCACATCTATTTACACAACCAGTGACTTCCTTTGCAACTCATAGAATAATATACACTTACTCACGAGTATCCCCACGAGTATCAGATTTCATATGTCATCTTCATTGTTCAGAAAAACATAAATCTCGATTCAGTAGCGCCTTCGAAAAATTTCGACAATAGATTTCTATCTAAGTAGACAACATCTCCATAATTACAAAAACAGCATTGTTATCAGGAGTTCGTTCCCATCACCCAAAAGAAAACAAGATAATGATCAGCACTACTTTATGAAGAAGCAAATATTCCTGAGGTGCTGTGATTGCAACCAAAATGAGTTCTATATTAGACTTAGACTATGAGCAACCATATATAGGCCTAGTCTTAAGGAAAAAACGATCAGCCAATGAAACAACAACCCATTGTCCATGGCATCAATGATCGCGGAAAAGTCCCAAGCCTTGTTTCACTAACATGGGAACTATATCAAGTCAAAAATAATGCAGATTCATATCAGATCTCGTTGGGAAGGATAGTCATAGGCCTTTACGATGTATTCTAGGACATGGCAGTATATGAATTTCTTGTTAAGTATGACACTTCCATTATAGAGATAGCGTTATGATCGGAGCCGATCGTTCCCATCACCCCCTCCCCCATAAAAAAAAGATAATGATCAGCACTAAGTTAATGACTAGTATACGCAAATATTCCTGAGGTGCTGTGATTGCACGGTGCTGTAACCGAAATGGAATCTAATCCAGATGAAACTATGAGCAACCATATAGGCATACTCTTAAGGAAATAACAATCAGCCAGTGAAACAACAACCCATTGTCTATGTCATCAATGATCGCGGAAAAGTCCCGAGCCTTGTTTCAAGATAAACATGGGAACTAGATCAAGCTAAACAATGAACCCACAGTTCGGACAGATTCATGTCAGCTCTAGCCGGAAAGGATACATAGACATTTACGATGTATTGTAGAACATGACAACATGGTCGCAAGGTATTATTCCCAAAATTGCATGGTACAAACAGTTCGTAACTTCTGAGGACTGATTGGTACCTAAATTTTCCCAAAGATCAGTCGACTTGAACTTAGGATTGATTTTAGAGCTTAATGAAGTAGGCCCTAGGGAGTTTTGGTATTTGCATTGTAGGTATGATGGAACACAGCAACAGTAACCCACAGTGCAATAAAACATGCTGATCTGTGACACGAAGACGCCGTAATGAGAAGCATGGTTATTGGTCACAATTATCATTACTCTCGAGGTTCAAGTCTCGGTGTGTTTGAGTTTGGTTTGTTTGGGATTGTTTATCGGTGTAATGGCAGAAGGACTCCTGTTAGAATGAAATCAGCAGGTATACAACAATGCTGTTAAATTGTCATGACCCGAATGACATCCATCATCAAACCAAAAGACTCTAAGAAATATGTCTGGGAGTTCGGAGGACAGAACAATAGTGGAATGTTTAAAATCTTTGATAACCATCGGAACACGATTCCACAATACCGCGTCCGTTATTCGCCAGCCGTTATCGCGTCTAGACCGTTTAGACGTCACAGTTTAGAGAGAGTGGGTATTGCATAGCCTTGTCTTAAGACTGCAACGAGTATCTATCCATCTATACATCTAAGAAAGGCACCCATTAGTTTACTTGCAAAGTGCTGTTGTCGTCTGCAGCACAGTAGCCTGTGATCTGTGAGAAGACTTTCTATACGACCTCGGGGAGTCATGCCTCCCTACTGGCGTCTTCTCGGCTTTCCTTAAGCTGCGCGTGAATTCAGTGGGAGATCTGACCTCCCATATTGGGTCACGCCATTCATTCATTCTTCATTCATTCATTCATTCATTCATTCATTCATTCATTCATTCATTCATTCATCCATTCATTCATTCATTCATTCATTCATTCATTCATTCATTCATTCATTCATTCATTCATTCATTCATTCATATTCATTTACTCACTCATTGATTTATTTTCCATCTCCAACTTGATAAAACACAATTAGATACGTGATATCAGTTAAGTTCCATACATTATACACTCGACTCGTGAACGCATTCGTGTGAGAAGTGTATGTGTGATGTGTATCTCTCAAACACCATGGGGAGGCAAATTAATTCATTTTTCTTTTCTTCTGATCAATCACACGTGAATGCTGCTTCCGCCACCGAGTGATGGCCTTTTATCTTCTTCTTTTCCCCACAAGTCTGTAACAAGTGAAACGAGGCTTTACTGCGTACGCCCATTTCCCATTTACACCAACTGTTATCATGCATGGTTACCGCAATTAGCCTGCGGCTGAGATCACTAGAGCACGGAGATTTACATAATTGCATCTCCAGTATTTTGCCGACAACAGGTAACAAAGACATTACAACGACCACTTCTGTCGGGAGAAGATTATTCTGCACTTGATCAAGAATGTAGAAGTGACACCGGTCTCCTAGCAATGTTTACGGGAGGAGGTGACCTTCCGAGCAGAAAATTTGACGGCAGAAGTTTTATCCCTGCTCCGTAAATGAACGCAACTTCATGAATAACTAGAAATGTCGCTATGGCGACTGGTGTGCCTCCGCCATAATATATGGTTCTCCAAATACGTCTATACAATGTACAATGTCTTTACAATGTGTGATGACAGTTTCACGTAATTTGCAAAATACTAAAATTACAGATTTGTCACAAATGTGCTGAATATTCACTTTCCTTGAATGGCTAAATTGTCCAAGAGTGTAGGTATTTGGCAGGTTGAGGATTTTACTTGACTTTTGACCCTTTTATAAGTTTATACATGAGTAATCTTCAAGGTATGGAGAAAAAGTGCAATTTTAACATTAAATGGTAAAATAGTAGCACGTAAACCTGGCCTTTGACCCATTACCTTTGACTTCATGATGATACCTTGAGTCATTTTCGAGATACGGAGGAAGAAGTGAAATTTAGCACTTTCATTTGACCTTTGACCCCTTGAACTTTGACATTTTGGCAACAAATTTTCAAGAGAATCTCTATTGAGTAATACATGTATATATTAAGTTTCAAGAAAAATCCTGCTGGCATTGAGTAGATATGAGGGAAGAAGTGACCCCCTGACCTGTGACCCCGAATTCTTATAATCACTCTTAGTCAGTACATGCATATACACTAAGTTCCAAATAAGATACTATTACACCATATGCGAGATATGGAGAAAAAACATGACATTTCAACATTTTGCCTTGACCTTTGATCTTTAACCTCATGACCTGAAACTCTCTCGGGAGAGCAGTATACATTAACTGTGAAGAAAAAACATAAAGGCATTGCGTGGATATGGGGGAAATAGTGAAATTTTGAGCATTTGACCTTGACCTTTGACCTTGAGGATGTGCACCTAACAGTTGATAGGCACAACTTTGCCCACTCATACACATAGATGCCAAGTGTCAGTAGGATACCTCAAAAGATTTTTTTTTTTCAAAGTTACGCTGTCCACAAAATTGATTACGGATGGACGGACGGACGACCCGAAAACATAATTTGTGGCGAAGGCATAAAAATCCCCCAAACAGAACGGCATCTGAAATTTCTAGGTTATTGCTTACAAACTACAAAGCATTTTTTTTCTTTTGTAAAACTTTGATGTTTCACCAGCTTTTAGCGTAGCACAGTAACATCGATCGTCACCACGTATGAAAATTATATGATTTCATCTCCTAGGCCTATATAGCCGCCTCATTAAACATAATATTTCAGAGTAATGTTTTACTTTTATATCCTGGTACAAGTCTACTACTATCTGACTTGATTATTAATTGGTAACTTAAATAACTCAACAAAAGGGAAATGAGTGGAATTTGGCAGGCAGGTCGATGAGAGATTAAATTTGTGGGGCTATGATCTGAAAATACATGAAAACATTAAAAAGAAATGTCCGGATAACAGAGAATCCGGACAATCGATGGCCGGATAATCGAGGTCTTACTGTAATTCATATAGGAACGGCGAACACGTCGAATCTCGATTGAACCAAACACAAAGTTAAAAGAAAGTACTTAATACAGTATAGCATCTTGTTGTGAATGACTCAGGGGTAAGAACAGTCTTTATCTTTTCTATAGTCTGCACATGCTACGTTGTATGGCTTCAAAATGATAATGATACTCAGGAAAAAATTTTGATGTTCATTAGTGTGGTTTCAATCTTTTGGGATAGGGCAATCTGTCGATATATTAGAGAAATACAACTGGAATAAAGTGTACATAGTGTAAATAACCCTTTTACACATGTTTTTCAAGGTGGGTATAGGGTAATGTCGAAGATATTTCAAATTCGACGAAATCCTAAGGTTTTACATAAGAGAAAGCTTTGTAAAACGCATAATACGAGGAAATTATTTGAATAAACAATTACTGTCAAAACCACACGGCCAATATAAATTCCTCAAGTCGCCATAAATTGATTCCTTGTGCATTGATCACAGTGCCATATAGCCATCGGTCAGTAGTAAGCTTTCATCAGTTGTTTGTCTTAGTCAATAGTATGTCTGTATTAAAAAAAAAATGGTCTCAGTATCCACGCAAAATGCATATCTCCTTTAATGTCCAAACGGTGAATGGTTCACGGTACAAAATCCATTCTGGGTACCTACATGTACCAAAAAAAAAAAAAAAAAAAAAAAACGCACACAGTTAACGTGTCGAAGAAATGCAAATAAGAATTGCAAATAGATATACCTCTTCAGAATCAGACAACCATTATTAACACCTTACTGTACATGTCAAAGAACCACCACAGCAAAGTACGCCAGACTATAATGACCGCCGCCGATGTCTGCATGTGACTGCGAATATCCGATGAACAAAAAGACAAAGCCAGAGTCAGCATTCCCCCCCCCCGAATTGACTTCCACTATAAGGTCTGTCAATTATCTTTCCAATACTGAGCACTGTACAAATTGCACACCATGCTCAAGTTGGACTAAATCAAACATTATGTTCACATTTCCAATCTACCTGAATTTAAACCTGGCTACATTTTCTTCCCGTTTACATGGAAAATGAAAAAAAAAAATGACACGTATTCCTCGAATCAAATTAGTGTAGTCCTCTAATGACCTAGCAACGATGGCAGCGGGGAAAGTGATTTTATAGTAAATGTTGCTTCCTGTTGATGAACAAAGAAATATGCTTTTGTATCTTTGTGCTGCCAAATGAGCGAGTTGTTACATGATGACATCAACGCCTCTTGGAATTTACTCATTCAGCTGCGAAAATATGATTTTGGTGAAAAAACGCGACACTTTAAAATGACATAAGCTCGATCCTGTTATCTATTTGATTTTGAAGAAACTATAACGCTGTTTGTCTGAATTTGTTGTGGAATTGCCCTGTTGGCATCTGATTGCCTTAAATTTGCCACGATCAGATGAGTAATGACGTTTGGGTCATATCGATGATGATGATGACGATGATGATGACGATGGTAATGACAATAGATGCCATGATGACTTCTTGCTGCTAATACAAACAAATAATACAATGACGATGTACTGATTGCGATATATCAAAATGATGGATAGCTCTGACGTCAAAAATTATGCAAAACAGAAATACACATTTCACTCTTGGCTTTCGACCTTGAGTCCCATTACAGGGAACTAGGGCTATTCCTGCGAAGCAAATATTGATTCCCTTCTGAAAAAAAAAAGAATGTAAGCTGATCCTCTTGCTCAGTCCTGTCTCCCATTTCCTTGACGACATGTCTTTTAATTTTCTCGTCATCCTATGTCTCTTTCTCGCCATGCGATTCTCGTCTCCTTCATGGTAATGTAGTCTGGCTCTCACGAAAGCGTGTCTTCGGGACACGGCCCTGCGCTGCCCCCTGTGAAAAGAGTACGAGTAATCGATCCGCTCAACCAACCTTAATCTCGCTCGCCGACTGCAAACGGGTACGGACCTCAAAGGACCACTGCGCACAGGTTTGTGATACAAGCTCTCTCCTTGTCATGTGCATAAATGATGCTGTACTTTGATCACGTGATTCCTCAAAGTCGTCAAGCACTGCTGCACGGCATGCTGGATATCGCAAAAGTATTACATAAATAATATGACAGGTGCTCATGTCCCCATAGATGACAGAAAATTATATTAGATTAGAACAAGGCTTGCGGTAAAACATTTTACAAAATTAAAGGTGTTCTTTCAAGAACGATTACACTCTTACGTCACTTTTTGTGGATAAGAAAATGCCGCTTGTATTTTTTGAGCACGCGCGCTTTGCCTTTTATGCTTTCTCCTTTACAAACGAATAAACTGAGTCAAAAAATTCTCATACATGTATTCAAGTTTGTATTAGGTGCTGAGCTGAAGGAGTTACATTCATCTGGTGTGACGTAATAGACAAAACCTCTACCTGTAATGTTATCATATCGGCACACCAGCGCGTTAGGCACGTCAGATGAACACCTCGTGAACGCTGAAGTTGTTTTGAATATCAAAATATGCTGTGTATTTGTTGGCGATTCGAAAATATCAGGGACGACTAAGTATTTCTGAGGTGGTTTGGATCTACAACATTTTGAACAAGAGCCAGGTATATCAAGACCATCACGCATCTTCACTTGCGATGGGACAGAAGAAATGCTTACAGGGAATCAAAGTTTCATTTTTCCTGTGCCGCTACAAACCTAGGTAGAATATTAAAAAATGCCATCTTAAAAGCACAGTTTGACAAGATTTCTAGGGTGAAAATCTGTCTATAATCATTCATTTTATCAAAGTGAAGCTATATCGTGATGCAGTTAAAGGCATTGAAGTAACAAGTCCCTGTGTGACTGGATTTGCCATACATCGATTTCGCAAAGACAGTAGTGGTGTAGCATACACACCTCCTGTTGTTAACACGGTCCTTAGTCCATAGATAACGTGATAGTTACAACATAAGTTTTAGTAGGAATCTGCTTGGGTGTTTCGTCAATCATTAGTAGAACGTTGTTATAGGCCCATATGGGAGGAAAAGTTAATGTGTCACATTGTTTTCTTACTCATCGTGAGTCATCACAATTAATAATGTTAGGTAACGTCTATTAAGGGGAAATTCCGTCCTGATATCATCTTGCTTTGAATGAAAACAGAATAGTAAGAGAAAATCAGTGAAAATTTGTGGGCAAAATCAGACACATGAAAAGTGTGTGTATAAGATGTAATAGACGCATGCACGCACACACACACGTTCTGAACTATAACAGTTTCAGACAATTCTGTGTAACGGAGTCAACCGTTAAGCAGCTCTCCATTTGCTTTTGTACAGAAAATTTAACCTTTTTTCATTTTTCCTCAAATATTTGGGCACAGACAGAACGTATCCGCTATGGAAGGCGTGCCAAAACGTATTACTCTTATCATTTTACCAAAAAATGGACTGAAGATTTGTTTTTCCCTTTCGGGAAAAAAAAAAGAAAGAAAATCGGCGAGTTTTGTGTACAAATCGAATGGAGAGGTGCTCAACACACATACGTCACACACAGGTGCTACTTTGTCTCACTCTTTTAAGCTGTTACAGTTCATAACTTGTGTGTGTGTGTGTGTGCCCGATTTCCCCACACTTTCTTTGATGTGCTGCTCCGATTTTTTTTTCTGTTTTTATACCAATCAACATATTATCATCAGGATGGAATTTTCCTTGAAGTATTTTTCGTGAAGAGGATTTCCTTCGGTTATCAAGCACGACATGAAGATCTAAACGGTGTCACGTTTTAATCATCTTCAGTACACTCCCCTAAAGATGTGCGATGAAAATACCTCGGCGATGTTTTGATTGCAACCCCCCCCCCCTCGAAAATAGAGCAACCCCAAAAACCAAACAACAACAACAAAACAAAACAGAACAAAACAAAACAAACAAAACTTAAACATCACGACAAAATCCGTATACCAATGCATGAGATTGCACAGAAAGTGACAAACTCGAGAGGTTCGGATACAGAGAAGCGGAAACTGACATCGAAAAGCTTCATGAATTATGTTCGACGGGCAGGCCTGACCGTCATGTGAAATGTGAGTGACCAGGTCACCGTTTCTCACATCAGTCGCTTTCATGGGTGCATGAACCCTATTCTAGTGTACAAAATGGTCCGATGGGGAGGCGGATACTACAACGAATGGTCGCGTAAAGTCAATTGGTACATGCGACGATTCGTTATACGATTATGACTCGAAGTGGTTCATCTATCTCTGTCACGTCGCATGACGTTGCAACATGTTTAGACAGCATGACCCTTATCGCGTGTCAACATCAGTTGTGTTGCACGCTGTACTATTCTGTTTTTCAGTATAGTTTCTTTCGCGGTATTATGCCGCCTACCCACAAAGACTATCTGAGAGGAATGGATATACTAGTAATGTTATTTAATTATCCTACGGTAAAGATATTATGGGCACATTGTGAAGTATCTTATTTCGTTTTTTGGTCTCTACACAATTTACATATGCTTGGGTGATAGGGCGAACGGCTCGAAGCAGAATCCTGCAGTACACGGTGATTAATTTTGAAGTGCAGTTTTATTATACTCCTTCGAAAGAAATATTTTACTATTAAACTGGCTCCCTTTAAAAACAATATTTTTTTTAATGTTTGTGGGGTCTTAAATGTATACTACTACAATATTGCACATATCATTAGATGCTAACAGTGATGTTTTCAGATAACATGTATCGCTGAAAAACATAATAGATATACCCGATATTCATCGAACAAAGACACGATCTTGTATCTAGTGATTTAATGTAAATACAAAATACTATAACAGACATGAATACATACATGCCATTGAAACTATTTTACTCTTTAGACTTAGAAGTTTAAATCAAAGAAATATTCTATTTCACGTGCACTTTGTGTAAACCAGGAGGAACATATTTTATTACTTTTAAATCTCAACTCAGTCATCAATTACATTATTATATTAGCCACGTTTCCTTAAGTATACTTCCATTCTGTTAATAAAAGGGTGTACTTTGTGTACCATGTGGTTCTTCTCTTTTTTTTTCTAGCATCACAATATTTGCCAATGTAAATAATTATATAATATTGGATGGCCTTGAGATTAATACAAGGAAATATTGGACGAGCTATGCACAAATATTGGACGAGTCGAAGACGAGTCCAATATTTTGCTTAGCGAGTCCAATATTTCCTTGTTTTAATCGAAAATAGGACATTCAATATCATCATTAATATCCTACAGAGGATTTTAGCAAAGAATGTTTTCACTTAGGCCTACCCTTTCTGTCTCCGACTCCGAGTGCTGTTCCTACTGTGTAGTGATCCTGACATGGCGTATGGTACATGTACACTCTTCAGTGCAAGTTAATCCACTTCAGTCTCTGATAAAACAGTGATCTATGTATCCAAGGTAGCCGTCATGTTACTGTTAGATCTAGCTAATTTAGACCAGAATTAGATGTATGTATCCGAGATCTGAGAAACAATTCACGTCACATCTACCGTAGATCGTGAAAGATCGAATTACTCAATTAGGCTACTACTACCACAACTACTAGTAGTCCTACTGTGCTGTATATAACGTACTTGTACACACGTACGTACATGTACAGTAACTGTAATATGCATATCGCGCATGCAAATGCAAGCGCAGCGGCGGCGGCCGGCTACATTATATCGCGCGCGGGCTATCTAGCAGTAGCGCTGAGCATGCAGAGCTGCAGATCAATCGTCGCCTTGCGCCTGCATGCACAAAAAAATGCAACTTGTTTTCATCAAACCTAAATTTAACTTCCTGTTATGAAAGTGATATTTTGAAAAATTGTGTGAAAAACAATTTCAACTAATTGATATATGAAATTTGTTTGTATAAACACAGAATTTTAGAAGAAACGATATTCTAGTTAATTCGTGATTAACCAATCACAGACGTTTTTACTTCTTATTTCAGGTCATCTCGTATATATCTCAACCAATCAAGGTGCAGTTTATAAAAACTTTGGGGAATCCCCCTCTTGCCGTCCAATATTTTAAATATTGGTTGCCTCGGCAAAAAATATTGGTCGAGTTCAACAAACTTTTTAAGTGGGTTGGAGGTTATGAGGTGCGTCGACAAAAATAACACTTGTATTTGGGCTCTAAAAATCCTCTGTATGGATAATAATATGTGAATCATTGTATGTTGACCATTTATGATTGATCATACACAGACAATATCTTACCCGTTTGTGATCAAGGACCGAAGTCTATTAACAATAGTAGCTAGCAGAAACATATTTTCAAAGGGAAAAATCCTCCCTAGATGTGAAAAGCAACAAATTCATTATTTGATTTTAACGATTATCTTCGTTCTATTATACCGAACATTCACTCGAATACTAGCAATATACTTGCAAATAGACCTTGGAATAAGTTGTAACGAGATGTTAGGTTTTCGATAAAACAGAAAGACTGCGTCGACTCCGTATTCAATTATCCAGTGTGCTGTCCCTGACAATTTAACTTTATGAACCGCACTGGAATCTTCAACAACTTCAAGAACTTGAACTGTTACCAACTCTTTAAAATTCTTTTTGAACTTCACCAGAACATTTCTTCAATTGGAATGACTAACGTAGTTTATTTTCTCCAGAAGCATTCCACTGTATTACGTCAGAGACGCTTATGCAAATAGGTATTTGCATGATTTTATAGGTTACCAAACGCTCTTGGATGAGGGATCAAAAAGCCGTCACTATCTGGCAACAACCTTCCTGTTTATAATGCACTGCCATTTTACACACGAATATCCTCATCACATAGGGTTACCATGGGAAGGTCAAAGGTTGTCAGAGATGTGCCCGAAGGCTGTACATGAGAATACTGATCTACGATACCGATCGACATCCCAACAGGAGATTTACCTGAAAAAAAAAATGCAACAAGGCTCGTCATTCTCGTATTACGATGGGGAGTATAATCATGGAGCTACTAATTAGTAGCTCCATGGTATAATAGAGGACGGAAGCATCCATATTATATAAACGATGTATGATGAGATTGGCTTCAAGCAAGGCTACTATGTATGTGCAGCGACCGGCGCCTCGTGTCAATCAACTCCAGTTCAGGCGGTATCGAAGGCGTGACGATTCGAGAAATTGGGTGTCGCGTTCCGTCCTCAGCATCGGCGGTGGCGCTGAAAGCATAATTTGCTTATCTGTGCTCCATATCTACAGTGAGTACTAGAATATCCGCTCCTCAACAAAGAGGTTAAAGCATTTATATACAGCAAAGCATTTTTTTTTTTGGGGGGGGGGGTGGGGATGGTGATCTAGGTCGGGATGGATCTTGCATTTTGTTTTGCCTTTTTTTTTAGGTGAGATTGATCATGTTATTTCCGAAATTTCAGATCATTTTACTTACAAACACCTTCACTCACAGAGACAAAATTAATCGATAACAGGGCACCGAAGATGTCTTAACAGATGCATTTCCTATGAGAAAGTACTGGAGGAATGAAATCACTTAATTTTATCAACTTTACATTACAAACCTGAAGGTCTGATCAACGTCTGACGGATCCATCTTTATTTTTGTTGAAGTTTGTGATGTTTCTTTCTATGCTTCTAGTTATCAGCCGTATAATGATCACCAAGTGGAGACATGGTACGCTGTTAATAGTAACAATGGTGATGCATATGGTGAAACTGATTATTTTGACGATAGCACATAGCACAATGAGAGCATGAATCATTGATGATATAAGCAACATTAGTATTGAGATGGTACTGTTATTCAATTATCATCAAAACAATCAAAGTAATAATACCGTATCTGTAAAGCTGTTATCTATAAACATGATCAATGCGCATCTGTGACACTTCTCCCAACTGTATCTCATGTCCGGCTTGATTGCTGAACAACTCAGGCCTCGATCGGCTGCCGACGTACATTTTGAATTAAAAACATGCTGTAAATGTAGACAAGGAGAAGCACTTGACGACAGATGGTGTCTATCGGTATTGAACATCAATCTTTATTGCTCATTAAAGTACTTAAAACGGCTGAAATTCTCTTGAGGTGGAGAAGAGTTTGATAACGATCGTAAATTGAATCAAATCCCACCTCAATTAAAGGCCGAGGGGAGATAAGTCAGCGCTCGTAGGTCTTTCCCCGTAGTTCTAGACAGTTTGGCGTCACAGATATACGGACCCTCAAATCGTCTCGTCATCTGTCAGCCCCACAAAATAAATCATGGTAATTACGCGACGCGCCCTGAAATGAGGTTAGACAAACGTTCGTCCCGCACTGGCGGGATGTATCGTAATGCCGGAGGGAGAGGTTCAGGAGGCAGTGAAAACACGTGTGAATGCCTGGTATGCTCCTCGTCCTCATCCTGCACAGTCCCAGTGATGAGCTGGGAAAGACTGTAAGATAACCGGGGAAATTCTCATACTGGGGATTTTCGTTCATGCCTCCCCAATATTATGGAGGAAGGGCCGGGGCCGGGACACAATTAAGGGAGGATGTGGATGGCGCAAGCTGCAATGATTTCAGAGTAATTAGAACCGGGTGCAGGTGAATGCGGAAGCTGCAAAATGCGAACTTCGTTGGGTTTTAATCCCGCCGCCGTTATGAGACGTACGCAGGATAAAAGTCCCATAAAATGAATCATTTATGGCTACCAAAGGATGGTACATTAAAGGGAACGTCTGTTATTCACAAGTACGAGGGGTGGATCTTTAACATTTCGTATCTGGCTTTCTCTCTCTCTCTCAGCTCTCTCTCACCTCCCTGACTGACTCTTGTTCGAAATGTTTCCGCAGAGCAGAGCTCGACTGGCGAGATAGATGCTGTCTTGTATGAACAGAAACTTGTGGTAGAGTGGCGTTAAATAAGGCTGCATTCCTGCTCCGTCACTCTTTGGGATCTTCTTTGCCTTGCTCCTGAAGTACGCCTTTGGCACAGCAACATAAAGGATCTGCCCTTACCTCAGATCAGATAACAGGCTGTTTAACCTTGCCCGCCTTAAAGCCACAACAAAAATACAGGAGGCTCTGATCAAAGACATGCTACTTGCAAACGATGTATGCTGTCGCAACCCATGCACAGCAGTAGTTCCATGCCCTAATGCATCGTTTCTCCCAGGTCTGCAAGGACTTTGGGCTGACTATCGGTCTGAGGAAGACGAACATCCTGGGACGGGGTGAAGAAGCGCCGCCATCCATTACTGTTGATGACTACGAGCTAAGAGCTGTGAACCAGCACACACCTACTTCGGGTCCACCGTCTGCAGCAACCTTTCCCTGGAGGAAGAGCTCGACAGGAGACTTGAAAAAGCAGCGAACATTCACTCGCCTCACCACACGAGTGTGGGAGAACACTGTACATTTAAGTCAGATCAAAGCCTGCAGAGTGTGCCTCCGTCCTTCACAAACTGCTCCACGACAGCAAGACGGTGACGACCTATAATGGCAATTAAGAGAAGAGAATAATCAGGGGACCTTCCATTTGAGGTGTATCTGTCGCATATCGATACTCTGCATCTCATGCGGAATGACAACGTACTGATCACCGAAGTCCATTTGTAACGTGCAGGCCTTCCAAGCATGTTCATCCCTCTCAGGCAACGCAGGCTTCGCTGGCTAATAGGCAACGTCCACCGTGTGGAGGATATGGCCGAATACCTAAAGACGTCTTCAATATAGACAACTGACAACTGGCAAGAGAGACACATGGCCGTCCTCTGCTGCCCTGCAGAGATGAG
Organism: Diadema antillarum; assembly: GCF_040938485.1. Classification (NCBI taxonomy): domain Eukaryota; kingdom Metazoa; phylum Echinodermata; class Echinoidea; order Diadematoida; family Diadematidae; genus Diadema; species Diadema antillarum. The sequence goes on from NW_027270897.1 coordinate 1,981,235, forward strand.
TCAAAGGGACTTGAAGGCTCTGAAGATCATCACAGAGCTGTGGGAGGAACTCGGCACTGGCCGCTGGAGCAGTAGCCTTGCTATGCGGCTGAAGTCAGGTGAAAGCTAAATGATGACTGTAGCGGAAGGGATCAGCGGACCTGCAGGAAAAACCGCTGCAATTGTGTCAACACAGATACGAGCCACACGTGCGACTTTTGTCATAAAGACTGTCACTCACGCATCGGCTTGTTCAGCCACAGACAGCGTGGTTCCAGCAGGAAAAGCAGCTAGGATTCATGTTCTGGTCTTCACAAACCGAAGGAGGCCTTTGTGGCACAACACACGCTGAAACTGTTACATGAGAGTCCAGGAGTTAATTTCCTGTTTCAATCTCATGAAAGTTTATCGGTGAAAGTTTAAGAGGCTACTCTAGATAAAGAAGACCATAATTGTTATCATCATTACTGTTATGATTATTATCACCTTTATTATCATTACTGCTTTTGCTGTTAATATCACCGTGAAGAGAATATCAGCATCATCATGAAGTGTCATATCATTATAGTGACATCGTGAAGAGCAACTTGCCACCATCCATCGCGGACCGAAAGGGCATGTGATGGCTGGATCAAGCGATTCCTTTTGATCCTTGCAGTACAAAATGTACTGTCAGTTTTTTAATGACATATTGTCATTAGTGTGCTCACAAATAACAAACACGCTGCAATCATATAATGCATTGCAAACATTTGCATGTAACATATTTCACGAATGTTTAAATGTTATTGAAGAGGAGTGAAGATGAGAGGTGTCATGTCATTCGGCGTCATGATATTGACAAGTGTCATCAGACTACTTGTGACGTGGCTTTATTAACAGTGGCCAAGAACAATCGAGACTATCTAACGTCTAAGCGATCACTCCTCACCAGATATATACTGTCATGATATACGGTCATCACTTAACACAGAGCCTACCGAATCAAATCCCCAAGATATCCTTGATATAAAGTTTGCTGACAGCTTCACTGTGAAATAACTTTGCACTTGTATTTTTTTTTTTGGTGAGTGTTTCCCTTTAACGCTCCACTATCTCGCGAAAGAAGACACTTAAATGGTTTTCCATTCAGTAATCGTGACGCAGAGATGCACGTTGTATGCGCTTCTACTCTCAGTATAAGAGAAGCAAGTATACCGGCATGTTTCCACACCTAGCACATGAAATCAAGGTACTAAAGAGGGAAGACATGCCTGAAATGACGACATCAAGCATTAGCCGAAGTCGTCAATGTGACAGTCGACAAACGATTTCATTACAAACGCAGGCTTGCTTCAGAAGGAATATTCTAAAGCGCGGCCCGCATGATTGTATTTAAGTGACACGGCGCCCTCAGACACTTAGAGGGATTTAGTGTGCTATTACGCGATAATTCACTTATCGAATCAAGAGACGGCATGGTATTTATCCGTGTTAGACAGGTGAATCTGTGATATTCTTTCTCCAGGGTCGAGAAACGACCCCCCCCCCCCCCAAAAAAAAAAAAATACATGAACAGGGACGCGGGCCAAACGGACACATTCGCCGACATACACATCTTCCGATGTTCTGGCACATTCATATTCAACGCGAAAGGATGATCATAATATATTATTCAAATCCTGTTTTTAAGTATCACGCAGCATAATGCTTACCGGGTACGTAGGCCTATATTTTTGGCATAAGCGTCCCTTTCAATCATTTCTTTCTTCTACCTTTTTTTTTTACCTTGCGTGTCAACCGAGAAGTCTACCAAAACTTAGCAGAAGCCTGCCCTGTTATTACAAAACTGCTGAAGGCAAAACAACATTATCATTATTATGTCAGGATTATCAAACACAGACCTCTCCTTGTTGGATAATGGAGGCCTTATATGTTAATTAGTGGATTAGCCGGTTTGTTGCCCCTTCTTTTTTCTTTCGCAAAATCTCTGTGGAAAGCAAAACTCCATTCCATGTTCAAGGTGACCCTAATTAATACAGTATAGAATCAAGCAGGACGTCAGAAGTTTCAGATAAAAATCCAACTTGAAAAAAAGAAAGAAACATTATCATCATGATGGCATTACAAATTTCTCATGCTTTCAGAAAGCAGCGATTGTGAGTCATAATCTCACGTGTAATTAGATGAGTGTTACTATAATGCCAACGTATCTCCGATTATATCCTCTAGGCAATTCGTCATTTAACGTCAAGTCATGTCTTCTTAAATTGAAGCTGAAGACAGGAAGGGAAAATGTTGCGAATTTGTAAATAAAAAAATGGGGAGAATTGCAGTTTAGTTGACAGTAAGTGCACATTCATGCCTTATCGTGGTGCAAATTGGAGAATTGTGAGGCAATTTTGTCACCTCGTCAAAAATTTGCTTATGAGGTTCCTGCCTATATCTATGACTATATGACAACATATGAACCTTCAAAATCTATTCTCAGTCTATACCCAGTTTCAATTACATCTCTACCATTCCTTTGGATTTTACTATTATCGTTACATGTATTTATCTATTACAGTGAATTTGAATATGATACAGTGTAAAGTAAATTTTTCTTTAAACATGCCAAATCGCAGGAAGATAAGGATAGGGAGCTTACTCTAAATCCCGCCCAGCCCCAAGTGAAATAATTAGCGTGTTGGGTTGTTTGTTTTTTTTCACATCCAAAAACGTTTGCTTTTTTGTTTTTTGTTTTTTGTTGTTGTTGTTTTGTTTTTTTTTGGGGGGGGGGGGAGGGGGGTGAGTGAGCAGTCCTCCCCCTCCCGGTTTCACGGCCCCTGATAGCATAGGATTGACAACGACTGTTATACAGCCGTTACAGTTTCTACTCCGGTAACTGAAGAGTTTTGTTTGAGCGACACAGCATTTCGGAGGGAATGTACTTATAGGCCTGCTGTATAGGGGACCAAGACTGAACGAAGAAGCGTTCCTGAACGATCTTACAGAGTGCGACAGCCCGTTATGCTCCGAAACGTGCATCCCGGATGTGTCTTTGTTTCAATGCCCTTATATTCACTTGTCCGATTCCCGTGAATGTTTTCGACGTTCTCCACTTTAAGTAGTCAAGTTCTTTTAAATGCCCAATACCTTTTAGAATCTGTAATTTGACCTTTCAGGCAGCAAGCATCATCATTGTACAATACGATATATATATATGTATATTTTTTAATGATTCATGATTCATTATTATGGGTTGCATTCAATGTCAGCATGACCTTTGACTTTCGACCCTCGCATTTCACACCTGACTCTAACCATGTAAAGTTTATCGTCATATCAATGAGTCTTAAGAAGACAGAATAACAGACTTTGAGTGTTATCGAAAATGCATGATCAATTATAAGTGATCATACTATCACTTCAAACTCTAGACTTAAAACATCTGATCTCTGACATCTGAACAAAAATCTTAAACCGCTTATCTTGGTGTGATCGCGCACCAACAAGCTACACTGAGTAGCTCCATGGTTACCATGACAACAAGATATAAGCCTACTCGCACTCACGCGGGCGCCCAAACTATACAGTTCGTCGCGGAGATATGAAGTCGATTGAGAATACGAAGAAGAAAAAGAAATAAAAAAGAATTATTATGATGGTTGCAAAGATCATAAGCAATGATGAAAATGTCGGAGGATAAACAAAAAAATCCCTTAGGTCCCTTCTACATGTATTTGGGAGAAACTAGGTGTATAACTGCTTAACCTTAAGGACTTGAACGTGACTATACCATCCACCTTCCTCCCGCGGCTTAAACCGTCCTCCTAGAATCATATAATGTGTATTTTAGTCATAATACATGACTCACACAAACAGTCGAAACTGAAAAAAAAAAGTTCAAACGCATTGTCATTATCATTTTTGCTGTGATCGTGAAACAGTACACAAGAGTGTGTGTCAGAGAATGTTTTTGTTTATTTGTTTGTGTGTGTGTGCCTGCACGAGTAATTTGGCCGGGTGATGACGCCACTGGCGTAGCCAGGGGGGGGGGGGGGGGAGGGGGGCGATGGGGGCGGTCGCCTCCCCCCCCCCCCCCCAAGATTTGGACCGGGGATTTGGGAGGCGGAAAAAAAATGCGTGTATACTATAATATTTCACTCAAAGTGTGCACCAGATCGTTGAATTTCAATTCAAAATATGCAAAATCTCTCGTGCTTGGGAGGGGTATCCTCCTCCCAAACCCTCCCCCTCTGTTCCTCTTTACCTAGCTTAGTACACTTTTTAGATCTACAAAAAAATTATGAATAATTCTGAGTGCAAGACTTATCACTTATATTCCGAACACTGAAGGTTCCCTCATGTATAAGGGGATTTTCCCCTTTTAATCGACCCTTTCCTCCCTCAGTCCCCCCCCCCGAATCAGTAGTTGGTTCTTTTTTTTGTGATATCCCAAATGTTGATGCCATCAAATATGCGTATACGAGATAATTTATCTCAATTTCAACCTTAAAAAGGCAAAAGCTCCATCGGAAGGGAAGCGTGGAGATAACACTCGCCCACGCCTTCTCCATACTCGCCCGCCCCTTACCCCCTTCCGCCATGCATAGAAGTAAACTGTGGCAATACCCAGATCGCTTTATTTCAATTCTAAAAACGGGGGAATCCCCCTTCCCCTAAGCTCTACCTCACTAGACTTTATACATACACACAGATGGTGCACATTCGGAATAAGAGCTAAATTCCGTGATTTTAACACTTCGATGAAAAAGTATTGCACCAAAAATTTGTACCAGATCGCTGAATTTCAGGTCTGAAAACGCAAATCACCGTCGTGTGGGAGGGGATATGCCCCTATCTACACCCTCGTGTGCATGCTTTTTCTGTTTGATTGCTGAACAGACAGCGTTCATGATAATATTCAGTGTAAGAATAAATACAAGAAGATTATTTAAATGATACCATTTTATAGGCAAATTGTTCAATAATAATCTACACTAAAATATACTGCAACCTTAAACAAGTGGGACTGTTTCAACTCGTTAAAACACGCAAAAACATGCATCAAATTCCATTTGCAACATCAAAATGCAAAAAGCTCTCACCATGGGAGGGGGGACACCCCCCTCCCACACCCTCCCCTCCCCCTTCGCTCGCTCCGCTCGCTCGGGTTGAGTCGCGTTCATGATATTCAGTGAAAAGAATTAATACAAGAAGATTATTTAAATGATACCATTTTATAGGCAAATTGTTCAATGATAATCTACATCAAAATATACTGCTACCTTAAACAAGTGTTACTGTTTCACGTCGATAAAACGCGCAAAAACATGCATCAGATTGCACCATTTGCAACATCAAAATTCAAAAAGTTCTCACTGTGGGAGGGGGGCCACCCCCCCCTCCCACACCCTCCCCTCCCCCCTCGCTCGCTCCCCTTGCTCGGGTTCAGTCGCGTTCATGATATTCAGTGAAAAGAATTAATACAACAAGTGTATTTAAATCATACCATATTATAGGCAAATTGTTCAATGATAATCTTCATCAAAATATACTGCAACCTTAAACAAGTGGGACTGTTTCAACTCATTAAAACACGCAAAAACATGCATCAAATTGCACCATTTGCAACATCAAAATGCAAAAAGTTCTCACCGTGGGAGGGGGGACACCCCCCTCCCACACCCTCCCCTCCCCCTTCGCTCGCTCCGCTCGCTCGGGTTCAGTCGCGTTCATGACATTCAGTGAAAAGAATCAATACAAGAAGTGTATTTGAATTATACCATTTTATAGGCAAATTGTTCAATAATAATCTACATCAAAATGAACTGCTACCTTAAACAAGTGGGACTGTTTCACGTCGATGAAACGCGCAAAAACATGCATCAAATCGCACCATTTACAACATCAAAATGCAAAAAGTTCTCACCGTGGGAGGGGGGAAACCCCCCTCCCACACCCTCCCCCCCCCCCTCGCTCGCTCCGCTCGCTCGGGCTCGGTCGCTTCGCTCCCTCGCAAACTAATCGCCCCCCCAAGATGACATCTTGGCTACGCCCTTGGATGACGCACTAGGAGGAAAGGGGGGGGGGGGGGCGAGAAGAAGAAGGGTGAAATAAAAATCGAAATTATTTCTGAACATGTTGCCACAAGGATGGCATGGTTGAAGAATCTAGATCAAAGTCAGAAAGAAAGGGGGGAGGGGGGAAAGTTCGTCTGATACTCCGAATGATTTCTCGCATTAATTAAGATTTACTCGCGTGAATCCCAAATTAAAAAAAGTAATGCTAACGGAGAACAAATATTTTTTGTACCTAAAACGTTTTAAATCAAGTCAGTCATGTTAAACAGACCTAAATGCACATTCGTGTTCTTGCAGTAGCGCTCAAGTCACTAAACGTCAAACATTTAACGGGTAAAATTCTGCACTTTTCATAGTAGGCTAGAATTAATTTTCCAAATTTCAGCGGTTTATCTTTTACATCCTCACTTAGCGTATAAAGATGCGTATTGATGACACAGATAGAGCCCTTAACATACTATCTTGACATTGCACAACTTGACAAACCCCCATGAAAGATTAACTATATAACTTCTCCTTTTTTGTCGTCTTGGCGGCAAGCGAGCCTTTCGTCATCCCGTAATAAATGCTGATAGTGGTTGTAATACGAGTCGGCACAGAGTCGTATAGCTCTACACGAGGTAGGAGAATATTACTACTGACTACGGAGGCCGGTGCGCTCTCTCATGCTCTGCCTTGCCCATTACATCGGACGGGTATGGACGCCAATGACGGGTGTCAAAGGTACTATGCATCGATATGCCAATCAGCTTGTGCCTTGCATGTCGATAAGATGTGGGTCCATGTTGTCCCTTCCTTAGAATGCCTTGCCACGGATGTTTAATGTGACGTGGGAGTACCCGCGGCTCAGGCAAACGGCGGCGGGGAATCGCAAAGTGCAAGTGGCCGTCTAACGTTGCTGTAAGCGTATACCCCATGTCCTTTTCTTTATGAGAAATTGATTGAATTATCTTTTATTTCTTTCGATTTCGATGAAACGCTTTCCCTCGTGCCTTTATAGCATTGTCGAGGTCAGTTTATCAGCATTAAGGTCAAAGGCTGTATACGTTGCGATGCGCCGAGCGATTGTCAATAAAAGTAGATACATACTTTATCAGATCACCATTCTCGCCGAAAAAGATATCAGATTCCCATAATGAATTTCTTAAAAAAACAAACAAACAAACAATAGAATTTAACGACCTGAAATAAAAACGAGCACAGCGCCCTTGTCTCCATACTTCAAACATTGCGGGGCTGTCGGATTAAGGTTATGTAGGGACGTTCGTACACTATCATCTCGTAATGATTTCCTCATCATCAGATTTACGTTCACTAATTGTTATTGATTTGTCGGCTCTCCGGATCCTTCGGCTTTATGAGACTACGACAGACGGCATGCTGATACTTTAATCTGGCAAGATATCTTAATGCTGGCAAGATCTCGCTGACGCAAAACCGACTTATTGGCTTTCGGCGTTTTCCTTCACATTCGATGATCTCGTTGTGACAAACTGATACATTGTAATTGACGTGAAGTCGAGAATGTTATCAGAGTAATATCATTGGTTGTCGATATAAACCCATGAACAGTTGTGTTATTTGTGGTAAAAAACAAAACCCACCAACAACAACACCAAAAAACAAAAAACAAACAAAACAAAACAAAACAAAACAAAACAAAACAAAACAAAGTTAAACCATAGTAATAAATTCTCATAGAAGTGCTTTTAGAAGTTCTTTATCATAATCATCTTGAAATCATTGAACGCATGCAAGTGACTGAATGACCTGATTTCAAAATAATGGGCAATAATTGCTTTAGTATAACTTTTAGACTAGAAATGTTGCTATGGCGACTGGTGTGCTTCCGCTATAATGCATGGTTTCCTAATAGGTCTGTGCTGTAGGAGGTCTTGAAAATGTTGAGATAAGAATTTCACTTCATTGGCAAAAAAGAGAGGAATAAATAAAATGCTTGTCACAAATGTGTTGAGTTAACTTTTCTTGAACTGGATTTCATTTGGACCGTTGGCAAAATTGTTTAAAAGAGCAAGTATTCGTGGATTTGAGCATTATCACTTGACATTTGAAGCTTGACCTTTGACCCTAAACTGGTAACATCCATTATCATAATAATACCTTGAGCTACTTCAAAATATGGGAAAATTGTGACATTTGAACATTTTCCCCTGAGCTTTGATCCCATGGCCAAAACCTTTCCCTACAGAATCATTGTGCAATAATGTATGAATATTGTATAAACATACATGTAGTTTTATCACGTTTATGCACTGAGGAATCTACAATTTATTTATAGAGAAAATTTGTAATTTCAGCATTAGATGATAGAATTTTAGCATTTCAGCCTGACCTTTGACCCCATGACCTCGAAATTTCCAAGGGAATCATTGTCAGGCAGTACATACTTTTGTACTAAATTTCATGATAATACCTCGAGCCATTTCACAGATATGGAGAAAAAGTTAAATATTAGCATTTTCACTTGACCTTAGACCGTTGACCTTGACCCTCATGATCCAAAATCTTTACCTGGTAATACATCTATACACCAAGAGTTAAGGAAGTACCTTCAGGCATTGCATGGATATGGGGAAACTTTACTTTGACCCCATGCAAAACAAAGCCCCGAGAGAATAATTGACAGGCAGTACATGTATTATGCTTTAGTGTTTCTTCGTACAGTGACATGGCACGTCTATAAAGCTGTAAAGTTGTTTTTAGTTGAGCCATGTCAAAACCACCGAAAAGTGTCTGTAATGCAGCAATGATTTTATGATGGCCAGTAAGCACACAGTAATATGGAACAAGGCATCCAGACTGTTTCATACAATAATACTGTCTTTGAAATGATAACTTAATATGTCTGTTAAACAGAAGTATGGGAACAACGGTTTACCGTCGCATATCTATTTTGAGACTAAATGATAATAAAATGTGCTTCTTAAACAAACAAATCATCAGACCGACAGACAGACAGACAAACAAACAAACAAACAAATAAAAAGCCGACCTGGAAGATTAATTATTCAAGCACGATGGTGATATGCCATGCGACTGTATCTAGGTATTATCAATGCTTTAGCGAAATATGCTACTTCTATCCTGGATCTTTTGTCTATCACTGCGAGGTTTCAAGGCAAGTGACTTGCTGATAAACTGCGGACCAGACAGCTAATGCCTTCAGTCATAATTACCATCATGCTTTAAAAAAAAAAAAAAAAAAATCCATGATCCTCCCATTGTCGGCTTCGGGTTCAGGCAAAATGAGTAATACACAGCATCCACTGACCGCAAAACGGATTCTTATACGATGCAGTATAGGATTACCACACACACACAAAAAAAGTTCCATTCCTCCTCTTGTTACTGTGTGTGGTCCCTCTGCATAGACAATCATTCTTGAATCTGAATACAATGGTGATCTACTGTAGATGAGAAAATACTTGTCTCACTTTTTATGTCGGGAATATGAGCATGGCATACCTATAGGAGGAAGTCGAAAGATCTTCAGGGCTTGCTGCAGAGGTCTGCGTTCAAATGTTTTTGTATGTCAATGGAAATACTTATGCAACGAGTTTAAATTCCGTAGGCAAGGTCTATTCGGTCACGAGAGGGGGGGGGGGGGGGGTTAAAACAAACTACAAATTGGGGGTGGAGTCTCTCAATAAAGCTATGAACTCAACAGCATGGCTGTAACTGTTTCAGTCAAATTCGCGGTTTTGTGTAAATTTGAGCTGACACAAAATAAACATATTTTTTTTTTTGATTTGTTGTCTTGTCGATGAACAAATGCAATCATTTATTTTTGCATAAGAATGTGAGGTGTCCATTAAAAACACAGCATGTATATATAGGCCTACAGAAAAGTCATCTCTTAAAAATTTTGTGCACCGCTATCAAAGGATGATATGCTACATCATCGTTATATTATTATTATCATTATCACTATTGTTATAAATACTACTGTCAAATACTATCATCGTTCAATGTTTTACATCATTGTAAGGAAAGTGTATTAATAGGGAATATTAAATGGGTTAGTCAAATACCGGTTAGTGATTGGCTAAACACAGTCACGTGATGGAGGCACATTGGTTTAAGTGATGTTCACCCATGGGCAGAACATTTTTGTAATGTTCTCCCATGGGAAAACATTTTCACGTAACAAATGACAAACGATACCAAACGATTGAACGATCATATTTTTCACGCAATCGATAGGATAAATTTGCCTATTCAATACAACGTGAAAAAGCAGATGACCGATTATTGTAAAGCGTACGAAAGTGTGATTTGAAGGACCCGCGCACAATGAATTTGGCTCTGCGCGAGCGATCGAGTGCGTTGTGCTGGTGGTTGACGTTGCGAACATGGCTTGGTATTCGACTAACCCATATAATAAAGCAGATGATGACTTTTGTTGTCGGGAACATGTACCGAACGTTCCACCCTCATGGTTTGAAATGCTATTTTGGGAGGCTATAGGTCCCTCGACTTCGTCTTGGGACTTATAACCTCCCTCAATAGCATTTCAAACCCTTCGGGTGGAACATTCGGTATGTTCCCTCCCCCGCCAGTCATCATCTATATAATGTTATGACAGCTTGAGGGGTGTGTTTACCATAGATTCGTCGATGAAATGAAAAGCTGTGTGGTAAATGTTTAAGCAGAAAGAAGGAATGAATAACGTTCTGTCTGATAGTACAGTGCTTCACGTACATTGTAGCTGACAATCGGAAAATATTCTTGGAGGCAGAGCACTAGTTTCTATATATTCACCGTGAGCTATATGGTTACATCGCAAAATTTTTATTTTACCTACGTTTCAATTGATTTAGTCTGTAGATTGGAGGAAGGATAACTGATTTCAAAGCGCGTTTTCACATGTATACCGCTAGACTGATAAGAAATGTAACAATCACATATAAAAAGTGAAAATATGCAAAGTTAAAACAAGCACTGATGGCATTTTGTGATACCGAAAGAAATCAAAGAAGAAACATTATTAAGCACACAATATGTCAAGTAAGCTGACTCACGCCAGTTATACTCAAGAGTGAAAAAATAGCGGTCCTGTTGTGAATACATCAGTAATTACAACCAGGGAGGTGACGGTTACGACTAAACCTGCATGGCTAAAAACCGACTGCCAAGAAGAACAAGAAATATTGAAGCTAATTATGCGTATTTACTGTTTTCGAGATATAAACTATCGTTGGACACGTCATAAGATAATGACTTTTTCACTGTATTGACATTTTATTCATGTCTCGTTGTTTTGTTTCTTTTTTTCTGCAAAGATTGTTCCTGTCAAAATCTAAACCGTGCTTTACCGAGACTTGCTTTGACCCAGCTATGACTATCGCTTCCAGAAAGAATCTCATTCATTATGTTCAGAAAAAGAGTTATAGGCATGAAAACAAAGATTTGATCTCTAGGCATATGGACGGAAACCAAACCATATTACCGGGTGATTATTTATTCATCTAAACACTTGCTCTACGTCAAGAGGCTATTTCCATCGAATGAATATACATGAACAGGTTATAAACTACAGCGTAATTGGGGATATCTTCAGGCACACCTTCAAGATTTTCGTGGATATCATAGAAAACTTGCGAGGCATTTCAAATCACCACATGATTAAAATACGGTATAGACAAGCTTGTCAACATAGACTGGTTTTCTACCGATACACGCTTAATATATGGTCGCCATACCTTTAGAATTGAGGTGTGTGTGTATGTGTGTGGGTGTTTATGGTAACCTAACACACTTGGCCCGAGGTCCGTCCGACACAGCCAGGAATCAATGTATGCAAACTGGATCTGAAGTATTGATAAATTCACTTACGCAGGAATAGGCTGACGAATATAAACTCGAGCATATCAAATGCCCTAAGGGAAACTATATAAGCCATAAATTTGAATGCACGTGATTAGTAAGCCGGCCTATTCGTCTGAAATGCATTGGCTGTTAAAGTGAGATGAGCCTAACAGACCTTCAAGAAAACCTTCGCAGAGAAACAGGGAAGCTTTCGTCACTGGAATGGAGAGTTACACAAAATGAGTACATGCATGTAGGCAAACAGTGATATATGACGTGTCATATGTGAATGTAATATGATCACCATCGGTCTCACAAGGGTCAAAGGTGAAAACAAAGATAATGATGTCATATTTCAAAAGTGAAATGTGCAGTGAAGAAGTCACATCCGCCGGTGTAGTAAACAAACATTCATCATCCTGTTTGCATCTTGTTCTTGGACCTGACATGTGATTTACTACTCCGGCGGTACAGAAGGAATACCAGAAGGTAGAAAAAAAAAGAAGAAGAAGAAGGAATAAACAAACGTACACTATACACAACGCTCGAATTTCGGCCATGAATAATATGCTGCCATGGGACGGGACGAGTGCTCGCATAGCGCCACGCATGGGATACACTCCACGGCTGATGACGCATACAAGGTGCCTTAATAATCCAGTGTCACCGCCGGCCCTCCTTGGTATATCAGTGCCTGATGTGAACATTAATGACTGACTGCATACACTGCGCACAGTCAGGCAAGTTACCGGAGGCGGTAAGACGTACGCTATAATGAAGGTAATCCGATAAGACTGGCGTAGCTTGAGTGAAATATGGCCATACTGAGTGTGATATAATCTGGTCGGAATGAAAGAGGCAATACCAGAGACGTTGAAGCTAATTGAACGCTTTTGATCAGGACGTGCGGTTTCTTGTTTTTATTTTTTTTTAAACTTGATACAACGATTGAAGAACTACAATATTTGTCTTAACATTGCAAACCTAGTACTCCTTATATTTCTCTCAAACATTTATAGGTCACTTGACCGTTCATACTTCAGTGCTCTATATTTCTAGAGCGCAGGACTCGGATTAAAGTCATAATACAGCGCAAGGTCGAGTAAGGATTATGGGCATGTCGCGGATTAGCCATGTATTTAACGGATATTGCTTCGCAGAGAAATAATGCGCCTGAACTCGATTACCAGCTAAAGATGGGTGTACCGATATCGCCAAACGAGAACGCATGGCGAAACTTCCATGTCAAGCATACAGAGCGTTACATATTATAGCAATGATGAGGAAAACAGCACGCACCCTAATGAAGGAAGAGCCATCTTTATTGTGGGAGCTCACAATTCGTATTCATCGCGACTCTGAGCGGGGAAATGATTCCCCATACCGATTTAAATGAAGATGCAGGTATATTTTATTGAAAAATTGGACTATCCATAATGAATGGGGCTCAGACGTTAAAATGTGTATACTACTGAAAAAACGGGACATTTCATTTCATTGAATTTCATGTAAATATTGTATTCAACAAAACAACATATTGAGAAAATAATATTAGAACCATACAAACAATGACAAATAACAGAGTAATATTGGCGTATGAAAGGAAACAAGAAATATGACAGGGTCTCCGACTCTAGCTATAACTGTTTGCTTGGTTGTTTTTTTTCCAATGCAATTCTTGTAGCTTTTCTCGAAATAATCAATACAACATTGTAAAACATAACATTATCTAATGATGTAATCACCTAATGATTAGAATGATGACAGATGATGAAATTAGAAAGCAATTTACGTCGACATCGTGGGTAAAAGCAGGCTTTTCATGCAAGTCATGTTGAATAAATGATGTAATGCGGGGATAGATGAAGAGCGACTGAGAGAGAATAATAAAACCCAACAACAACAGCTAACAATGAAAGGACGAGCAGCTAACCAGCTAGTATGATGTCCCGCAAGTTGCATAATACATTAAAATAATGAAGCAATCACATTCCCTCTACGTTGGCATATTAATTAAAGCGCACGTGCAAGCCAAAGCTCTAACATTACGGTACTCGTGTTTCATGACTTACACGCACTGTTAAGATAGAAGACATACACACCACATCACATTCACATCTAATGGAAACGATATTGCTGAAAGACTACAGTATAGCATTAACGATGAACAGACAGTACACTTTGAGAATCCAGCCCCAACTTTGGTTGTGTCATCCTCATTGCATTTGCCGAAACATTATGATCGTTAATGTTCGATTTAGTGAGTTACTGCCAGGTCCGGGCCATTTGAAAACACAGCTATGATCTTTGACCTTGTCCTTTCACACACTAAACCTTCTCGAATCTAGAATTTTGGTTACACAACCGTACACACGTAAATAGCATACAGTGTAAATAGTGCAATTCGTATACTTTATCAAGGAGAACGGACTTTATGGTACATATGACACGTGTTCTGCCATGAAGTATAGGTTTTCCCATTCATTTTCAATTTTTTTTTTCTATTCAGTTTGATAGAATTGTAGTTCAATTTCGTCCCGAGAAATCCGGAATCTGCCAGTTCAAGTTTCAAAGTCGTCTTTTGTTCATCATTTTCAAACAAAGTCTGTTCAATTTAGTTATTTATCACACATTTTGGTCATCTACAGTTCAAATTCGTTCGTCACACTCGCTGCACACATAATTGATTACCAGCAAAAGCAATTTCGTCTTTTAGCGATCTTTTTCACCAAATTTTCCTTCAAACATTATCAAATTCGTCTCTATATCTTCTCATGTTGTGATTTCTTGGTTACAAAGTGAATTATTCCTGCAATCGTTCACTTTTTCCACATTTAGGAGTAAAATACACACACGTGTACCCCACCTCCAAAAAGACAGACACACACACACATCATATACAAACACATCTTAAATCAGAGTACACATGGAGACAGACATGCACAGTCACACAAACGAAAACAGTCATCCTCGATTTCCAGGCACATTGTGATTGAAGACATTTCTTTTTTCTTTTCTTGGGGGGGGGGGGGGTAGAGTTAAAGCCTGTTTTAACGTTTGAAAACAAAAGACATTAAGTTCCTAGCCGTTTTAATTTTGTGTGTTTGTATGTGTGCGCACGCATGTATGTGTGTGTGTCTGTGTGTGTCTGTGTGTGTTTTGTGTATGGAGGTGGGGTACACGTATGTTGATGTTACTCCTATAAATGTGGTAAGTGAATGGGTGCTGGAAAAAGAAAATAACCAAGAAATACAGAAAAGATGTGGGACGAATATGAAGGAAAATTTGACGAAACTGATCAGTAAAAGACGAAATTTGCTTTTGCTGTTATGAGTGCAGCAAGTGTGACGGATAAATTTGAATTGTAAATTACGAAAATGTGTGACAAATAACTAGATTGACTGGACTTTGTTCGAAAATGATCGACAAAAGACAAATTCAAAACTAGGATTGGCCTATTCCAGATAGCTCGACGAAATTGAACTACAAATCTATCAAACTGAATGAAAAAAGTTTGAAATGAACGGGAAAACCAATTATGATATACGCCTATTTCGCCGAAAAGATGAATTAAGAGCTATAGTACTTATTATATTAATTTGTTTTTCTCTTTGCTTGGCTTTAATATACGTCTATTTCGCCGAAAAGATGTATTAAGAGCTAGCACTTATTCATTTGTTTGTCTCTTTGTCTGGCTTTATCTATGCTATAGTAGCTTTTCTGGAATATAGTTTGCCTGGGCGGCAGCGAATCATTTGCTTAGCCTTTTTGGAACTCTGCTCTGCAGGGACGTCTGAATTTATCGTTTGCTTTTGCACGATGTAAGGAAAAATATAGGAAAACGCATGGACAACGAATAACGGTAGATTATATTGCCTCTGGCTAGTATGATGTAAAGATACACGAAAACAATACAGAAATGCATCAGAATGCTGGCCACAATTTCAGCAGACAGTATAATTTAGACGAGACGGTGGACAAACTCGACTGCTCGTGCAACGTATTGGAGCTTCCGCTGTATATGCGTTGTAACTGTAGACTCAAAACACATATATTATATTTTTTTGTGTCCCACGCATACACTCGTATTTACCGCACAAAATGAAGTATATATATATATATATATATATATATATATATATATATAATATTATATATATATATAAATATATATATGCATATATGTGTTATCATTACCATTGTTATTCTTTATTATCGTTATCAATTATGGCTAATTCCTCGATTCGCATTAACGATTCCACCACTGGCAGTTAAGAGCTGCTGCTATTATCATTATTAGATATCAAGTTTGTTTTTGTGGCTATGTTTGCTATCATTTCTCGTAGTGTCTGGGTTTAGTCACACCCCCATAATAGTGTATAAACAGATTCCTTTATTTCCAGCCCATAATATCAAAAGGTTAAGCGACGAGCAATGGATTTCCGTTTCTCCTATCTTGATACTCCATCCCGGAAGTCGAGGTATTACACACACACACTGGCTGGGACGGTTCGCTGCCCTCACGCAAATCTTGGACAAAGCCTCAGGGTTGTCACAGATAATCTACGTGAAGGATGTACAACTTTACAAAATTCGCGTATGTTGGAGATGCGGCATTGGCTTATAATGACTGTGTCATAATCACATGTATTAGTAAGACAGGTGAAGTGTTAAAAGCAAGGGTAGGTACACCTAATATCATGTTATTAGTAAGCATGACTGCGCAAAACCATCATATTCTTTTAGCAAGTGCCAATTACCAAATTATTTCTCATTATTACGCTGGTGACACCGTCTCACTTTCATACGAGTATAGGCCAATAAGTACATCCATCGGTTGGAAGTAGAATCTCACATCTGTCGCTTTAATGACCTGATGAATGACGATGTTAGCGACCGATGTCCAAGAAGCATTGCACAATATCATTGTCAAGATTCCTTCAGCGTTGAAAATAAAACACAAAATTTGTTCACCATAACAGTTCCGAGGAGATCTCACAAAGTCAATATCACAAAATAATGCAGGTCAGGAAGACTCTCTTACAAAGTATTCAGAACAATCATGAAGACGCATCAATCGATTTCACAAGACGGAACAGTGTGTTTCAATGTTTGTACATTTTTATGATTGTATGTTGTTGTTTTTTGTAATATATGGTCGGACGCCTGTGAAAAACAGCTCTTAGCTGACCAGGGCTATCCATCCCATGAGTGGAGAATAAATAGATAGAATAAAATAAATAAATAAAACAGAAATGGAACAAGAACAGACTTCGTTCTGATACCTTTTTACGTAATGAATGCAGCGTTATCAACAGGGGAATCCTGATAGCAAAAGCCCCTTAGGCCTTGGATCGACGACAACAACAACAATAACAACAAGGAAAAGTAGAAATTACGCGGTGCGTAATATATGTCCCCGCCGGAAGTAGCATTTTGTAGCGAAATGTACAATACAGGGCACAAATCAAGGTCAAAGGTCAAAGAAGTCAAAGGTCAAAATTCTGTGTAGAAGTTTTGAAGCCCTCACCTAGTGCCATCACATAAAGCAAACGGAATCGAAATCGGGTTAGAAATGGCGAAGGAGTAGCATTTTGTAGCAAAATGTACAATACAGGTCAAAAATCAAGGTCAAAGGTCAAAGAAGTCAAAGGTCAAAATTCTGTGTAGAACTTTTGAAGCCCTTACCTAGTGCCATCACATAAAGCAAACAGAATCTAAATCGGGTTAGAAATGGTGGAGTAGCATTTTGTAGCCAATGTATAATATAGGTCAAAAATCAAGGTCAAAGGTCAAAGAAGTCAAAGGTCAAAATTCTGTGTAGAAGTTTTGAAGCCCTCACCTAGTGCCATCACATAAAGCAAACGGACTCGAAATCGGGTTAGAAATGGCGAAGGAGTAGCATTTTGTAGCAAAAGGTACAATAAAGGTAAAAAAATCAAGGTCAAAGGTCAAAGAAGTCAAAGGTCAAAATTCTGTGTAGAAGTTTTGAAGCCCTTAACTAGTGCCATCACATAAAGCAAACGGAATCGAAATCGGGTTAGAAATGGCGAAGGAGTAGCATTTTGTAGCAAAATGTACAATATAGGTCAAAGGTCAAGGTCAAAGGTCACAACTGAAATTCTGTGTGGAAGTTTCAAAGCTCCCACATAGTGCTATCATATAAAGCAAACAGAATCAAAATTGGCTCATAAATGACAGAGAAGTAGCAAATTGAAGATTTTGATCACACACGGACGCACACACGGACACACGGACGGACACACGGACGGACACACACACGGACACACACACGTACGGAGCCCGTTTCATAGTCCCCTGCTCGAACTCGTTCGGCGGGGACAACAAAAACAATATCCTCAACAACAACAACAACAACAACAACAAACCCAAGACAAGACAGGCCGTCACGAAAGTTCAACGGGAAGAAGCAATAGGGGCGTGTGTTCTTTAGCGAAGAGGAGCAATTTGATGAGGTGGTCATCTTGTAATACACGGCTAGAATAAAGAAGAGAAGGGGGGGGGGGGGGAGACTCCCAAAAGATGCACATTTGATTTAAGTGAATTCATACCTTTTTGCTTATAAATAATATTTCATTTACTGGCACAACATTTCAATGGACTCTTACAATCTTTACGTCAGAAAAAAAAAGTTACTCATTCACGATTTTTGCTTTAATGAGTAACTCTCTAAACGAATTGGCGGTGTAGATTTTCCCTATGTATTGCTGATCATGCTGGTGCTGCCGTTTATAGTAAAAATCAGGGTAACATCTCTGCAAACATTGAAGAATTAAAAAAAGTATATAATCGAAGTGACGTCCTGAAATGCACTAAATTTCGAACATATTCCAGTCGCCGGGAAATAAAGAACCTTTTCACCCTCTTCACAAAAAAAAAAAAAAAAATCCTTTTCATGCTCTCTACATTCACATGGATTGTTATTTTGTCAATTATACCAACACGAGCAATATGCAATTGTCATGATTGGTGCTTCTATGGATACTGACTGAGCAGCAAAATAACATCAAATAAAAATGTCACTGTTAAACGTGATTAATGCTCCAAATCAATATCCATATATCACATACTTTCCGCTACCCTTAAAAATTTATCCTACACAACTTTGTTATTCGTCAAATACCCTAAATGCGCAAACTGTAATATCAACGTACTTCCGCTAGTCGTAAAATGTTATGCACAATTTTGCTTGCCAAATTTCTTCTTATTGTTGTAAAAACTGGTGAGGAATTTCATTATGCGAGGTTTTATTTTTCCTGATTTGGGGCCATGCTGTTATACCGTGGCAACGCACTTTCCGGTTCTCTAGAAAAAAAATGTGTGTCTTGCGGAACTTTGCATACAAGCTTAACACTCGTGCCAAATTTCGTTTGAATTGCTTGAAAACTGGAGAAGTATGGAGTTTGATCCGCAAAATTTGGAACAGACCGACCGTCCGACCAATATAACCCCACGATCACATACCTATATGCCACCTTCAAACTTGGTTGGGCGGGGGCATAATGCGCTAACTGCGTCATTTACAGAGCTATGTGTTGAAGGGAAGATGAGAATGGGATTGGGGGAGGGGATCTGAAACTGAAGTATAGGGTGTTTGCGCAGTGACCAAAAAGGGTGTATAATCTTACTTAAATAATTTATGGTCAACAGAGAGAACATTCTTGAAAAGAGTGCATGTCCTTTTCACTAGATTTGACAGAAATATATCAATTTCATTTCGTCTTTACGATAGTCTGTTTGTCTTTTTTCTCGTTTTTTTCCGTACACACCTCATTCATTTTTGATCAATGTATAGGCCTACATAACGAGCTGATTCAATGGCCGAATGACGGGCCGTAGATAATCCCTTTAGATCTCCAGCGAGAACAGAGCTAGCAGACTTTAGTATGCATATCCACGATTAGCGTATAGTGCAGCCATGGCACTGTAACTATATATTTTGGCGGTGTTGCGGGGATCTCTGGGGAATACGGCTAGGCGTAATGTTGTTTTCATATTACAAGGTCATCGATAATTTTGTAGGGAAATGATCCTCTGAATCATTACCTTCGATCAGTCCTAATCAAAGCCTGTCAAACTTCATAAGCAGTTACACGTTTGAAATGACAGATTGAGTTGTGTTTTATTATGCCTATGAGCTACTGAGTACCCGTTTGCATCCCTGGACCATGAGTTATTGTTTAACATTTCGATCAATGATTTCAAAAAATGTTCAAGTTATCACATTTTATATTGATGCATATGTGTTGATCATTCATCACAAAATATCCTACCATATGAAAATTTCGCGATAAAGCCTAAAATACAAGGAGATACCACTATTCTTTCTCAATAAACCGCAACTGCAGACGGCTTAGTCTGGAAACAATTTTCTCATATGTTCGCATTTAGTATATCTAACAGTACTTACCTTTGATTATACTGATTAAAATTCTTACATTGATTGTTTCTATCCTCAACTCAAATTAGAGCTATTTTGAAGCATTAAAGTCTTTTTAAAGGTTTTTGTTTCATCTGCAAATAGTAAATAATGCCTTTAATGCCCTAACACTATCAGCCAACTATATAGTGCTTGATTTCGTGTGGCAAATACGTTTTCTGCAAGAGATCCACATATAGTATCACAAGAATCGATTGTCATTGAGCTAATTTACCTAAAAGATTATAACCATGTCTTTGCACGAACAAAATGAAGAATTGTATCTCACGTGATTTATAATCTTTGCACAATATTGTCAACATAATGATGTGTCCGGAAGACCATTAAATAGTTGTGTTATTGTGTACTAGGTATATTTTACAGTCGGAAAATGAATAATTCACAATATGGACGGGATAGGAATGATTCATAACTACTGTTGTCGCCTTGATGTATAATATGTATCGATTAAAGCTGTCACACGTATAGTTGTACATAGTCCAGGTGCCAAAGTTTGAATTTGGGAGTAAACTTGTTTTACGTCCGCCCAATACTTTTTGAAGGGTTTCTCCTATTTCGAGGGTGCTGAATCTGAATCTGGATGTTGCAACTCGTGCATCCTTGAGGGTTTTGAGATATTCAAAATGGCTGCCAAAATTTTACATTCCTGTATATGTCATTTTAGATGATGAAAAGTTGGAAAGATCTGATCGTTTTTACCTATTTCGAGGGTCCTGAATCCGAAAATGGATGTAGCAACCTTTGAATCCCCAAGCGTTTTGAGATATTTAAAATAACCATCAAAAATTGACACTTCAATATCAATCATATCCGTTTGAATATTATTGTACAAATTGAGACGAACTTGATGGGTTGATGGTTGATGCAACACTTTTTTGAATGAGGATTTGAAAAAAAAAAATTCATTCATCAAGATGGCCACCAAAAAAATTTCCTTAAAATAAAAATGGTAATTGAATAGATACAAAAATGATGGCGTTACCCTTTATGAGGGTGCTGATTCTGAATATGTTTGATGCAACTCTAAGTGAATCCTTGAGGGTTTTGCAGTATTCAAGATTTTTTATGTCCATTTTGGTGGCCATCTTGAATATCTCAAAAACCTTAATGATGCAAGACTTGAATCAACCAGATTCGAATTCAGACATTCTCCAAATATGCCCTAGGGTAAAACCATCCACTTATTTCCAATTCATTTACAATTTCTAAGAAAAGACCTATATCAAAACTTTATTTTTTGGCGGCCGTTTTTGATATCTTTTAAAAAAAACCCGAAAGGGATGCAAAAGTTGCCTTATCAAGATTCGGTTTTGCACCTTCGAAGTAGGCTAAAACCATCAAAGTTTTCACCGTTAATAGGAAAATATGTGCGATTGTTATTAATTTTTATGTATGTATTTATTTATTTTTTAATACCTCAACATCTTCAAAAAATGCAAAAGTTGTATCATCCAGATTCGGATTTGCCACCCTTTAAAGAAGGTAAAATTTCAATTTTGTTTCCATTTTCAGTATTCATAATGAAATATCATAAGAATTTCAGATTTTGGCGGCGATTTTGGAGGCCATTTCGAATATCTCAAAACCCTCAAGGATGCAAGAATTTATTCGAATTCCTCACCCTCGAAATAGGGTTAAAGTCTCAAAAAGAAAAAATGAAAGAATGAAAAGATACAAGAAAGCTATGAAACAAGTTTCAGCCTCTGGCACCCAGACTACTACTGCTCTGCATCGTAGGCTATGTGCCCTTCCATTGAAGCGATGAAACGAGAAGGATGTGATATGTTTACCAAAGAAACACAATGAGGAGAGTGTTCTTCTCGACGCGGCTAGACAACAAAGAAAAAGATTGAGAGTGAAAGACAGATAATGCGAAACAAGATAAGTAGACGACGCTCCAACTACAGCAATAACAACAAAATAACGACAATAAGAACGACAGCAACAAAACAGGAGGAAAGCAGCAACAAAATCAGTGAACACCTACATCTCTCTCTCTCTCGATCTCTCTATCTAACACACATACTCTCAAAAGATCCATCCTGGTAAGAACTAGGAGGCCATTGCTCTTCTGTTTTTTGGTTGTTGTTGTTTTTTTACCGGATGCCGACGCTCTTGGAGCAGCTATTAATCTCAACAGATGTTAAGTAACGAAACAACCACTTCACGAGTATATTACTGTTTAATATTCCCACAGCATAGTTGTCAACAAGCATGAAGCGTTACAAGCAGCCAAGGAAGTTGTGTAACTGCAATATTGCATGATGAGCCACTCATAGTTTTCGATTACTTGTGTTTGTCTTTTCTATCATCGCGTTCTTCTCTTTGGAACGCTCGATTCTCACCGACAAAAGTATGGCTCATTTTGAAAAAAATAGCTACATCGTGCTCGAGTGCCTCAGAGGCTTCGTGCTAACCACTTCAGACGAGCGCTAGATTTGATTTTTATCGGTCAGTGCCGTCGCAAGTTTCTGGGTGTTTCTACATTTTGTCAGTCTTTCGTGTACTGAAATTGAGGTTACATCATGACTAGAGTAACAAACACAGTTTTTTCCTTATTGCAAATATACATGTGTGCCTCCCAAGGGTTCATTTTGTATTCAAAACTTTTCGTAGTTCTCGAGCGAGTGCACGTCAACATGCTTGTGATGTAAATTTGTGCGTGTGTGTAAGTGTGTATGTATGTGTGTGGTGTGTGCGTGTACGTGGTGTGTGCGTCTCTCTCCTCTCTAAATTTATAGTCGTGTGTTTGTTTGTTTTTTCATCTGCACAGCAAGAGCAACATCGTACTTAGGATATCCATAACGCATGTGATTTACGATCTCAATTTCAGTAGTGTCTCTGGGCCCGTCTTGCTCGTGTTGTTGATTTTCTTTTCATTTTGCTTATCTAATACTCTACTCAAATGCATAAGGAATGTATGAAAAACGCTGCGTCTGCAAATCTCCCCTCTTCCTCCGCATTCGAAAGCGTCCCTAGTGCAATGTCAGCATGCAAACATTCGCAGCCATGCACCACGTACACCGTTATGGGTAATAAAGTGTGTCCGTGGGACTGTACATCAAATAAGCTTTAGATTTACAACTCGTTTTTTATCTGTAGTTATTCATGCACTCATTATTAGAATATCAATAACGTTGTTATTTAACAACACCTATATAAAGACTCTTGCGATCCGATGGGCCAACTGCTCATTATATGAAATTACCTAAAAATCATTGAAGGAAGATATTTATGTGGTGTGATAATCGGCGGAGAGACATCACAGCACGTGTCTGGTGGTGTACTTTGCCTAAATGCCAAAGTTTATTTTCAACTGTTATGTTATATATGTAATGACGAGCACTAACAACCGTTCATCAGCATTCGGCTACATTTCTTGTGCATTGCAATTTCATTTTTTTTTTTCGTTTCTGTCTGCGCTTCAGTTGGCTTGAAGCTGATCCTCGGCTGGAATCTTGCAAAAATGGCTTCCGCACAATTTAGATCATGTCATCATGTTACAAAACAAATAATGCATGTTTCTTGTTCAGGCATTAGCAAAATTGTCCATCATCCGTAATTTTTGACGGTCAAAAACACTCGGCTTCCCCCGTGTGTTTCAGACTGATCCAAAGTTACGATCGGGATGATAATTCTCACATAAATGAATGACCCTCTGAAATGTTCATTGTATACCACTGCACGCCATCGCTGCTGCTGTTTTGACGAGCAATTTTGACATCATCCCTTCACATTTGCTCACATGATATAAGGCTCTAAATCAACTCGTAGTTTTGCACCATCGCTATCCTGAAGTGAAAATACACAATTATTATACTTTTTTTTTTTTTTTTTGCAGTGCGCACTCAGTTTATTTACAATTATTCAACCGATCGTTTTATCGTGTAACCACTGGGGATACCATAACACAATAATTCGCCTTTCATTAAAAAAATATAGTTGCCGTTTTTATACTGTGTTTAGGAATCTGTGTGGGTCACATTCGTTGACGTCCGAAGCATTTAAGTACACCTGTATAAAACAAATAGTGAATAATCCTTATTTCTGCAATGGAATATGATTTCACTTTCGGTGAGATACGAAACATAATTATATTTCACTCGGCTTCGCGTCATTGAATAGAGGGTCTCATCTTTCACCTCGTGCGAAATCTTGTATCGTCGCACTCGTGACCATTTACTCTTCGTATACAATTATTGTTTAGCACGATGCTCCCAATGGGCGTCAATCTCGTTAGGATGATAAAAGGTCTCGGGACCTTTCGGGATTTTAACTTGCAACCAAAAAAAAAAAAAAAAAAAAGAAGAAGAAAAAAAGAAAGAAAACTTCACAGCTGTTTGCTGATTCACTGTATGGCTACGAATCAAAAGCAACGTATATAGTAATATTGCATTTCAAGGATTTCCTGGAGTATTCTAGGAAAACCATGTATTAACGGCAAATATCTTGACACGTCTTTTACGATACATGCGAGCTAACGGCACTGCCCGAATATAGTGTCTTGCCGTAATTGCCTTGGGATTGGAGAGTCAACACCTTGCGAAGATTTCTCTAGAGACAACTGCAAGCCCTGTATTTCTTATTATACACCAAAGGTGCGTTTTCTAACAAGTTTTCGCTTTCTGTGTCTTGTAACCTTTACGTCACAGTGATGTGATGAGGTGATAATGAAGAGTAAATTCTTCGGCGCCCCTAACTTTTACGGGCTCATATTCTTCGTACAATACTTTAACACATCGGCATCCTCAGAGCGCCTTTCTTCTTTTCGCAGTCATTTACATTTCAAGGAATCCAATAATAATAATAATAATAACAATAATAATGATAATAATAATAATAATAATAATAATAACATTAATAAGGTGTTCTTTATCCAGGGGAGCCTCTTATGTGTTGCCACTGCTCTGCCAAAGGACCCTGCCATTATTATCACCCTAGCGCTGCCAGGTACCCATTTATAGTGTCACGCATTTTGGTTAAGATGTTTGATGTAATATCATGTATATAGCATTACTTGTTTTTCATTGTTTTCATGATTATTGTACAAGTCTATGTAAAGGATGTCTCGCTAGCGCTATCTCAAATTACTAGTTTAGCAAGCCCAATCCCAATTGCTTTGCATATAACAGCGGAGTACGCTCTTTGGCCATCTTCTTTGTTCTTCTGACCTTCACATGTCATTCTGTGCCTCCCTCGCTCTGACTTTGCTTTCACCTTCAGTACTTTCGCTTTGTCCCTTCTCACTTGCTGCATGAGTTGGGGCTCACTATAAGAATGCATGAGTATCAAGAGGCTCAGATATCATTGAGAAAATAATGTAGCAATGTAATTCCATTACAATACCGCTTGCTTAACAAGGTCGCCTGTGTAGAATTAATGCATGCTTTCTTCATTTGTTCTGCTTCCTTGAGCTCCCACTCATGGATTCTCCTGGTGAAGCTGCTATAAAATATATCATCATCCCTGTTCATTGTGATTTGTTATAAATTAGCTATTTTGAAAACATTCTTATTCCTAATCCCAATCACTACAAATTCTGAAACTCTGCACCCAGTACATGTATAACCATAGTTACATGTACACGTACAACCATAGTTATTCAAATAAAAAAGTCTGAAAATCATCCGGAGGTCTCCTTTAAGCACCACAAAACAAAGGCTTTGAACGCAGGAAAGTCTAGAGCGCGCACTTGAAGGTAGCGAGTAGACATAATGCGAAGGTTATGTAAGTTCAAATCATGATGTGCGGCGCTGCCCTAACTCTCCAAGGCCAGACAAAAACAGAGTCTATGTGGAATGGCTCTAAAAACCCTTGAAACATCATCGAAAGGCCAAAATGTAATCTTCCAGCAAAATTCTCACAGATCTCTGTGGGACCTTGAAGACTGCCGAATGTTCACGGAGAGAACATTAAGACTAATGAGAGATTACTGAAAAAAGCATATACTCCTGAGATCTCCGATAGCAATCTGGATACTCCTGAGATCTCCGAGAGACTAGTCTTTCAATGCTCCCTTAATGATCTCTAAATAACCTTTCAGTGATCTTCTCTGAAAAATGTGGCAATTCTATAGAGAGACTGTCGAGAGATAATTGAAAGACTAATATACGACCCTTGAGCATTCGTTGAGAGATCACTCGAAGACTGCTGAAAAACTACGTCCTGAAAGAACATTGTCATGTGAAACTACTAAAAGATTATTCTGAACCACTTCAGGTTTTTTTTTTTTTTCAAGACAAAGGGGACCAAGAAATTCAATAAAACATCACTCAGGTATCATGAAAGATCTCAGAATGCATTCACTTTGCTTAAGGATCGTTGAGAGATCTGTCAAATTTCTGGTCTTTCAGCCGTCTTGCCCTATAATATTAATGATGTGGAATGAAGTGTACAAACTTGTAGTCGGCGAGCTCCGACGATAACGGCGCCCCAAGGGCCTCTAACTTCAAGTTAGAGATTGAGTGAATGGAATTCTTAGTGATGGAGCGACGCTCGATAAACAACATGAATCTTGGGATTACATAGCGATCGATAATTGGGACATACTAGCGGAGAGTCATATAGTTACTGGGCCCATGTGAACCGAGTTATCAACGAACTTGTGCGTAGCGCTGACCCATAGCTGAATCACTTCCCATTGAACGTCGGTAAACAATACACTGTACTATGTATTCATAAACAAGGGTCATTGCATGCGACGCACTGAACTGGCGGACTTTATCATCAAGTGCAACTTTCTGTTAACATACACGAGTCGTCACTACACCATTGGTGATAAGCACTTCGTGAACGTAACTCGTAGTGACAGATACCTAAATCATCGATAATAGCACACATACACTTTATCTCGAGACCGTGTGAACATGGCTGTTCACACGGAATCATGAAAGACTTTAAAAAAAATCTTGAAGTTGGGTTCCAACTGCCGATCAGGGGGGCGTTTCATCAACGAGTTCGTCGGAGTTTTCACCGACAAATTTGCTATCAGCCAATCAGACCAAGGATTTCATTAGCTTTTGACAGTTGTCAGTATAAATCCTTGCGTCTGATTGGCTGATAGCAAATTCGTCGGTGACTCCGACGAACTCGTTGATGAAACGCCCCCCAGATCAACTCGATATCAATATCGCTATAAAGACTGGGCGCTTTAACTTTAAGCTACGAACTTTTTAACGAGTTCCGTTTACACGGTCTCCAATAAACAATAGGTACCTACTGCTAATGTCGTCGAAGTGAGCAAAGTTCGATTCAATTAGCTTAGGTTCGGACGGGTTCGCGTGAACCTAACTCTATATCAACAAAATATATATTGAAAGAGAAGGAGAAGAAGAAGGAGAAGACTTTATTTAATTTGTGTTAGACGATGGAAATATATTGGATTGATTTAAATTGAATTAAGTTGATAAGGACGATTGATTTCTTGGGAGGGTTAGAGAACATTCATATATCTAGACACTATAAATATCACTGTGAGCGGATTTTAGTTTGTGTGTTTGTTTCTTTTTGTTGTTTGCTTGACTTGTTTAAGAGTGTGTTCGGTGTAACGCATCATTTCTATGGAAAAGGATAAGTATGGGCTGGACTATTTATTTTGAAAATCCGATTAGGAGCGATTAGGATTAAGTACATTAATAGACAAATATTTATTCTTGAAATGACGCGTACAATGGAATGAAAAGCAAATCCGGTTAAAAAAAAAGAAGATCGTTGTTCGTCTGGGATGAATAGTCGGTGCCATGAACGAATTCTTCATGCTCCGCTTTTAATAAGAAATGGTACGCGTAAGGAATATTCCGTTGTTAAGACGGGGCTCTCCAGCGTCCGTGTATATTATAGGGCAAAAGAGGAATTTTAAATCATACCATGTCTGGAGATTAGATACTGGCTGACTATAGTTTTTAAGTTAGAGTTCGATTTTTTTTAATTAGTTCAAAATAAAACGTGTTCCTATACTTCATCTAGAATCTAAGTCTATTCTAGACCACTAGAACTCTCTGTTGTCAGAATTCTACGTCTCTTTTGTAACTTAACTAAAGTCTGTAAAGTATATTTCGGATCTATAATTAATGTGACGACGTGTTGCTGTTGGTCTACAACAACTTAACGACAAGTATTTTGCACGACAGCAACAATTGTTTTATTATTTCATTGTTATTTTTTTTTTTGCCTCATCACAAGAAGACCATCATATTGAGGAATAAGTAGACTGATTAATCTATCCCTAGTTCGGGGACCTCTTGTTGACTATGGTAAACTCGGCCCCAGACGTACTCTGCTGTGCTGTGCCGACTTACTTTTGATAAAATGTGTAGGAAACGGGGATAAGATTCAACTTTTTCCATTATAAGAGATTGATACAAAACTTGACATACATGATTATATATACTTATTACTCCAGGAACGAGTTAAACTTACTAAGGTTTAGGATTATTCCTCTTTAACAGATCACTGTTTTGAGAGTGAAACCCTAAGGAAGCATGCATATCGCGCGATAAGCGGAGTTTAGCAACGAGAAGGCAGCTGTTGCCCTGAGATATGTAGTATTGTTTGGAGTGTCTTATATTATGACTTATGCCCAGTGAGGGGGAGTCTATAGATAGAGCCTACACGTTAATGTTATCAGATTTGTTATTTCTATTCTTCAAGCACTCAGCTGCATGTAGTTGGGTGTTGTTCCACAATGAAACGCACTTCGCAATTTAACCTCTTATAACTATACATACAACATAACAGCAGACGAGCAACAACGAATAAGATATCAGCATTTTGCAATTGTTATATTGGTGACCGCCATTGTTGTAACTTGAATCCATGCATTTTTCCCCGAAAAATTGTGCTCCGATCCAGTGTAGGTCGAGTAAAAAAAAAAAAAGAAAAAAAAACTATTGTGGTTGCACAAGACTTCCCGCGATAAGAAAAAAGAAGAAAAATCCATGTCTTGTGCGGCCTTGAGAAGTGTGACCATCCGCATGGGAATGATTATTGCTTCGTACACCGAATACCGTCTTCCATCAATAACTCACGACGACAGAGAAAGAGGGCTCTCCACGGCCAAGCATTACCAATGCATGGCACACCCATAGGGCAAAGAACCGGGGGTGGGGGGGGGGGGGGGGGCAGGGTTTGCAGCAGTGTGGGGGTGGTCGTGGTTCACTTGTCGTTCCGTTGCCAGGGGGAAAAACCCGGAAAAAACCAAACAAACAGTATTTGAATATTTCCGAATCTATTCCATCACTTTGGTTGAAATTATGGAAGTGGAATTGATAATTTGTTGCTTCGCAATCACAGCAGATTCTACACTAGAACCAAAGTGACTAACATTGTTCGCACGTACATGACTCGACTTGAGAATTCTTATAGTACACTTACAACGTTGCATTTTTGAACAGGTAGGCCTACATCTCAAGCTCAGGTGTGATACGTTCATATTTGTAGGCATAATGCATACCTTCATTCTCTGTTTGTTATGAGTTAGTGTAAGAATTATGTTTGCATTGCTCATGCAGGTCACGTGCCATTACATGCACTTTTCGAAACGTTTTCTGAATTCACCAATCTTTGTTCTTTTTAATACAAACTTTAGTGGCATTACTGTTACCTGTTGACTGGATTTTATTGCTTTAGGCCCATAGATTTTTGCAGAAGCAAAAGATTGCATCGCACATGCGTCCTCGTGTCTTGTCACATTATTGAAGCTACTTTCATTACGTACGACTGGGCACTCGAAAAACGATGGATACTCCTTGAAGCCACTTGTCAGACATTAGCGACATCTTGTTTCTTAACGTTTTTGGTGGATCAGTTTTACTCCCCCTCCTCCCCCTTCTCTCTCAATGGCACTTGTTCATTAAAAAAGACACAACTCGCCCAAAGAAGAAGAGAGTAATGGAGTGAATATCAACCTTTTATGGAAGCTGAAATCTAAGTAAGATGTAGAAGGAGTCTGATGTTTCGAGTGGAGTTCTTGTGCAAGCCAGTATTTCAGAAGTTTCTCCCATGCTCATCTTATCAAGAAGCAAAAGTTTATGCCCTCAGAAAGTGGCGGGCAGAGTACGTAATGCACATTTTGTCTCCTGCATCTGACATTACCCTTGGGCAATATGTTTGTGTACATTAAAGTCATAAACACCTGGGTATGATTTCAGTCCCAAGAGGGCAAAAATCATTAATAGGTTAATACTCTGGTCAGTGCGGGAGAACCGGATAGCTATATGAAGGTCACAACTCAAAACGGTGTCGTTGGGCTTGAAGGTTTAACATATACAGTGCTGTATGCATGTGTGTGTGCGTATTTTGTTTGTTTGCCTATGTGTGTGTGTGTGTGTGTGCGTCAGAGAGAGAGAGAGAGAGAGAGAGAGAGAGAGAGGAAGGAATGGGGATCAAACGTAAGTCCCTTGAGTGAAGTCACGCTACCTGCGACCTATTGAAATACATTGTGTATTCTTTTGATTTCAGTGTTTGCAGATCAAAATTGCAATCAGTTGCAACTTAACTGTATATATATATATATATATATATATAACAGGAAGCTGAAACCTTCCATATATATATATATATATATACAATAGGTACCTATTGTTTATGTTTGTGTGTGTGTGTGTTTAATCTGTTGCACTCTGTACTACTGTGGATTATTAACAACCCTTCCGCGATGACACTGAAAACACTTTCCTCGGCCGCTCACAACATGGTCCACGGTGATGTTAAGACACGAGTTCCACTTTGTGATCTTTCATGCGAAGGATGCCACCATACAGTGATCGATGGGCTTCAGAGCGCCTAGCTGTTCATTAGACCAATTTGCATCGGGCGGCCTATCGTAGCTTCTTTCAGGTGCTTTCCGCGTGTCCGAGCGAGAGCATGAAATTCGATAGGCAGGTTAGTCGTGCAGACCAGCGGAAGATGAATGACTTTCGCTTATAGCGAAAGACCGTACAATATATACGA